>NC_041393.1:466988114-466991034 GCF_002162155.2 Triticum dicoccoides
AGATTTAAATAATTTATATATGAAAAATTATCAGAAAAATGCAATCTTTCCATCTGTACTAGTTTCATGCATGAAAAACCAACTTATACATGCTGAATATGGGAAAACACATTAGGGCATATATAAGAGACTTAATTTAGAAATGCATTTGAACCTTGGGTTCAAATGGACTTCAAACCAAATGTTTACTAGTTGCATTAGCTCAACAGCATCACATCTACATGCCATGTTCATGCATCATATTGTTGCATATGATTGTGTTTTGATTGCCGGCACCGTTCCTTCTCGATAGGTCCTACTCCGGAGACGTTCCAGAGTACCTGTCTGTGAAGCAGTGCCTCCCTTGTTGATTTACCAGGCAAGCAAACCCCCTTGTTCATCTCGATAAAACCCTACCCTCTCGCTCCTGCTCTCAGTTATTGCATTAGGACAACAACGATTCATCTGCTACTTTGTGCTGCGGTAGTTGAACCCCTTCCTCTGCATGACCTGTCATTGCCACAGTAAATAGTTGAAACCCACTAGCATGTGTAGGAGTTGATTGAAGCCACTGATGTGTTCCTACCATGCTATGCCTGCTATTGCTTAGAGTTGTGTCAGGTCCGATTCATTGGGAATGAATTGGAGTGTTACGATATGTTCTGATGCTGAGAGTGAAGTGTGTGAACACGATTTGGTAAAGGTAGCGGTGAGAGGCCATGTAGGAGTACATGGTGGGTTGTCTCACTGGAACCGTCCTTAAGCCCTGAGTTCTGTGTATGTTGTCCAATGACTCGATACTACCACACATTGGGCTCCGGGCGCTCCAAGCCCTCTCGACTTATTAACCAACTTGATCTCTGTCCAGGAGTCGCAACTAGTTTCTGGTGTTTGTAGGTAGTGCTATTTTTCTACCAAGTGGCACCCGGCAGGGTGGGCTTGGGACAGACTAGGCACACGTGGCCCGGTGTACCGAGTGGCACCCGGTTGGTGGGCTCGGGAACCCTGTACACATCGTTTGGGGCCGTAAGCGACACCCCGTCCGGATCTCCTTGCGGATGGAACCCGAATAGGCGATAAACCTGGACTAGAGTCTTGTGTGGTTAGTCAGGTCGTGGCCGACACCCTCGCCAGGCTTCCGCTTGAAGGTTGCCGAGATACATGACGTGTACATGGCGGTAAGTGGCGAGAGCGTGTGTGAAGAAGTACACCCCTGCAGGGTTAACATGATCTATTCGAATAGCCGGGTCCGCGGTTATGGACTTCTTGGATGCTTACATGGTACATAGACAACTTGAAGTGGATACTATAAAATGCTCAAGACATGTGTGAGTGCTATGGATGGCCTTCTCGTAGGGAGACGGGGATGAATCCATAGTAGTGTATTGTGTGGTGATTAGTGGACTCGTGTACGTTGTTTCACCTCAAGAGTTTCTGGTAGTCATAGAACAGGATAGCCACAGAGTCAAAGCTGGCTTGCTGCAACTAAACCCCACATTACCCTCTTGATACCAATGCATGTACGATAGGATCTGATGTAAGTCTTGCTGAGTACCTTTGTACTCATGTTGCTTTATTTATGTTTTTGCAGCGGAGACTTCGGTCTTACTAGTGTTCTCGTGGACTCCGACTAGTAGCTAGTACCTCAGCTACGATCTTGATCGGATGTTGTAGATAGTCAGGCTCTTCAGCCTTTTTCATTTGTAGATGTCTGTACCCAGACATGTAATGCTTCCGCTTGTTGCTTGTATGCTCTGTATGATGGGTCTTGTGACCCCTGTTTGCAATAATTGCTATGACGGCTCTTCTGATCCTTTATCTATATGAGTTGATGAGTTATGCTGTGATGCCATGTTGTACAGCACATACTTGCATGTTATGCGTACGTGTAATGTGTATTGCTATGTGTGGGATCTGACTATCTAGTTGTTTATTCTTAGTAGCCTCTCTTACCGGGAAATGTCTCCTAGTGCTTCCACTGAGCCCTGGTAGCTTGCTACTGCTCCGGAACACTTAGGCAGGCCGGCATGTGTCCTTCTTCGATCCTGTGTCTGTCCCTTCGGGGAAATGTCACGCGATGAATACCGGAGTCCTGCTAGCCCGCTACAGCCCGGTTCACCGGAGTCCTGTTAGCCCAGTGCTACAGCCTGGATTCACTCGCTGATGACCGACACGTTCGATGCTGGGTCATGGATGCCTGTCCCTGTAAGTTAGTGCCACTTTGGGTTTACGACTAGCCATGTCAGCCCGGGCTCTTTATCATATGGATGCTAGCGACACCATCATATACGTGTGCCAAAATGCGCAAACGGTCCCGGGCAAAGGTAAGGCGACACCGTGGGGATACCGTGCGTGAGGCCGCAAAGCGATATGAGGTGTTACATGCTAGATCGATGTGGCATCGAGTCGGGGTCCTGACACTAAAGTGGGTCTTCGGCTGCCAAAGGCTGTGACGATGACGCCGTCCTGGGCTCCACGATGACCTCCATCCTGCCGTTCTGCTGGTCTTGGTCTTGTTGCACCGAAACGGTAACCTTCGCCTGATGCCTCGGTCTGTGCTTGCCCCCTTTGCACTGAAAGGGAAACAAGGACACTGCGCAGGCCGGCACCCTCCTGGCGCCCGCCTGGTCTCGATCGTCATGGCTTGCATCACGGGCCCCTCGGGAGGTACCCTGCCTTGATCTCTCCGCCTCCTCGCGAGCCTACCTAAGGAGGCTGCTCCTGAGGAAGCTTCCTGTCGTCCGCCCCGCAAGGCTTGGCCCCTCGCGAGGGTCTTGAGCTTGAGCCGATGAAGCTGGGCTGCACTGGGCCCCCACTTGAGCCACGCCGCAGGCCGCAGGCAGGCAAGTGTGGGGACCCCCGTTCCCAGAACGCTGACAATTGCTTCTCAAGGGGTTTATCCTCTGTTGCCTCATCGCCATCGCTTTCTTTGGGGGTGTCC
>NC_041393.1:466991543-467081594 GCF_002162155.2 Triticum dicoccoides
ATGATGAGGTGGCTGTCCAGCGCCCTGCGGGCGGTGGTTCCTATTCCTCTCCAGCATCGTCGTCCATACCGTCGATGTCTTCGGAGTCAAAATCAAGCATGTTAGTCAGTCATCGACAGTGGCTACCAAGTGGGTGGTGGGTGGGAAACGAATTTCTTCGTCATCCGCTTCCCACTCAAGCCGGACATAGTTCATCCAAGAGTCTCCTGACATGGAGAGAGATTTCAGTGAATCTAGCACGTCGCCCAAGGGTGAGTGCTAAAAGATATCCGCGGAGCAAAACTCCATGATCGGTGCCCAATCAGATTCGATAGGCACGGGTGCGCGTGGTCCGGAACCTATGGCCGGAGACGAGTCTGAGGGTCCAATGACACAGATCTCTTTGGCGCCGATAAGTGTGCGGCCTCCTTGGCGGGGTCCATCCACCCGTCCTCGGATGGCACGATCTGCTCCGGATTAAGAGCTGAGGCAACCGCAGGTGTGATCTCTTGAGCACCGTCCGATGGCAGATCTAAGTCATGCTCATCGTGACTGTTCGGTGCACCTGCTATGAAGTCTCGACGGATGTCGGCGGTGTAGTTCAGGCTTCCAAATCTGACCTGATGGCCAAGGGCGTAGCTATCGATCTGCTCCAGATGGCCAAGCAAGTTGGCCCTCAGTGCGAAGCCGCCGAATATGAAGATCTGTCTGGGGAGGAAAACCTCACCCTGGATCGCATCGTTGTGGATGACTGAAGGACCCATCAAGACTTACCGTGACGGCACAGTGGAGCTCTGAATGAAAGCACCAATGTCGGTGCCAAAACCGGCGTATCTTGGGTAGGGAGTCTCGAAGTGTGCGTCTAAGGCTAATGGTAACAGGAGGCGGGGGACACAATGTTTACCCAGGTTTGGGCCCTCTCGATGGAGGTAATACCCTACTTCCTACTTGATTGATCTTGATGATATGAGTATTACAAGAGTTGATCTTCCACGAGATCATAGAGGCCAAACCCTAGAAGCTAGCCTATGATTCTGATTGTCATTGTCCTACGGACTAAACCCTCTGGTTTATATAGACACTGGAGGGGGCTAGGGTTACACAGAGTCGGTTACAGAGAAGGAGATCTACATATCCGAATTGCCAAGCTTGCCTTCCACACAAATGAGAGTCCCACCCGGACACGGGACGAAGTCTTCAATCTTGTATCTCCATAGTCCAACAGTCCGGCCACAGTATATAGTCCGGTTGTCCGAGGACCCCCTATTCCGGGAGTCCCTCAGCCGTACCAAGCGCCAGAAAAGAAGGCCAAGAAGAAGGGCAAGGAGGCCAAGAGTGGCCTCCGCCGTAAGGGTGCCTCGGACGTGGTGTCTGAGGACACCGGAAACCCTCTCCTCCCCTGACAAAGAGGAAGAGGAGGAGGAGGAGAGCAATCCCCCCTAAGGGGGAGAAAAAGAAAAGGGTTGCCTCCGCTGATCTAGAGGCAGAGGTGTCCAAGAAAGGGAAAACCTCCCTTATGAATGACTCCGAGTCGAACGCCGACGAGTGGCGCCCCAGGCCGAAGCCCCTGGTCAGATCGTAAGTAGTCAAAGGTATAAATATATATCTGGCTTTTCTGGCTTATGGTTGTAATGCATTTAAATTGTATGCTGCAGTCCGGTTAAAGCCCTCCCCCAGCGATCCTCCTCTTCCGGGAATTCGCTGGGTTCGAACATGATGGAGAGCGAGTCGCCTCCACCAGCTTCCTCCCCCACTACAGCAGATAAAATCGAGGTGTTGTCCCAAAGGACCCTTCCAGAACAGGGAGAGGTGCCGGAGACTGCCAAGACGGTGCCGAAGGGTGACACCTCGGCTACCGAGAACATGGGGGAGCCAACCCCCACGGAGACTGGAGACGGGGGCCATGTCCAGTTTGGCCCCCAACCTAATGTCGTTCCGGAAACCCACATGGTTCCGGAGAAGAAGGAGTAGCCCTCTTTACCAGAAGGGGGCGCGCATACGTCCCCGGCGTCTTCTGTCAATGCAGAGGTGTCGGACACTCTTGTGAGAGCGCTTCAGAGCGCCACCATTGTGGAAGAACATCGTACCCTTATGGGTATGGTGATTGAGAAGCTTCAGTCCGTGAAAAGCGGGCTAAGCGAAGCCTTGATGTCTACTACACAACCTTCTTCTTGTAGACATTGTTGGGCCTCTAATGACCCACAAGTATAGGGGATCGCAACAGTTTTCGAGGGTAGAGTATTCAACCCCAATTTATTGATTCGACACAAGGGGAGCCAAATAATATTCTCAAGTATTAGCAGTTGAGTTGTCAATTCAACCACACCTGGATAACTTAGTGTCTGTAGCAAAGTATTTAGTAGCAAACTAGTATGGAAATAATGGTAACAGTGGCGAAGGTAATAGTAGCAGTTTTGTAGTAATTGTAATAGTGGCAACGGTAAAGTAAATAAGCAAAGCACAATATGTGAAAAGCTCGTAGGCATTGGATCAGTGATGGATAATTATGTCGGATGCGATTCCTCATGTAATAGTTATAACATAGGGTGACACAGAACTAGCTCCAGTTCATCAATGTAATGTAGGCATGTATTCCTTATATAATCATACGTGCTTATGGAGAAGAACTTGCATGACATCTTTCGTCCTACCCTCCCGTGGCAGCGGGGTCCTAATGGAAACTAAGGGATATTAAGGCCTCCTTTTAAAGAGTACCGGACCAAAGCATTAACACATAGTGAATACATGAACTCCTCAAACTACGGTCATCACCGAGAAGTATCCTGATTATTGTCACTTCGGGGTTGTCGCATCATAACACATAATAGGTGACTATAGACTTGCAAGATAGGATCAAGAACTCACATATATTCATGAAAACATAATAGGTCCAGATTTGAAATCATGGCACTCGGGCCCTAGTGACAAGCATTAAGCATAGGAAAGTCATAGCAACATCAATATCAGAACATAGTGGGTAGTAGGGATCAAACCCTAACAAAACTAACTTGATTACATGGTAAATATCATCCAACCCATCGCCGTCCAGCAAGCCTACGATGGAATTACTCACACACGATGGTGAGCATCATGAAATTGGTGATGGAGGATGGTTGATGATGACGACAACGACAAATCCCCCTCTCCGGAGCCCCGAATGGACTCCAGGTCAGCCCTCCTGAGAGAGATAAGGGCAGGCGGCGGCTCCGTATCGTAAAATGCGATGAAACTTTCTCTCTGATTTTTTCTCCGTGAAAGCAAATATATGGAGTTGGTGTTGAGGTTGGTGGACGTCCAGGAGGCCCACAAGGAAGGGGGCGCACCCAGGGGGAGGGGGCACGCCCCCCACCCTCGTGGACAGGGTGTGGGCCCCCTGACGCTATTTCTTTCGCCAACATTTTTTATTAATTCTGAAAAGTTGCTCCGTGGATTTTCAGGTCATTCCGAAAACTTTTATTTCTGCACAAAAATAACACCATGGAAGTTCTGCTGAAAACAGCATCAGTCCGGGTTAGTTTCATTCGAATCATGCAAGTTAGAGTCCAAAACAGGGGCAAAAGTGTTTGGAAAAGTAGATACGACCGAGACGTATCAACTCCCCCAGGCTTAAACCTTTGCTTGTCCTCAAGCAATTCAGTTGATAAACTGAAAGTGATAAAGAAAAACTTTTACAAACTCTGCTTGCTCTTGTTGTTGTAAATATGTAAAGCCGTCATTCAAGTTTTCAGCAAAGATTATGACTAACCTTATTCACAATAACACTTAGGTCTCATGTTTACTCATATCAATGGCATAATCAACTAGCGAGCAATAATAATAAATCTCGGATGACAACACTTTCTCAAAACAATCATAATATGATATAACAATATGGTATCTCGCTAGCCCTTTCTGAGACCGCATAACATAAATGCAGAGCACCTTTAAAGATCAAGGACTGACTAAACATTGTAATTCATGGTAAAAGAGATCCAGTCATAGTCATACCCAATATAAACTAATAGTAATGAATGCAAATGACAGTGCGCTCTCCAGTAGGTGCTTTTTAATAAGAGGGTGATGACTCAACATAAAAGTAAATAGATAGGCCCTTCACAGAGGGAAGTATGGGTTTGTAGAGGTGGCAGAGCTCGATTTTGAAATAGAGATGAATAACATTTTGAGCGGTATACTTTCACTGTCAACATAACAACTATGAGATCTCGATATCTTCCATGTTACACACATTATAGGCGGTTCCCAAACAGAATGGTGAAGTTTATACTCCCCCACCACCAACAAGCATCAATCCATGGCTTGCCCGAAACAACGGGTGCCTCCAACTAGCACCAATCCTGGGGGAGTTTTGTTTAATTATTTTGATTTGATTTGAGCATGGGACTAGGCATCCCGGTTACCAGCCATTTTCTCGTGAATGAGGAGCGGAGTCCACTCCTATTGAGAATAACCCACCTAGCATGGAAGATACAGACAACACTAGTTGATACATGAGCTGCTCGAGCATACAAAACAGAATTTCATTTGAAGGTTTGGAGTTTGGCACATACAAATTTACTTGGAACGACAGGTAAATACCGCATATAGGAAGGTAGGGTGGACTCATATGGAATAACTTTGGGGTTTATGGAGTTTGGATGCACAAGCAGTATTCCCGCTTAGTACAGGTGAAGGCTAGCAAAAGACTGGGAAGCGACCAACTGAAAGAGCGACAACAGTCATGAACATGCATTAAAATTAATCGACACCGAGTGCAAGCATGAGTAGGATGTAATCCACCATGAACATAAATATCATGAAGGCTATGTTGATTTTGTTTCAACTACATGCGTGAACAAGTGCCATGTCGAGTCACTCGAATCATTCAAAGGAGGATACCACACTATCATACCACATCACAACCATTTTAATAGCATTTTGGCACACAAGGTAAACCATTATAAACTCATAGCTAATTAAGCATGGCATAAGCAACTATAATCTCTAATTGTCATTGCAAACATGTTTATTCATAATAGGCTGAATCAGGAACGATGAACTAATCATATTTACAAAAACAAGAGAGGTCGAGTTCATACCAGCTTCTCTCATCTCAATCAGTCCATCATATATCGTCATAATTGCCTTTCACTTGCGCGGCCGAACAGTGTGTATAATAATAATAGTGCACGTGCATTGGACTAAGCTGGAGTCTGCAAGCATTCAATTCAAGAGAGAAGACAAGGTAATATGGGCTCTTGGTTAAATCAACAATCATGCACATGAGAGCCACTAAATATTTTCATTATGGTCTTCTCCTCTCGACCCCCAAAGGAAAGAAAAGAAATAAAACTATTTACACGGGAAAGCTCCCAACAAGCAAAAGAAGAACGAGAAATCTTTTTGGGTTTTCTTTTTAGTTACTACTACAAGCATGGAAAGTAAACTAACTAATTTTTTTGGTTTTTCTTAAGGTCTATCAAACACACAAGAAGAAAGCTAGAAAAAGAAATTAAACTAGCATGGATAGTACAATGAAAAAGTATGAACACCGACAACTAGAATGAGTGTGTGAACATGAATGTAATGTCGGTGAGAAATACGTACTCCCCCAAGCTTAGGCTTTTTGCCTAAGTTGGTCTATGCCCATGGATCGCGGCTACTCTCCCCGGTGTACTGAGGAGTGTCATTGTACTGCCACTGACTGGCGATCTCCTCCGGATCCCACTGATAAGATGATGGTCGATAAGGGTCAAGTGGTGGTTCCAGCTCAGGCTCTGGGGCTGATGTCTGGCCACGGAGCGCGTAGACGGCCTCCGGTAAGACGAGATAAGGGCCTGCAGTTAAATCAAACAAAGAGGGCATAGGCAAGATAATAATCTCATTGTGTTTCTTATTAAATCTCAAATTATACAGAAGCATCTTGTCATCATTGTTAACAATAAACTCATGGGTTACCATGCTCTTATAGTCTAGAAAGGTAGGAGGTAGCATTTTTTCTTCTTTCTCAAAATGCCTAATGGGTATCCTGAAATGTTTAGTAAGGCATGCATCATAGATACCTCTAAAGATGGGACTTTTGTACGGTTCAGTCTTAACCGTTTAGCAATAATAGCACCCATACTAACAGAGTTATCACGGAATAAAGCATGGAACAAAATAATAATATCAGGAACACTAAGGTTTCCACAGTTTCCGCGACCAATTAAGCATCGACTAGGAAATATTGCAAAGTAGCATAAAACAGGAAAATGTATGCTCGTAATTCTTGCATCGGAAACCTTCCTCGATTCCCCTACAGTAATAGTGTCAATAAAACCATCCACATCTTTACGATGTGGTTCCTCTAAGGTACCCCCAAAGGGTATTTTGCAAACCGCGCAAAAATCACGTAATGACATCTCCCTAGCCACATCATATAAATGAAAAGCTACTGAAGGAGGTGAATTCTTAGGATAAAAGTAGAAAATTTGCACGAAAGTATTGGTGAGTAAGAGATACTATTCAGCCTGGTCGTGGAGGAAGTCGGTGAGGCCCGGATTATCAACCAATGAATAAAAGTCATCATAAATACCATCTGCTCTTAAGAAATTGTCACAAGGCCATTCACACGACCGTACTTCCGCAACGCGAGGAAGATTATACTTGGCCTTTTCTTTCTCCTTAGCTTGTTTATCCTTAGAGCCTTGGCTAAAAGAGCCCCTCAAAAACAATCTCTTCATATTTTTCTGAAATTTTTAGCAACTCAAAATAAAAGTAAATCAAACTTAACAAAACTGATAGCAACTACTCCCACAAGTGCCTAGAGCCTATATCATGCATTAGAATTACTTGGGACCTCATAAATTTGACATGCAAGCTCAAGAATAGGGTCACCTAGGCAGCAAAAATTTGCAATGAATAAAGCACTAGAATAAAAACTAATTGGACCATTGGAGGAGTCACATACCAAAGAACAATCCCCCAAAGCAGTTTTGTGAATGGAGCTTTGAGCAAGGAGATCATAAATGGTAGCAAAGTGAGCTAGAACTCGTGCTTGAGCTGGATGGTGATTTTTTGGGAGGAAGAAGAAGTGTGTGGGTGCAGGAATAAGTGGAGGGGGCCACCGTGGGCCCACAAGGTAGGGGGGCGCGCCCTGTAGGGGTGGGCATGCCCTGGACCCTCGTGGCCAGGTGCCAGCTCCCCATGTTGTGTTCTCAGTGCCAAATATTCTCAAATATTCTAGAAAATATCATACTAAATTGGCAGGGCATTTCGAGAACTTTTATTTTTGGGATATTTTTTTTTGCATGGATAATTCAGAAAACAGACAGAAAATACTATTTTTGCTTTATTTATTATAAATAACAGAAAGTAAGAAGAGGGTATAGAAGGTTGTGCCTTCTAACTTCATCCATCTCATGATCATCAAAAGGAATCCACTAACAAGGTTGATCAAGTCTTGTTAACAAACTCATTCCGAATATCATGGAACCGGAGAAATTTTGAATAACACTAGGTTACCTCAATGGGGATATGAATATCCCCAATAATAAGAATATCATATTTCTTCTTAACAGTAGGAAGAGGAAATTCAAAACCTCCAATAATAATAGTTGGACTTTTTCCAATAGAATTGATGCTATGAACTTGAGGTTGTTTCCCAGGAAAGTGTACCGTATGCTCATTACCATTAACATGAAAAGTGACATTGCCTTTGTTGCAATCAATAACAACCCCTGCAGTATTCAAAAAGGGTCTACCAAGGATAATCGACATACTATCGTCCTCGGGAATATCAAGAATAACAAAGTCCGTTAAGATAGTGACATTTGCAACCACAACAGGCACATCATCACAAATACCGACAGGTATAGCGGTTGATTTATCAGCTATTTGCAAAGATATTTCAGTAGGTGTCAATTTATTCAATTTAAGCCTACGATATAAAGAGAGAGGCATAACACTAACACCGGCTCGAAGATCACATAAAGCAGTTTTAACATAGTTTCTTTTAATGGAGCATGGTATAGTTGGTACTCTTAGGTCCCCAAGTTTCTTAGGTAGTCCACCCTTAAAAGTATAATTAGCAAGCATGGTGGAAATTTTAGCTTCCGATATCTTTCTTTTATTTTTAATTATATCCTTCATATATTTAGCATAAGGGTTCACTTTAAGCATATCAGTTAAGTGCATACGTAAGAAGATAGGTCTAATCATTTCAGCAAAGCGCTCAAAATCCTCATCATCCTTTTTCTTGGATGGCTTAGGAGGAAAAGGCATGGGTTTCTGAACCCATGGTTCTCTTTCTTTACCGTGTTTACTAGCAACAAAGTCTCTCTTATCATAATGTTGATTCTTTGATTGTGGGTTATCAAGATCAACAACAGGTTCAATCTCTACATCATTATTATTGCTAGATTGAGCATCAACATGAACATTATTATTAACATTATCACTAGGTTCATGTTCATCACCTGATTGTGTTTCAGCATCAGAAATAGAAATATCATTAGGATTCTCAGGTGTTTCTATAACAGGTTCACTAGAAGCATGCAAAGTCCTATCATTTTTCTGTTTCTTCTTTTTAGAAGGACTAGGTGCATCTATATTATTTCTCTGAGAATCTTGCTCAATTCTCTTAGGGTGGCCTTCAGGATACAAAGGTTCCTGAGTCATTTTACCAGTTCTAGTAGCCACTCTAGCAGCAAAATCATGTTTATTATTCAATTCATCGAGCAAATCACTTTGAGCTTTAAGTACTTGTTCTGCTTGAGTGGTAACCATAGAAGCATATTTACTAATGAGTTTAAGTTCACCTTTAACTCTAGCCATATAATCACTCAAGCATCCAATCATGTAAGAATTACTCTTTAATTCTCTTCCAACATAAGCATTGAAATTTTCTTGTCTAGCCATAAAGTCATCAAATTCATCTAAGCATTGGCTAGCAAACTTAGTAGAGGGGATTTCAACTTTATCATATCTATAGAGAGAATTTACCTTTACTACCTGTGAGGGGTTATCAAGACAATGTGTTTCTTCAATAGGTGGTATATTAAGACCATGTATTTCTTCAACAGGGGATAAATTCTTACCATCTTCGACTTTAATACCTTTCTCTTTCATTGATTTCTTTGCCTCTTGCATATCTTCAGGATTGAGAAATAGAACACCCCTCTTCTTCGGAGTTGGTTTAAGAATAGGTTCAGGAGTTGGCTCAATTGGCTCAGGAGTTGGCTTAGGAAGAGTCCAATTATTTTCATTAGTCAGCATATTATTGAATAGCAATTCAGCTTGGTCGACTGTTCTTTCCTTGAAAACACAATCAGCACAACTATCCAAGTGGTCCTTAGAAGCTTCGGTTAGTCCATTATAAAAGATATCAAGTATTTCATTTTTTAAGAGGATGATCAGACAAAGCATTAAGTAATCGGAGAAACCTCCTCCAAGCTTGTGAGAGACTCTCTTCTTTGATTTGCACAAAGTTATATATTTCCCTCAAGGCAGCTTGTTTCTTATGAGCAGGGACATATTTAGCAGAGAAGTAATAAATCATATCCTGGGGACTACGCACACAACTAGGATCAAGAGAATTAAACCAAGTTTTAGCATCACCCTTTAATGAGAACGAAAATATCTTAAGGATATAGTAGTAGCGAGATTTCTCATCATTACTGAACAGGGTGGCTATATCATTTAGCTTAGTAAGATGTGCCACAACAGTTTCAGATTCATTGCCATGAAAAGGATCAGATTCAACCAAAGTAATTATCTCAAGATCAACAGAGAACTCATAATCCTTATCAGTAACAAAGTTAGGTGAAGTAGCAAAAGAAGGGTCATATTTCATTCTAGCATTTAGAGATTTCTGTTTAAGTTTAACTAGTAACTTCTTAAGATCAGATCTATCATTGCAAGCAAGAAAATCTCTAGCGGTTTCTTCATCCATAACATAACCCTCAGGAACAACAGGCAATTCATACTTAGGGGGAGAACCTTCATCATCACTATCTTCAATAATTTAATTTTCAATAATCTCATTCTCTCTAGCCCTAGCAAGTTGTTCATCAAGAAATTCACCTAATGTCACAGTAGTATCAAGCACAGAAGTAGTTTCATCATAAGTATCATGCATAGTAGAAGTGGCATCATCAATAACATTCGACATATCAGAATTCATAGTAGTAGTAGGTTTAGGTGTCGCAAGCTTACTCAAAACAGAAGGAGAATCTAGTGCAAAGCTAGATGGCAGTTCCTTACCTTCCCTCATAGTTGAGGGAAAAATCTTAGTTATTTCGTCTTTCAAATTCCTCATAGTGATTAGCAGATATAAATCCCGAGTAACTCAAAGAATAGAGCTATGCTCCCCGGCAACAGCGCCAGAAAATAGTCTTGATGACCCACAAGTATAGGGGATCGCAACAGTTTTCGAGGGTAGAGTATTCAACCCAAATTTATTATTTCGACACAAGGGGAGCCAAAGAATATTCTCAAGTATTAGCAGTTGAGTTGTCAATTCAACCACACCTGGATAACTTAGTCTCTGCAGCAAAGTATTTAGTAGCAAAGTATTATGGAAATAACGGTAACAGTGGCAAAGGTAATAGTAGCAGTTTTGTAGTAATTGTAACAGTGGCAATGGTAAAGTAAATAAGCAAAGCATAATATGTGAAAAGCTCGTAGGCATTGGATCAGTGATGGATAATTATGTTGGATGCGATTCCTCATGTAATAGTTATAACATAGGGTGACACAGAACTAGCTCCAGTTCATCAACGTAATGTAGGCATGTATTTCGAATATAGTCATGCGTGCTTATGGGAAAGAACTTGCATGACATCTTTTGTCCTACCCTCCCTGTGGTAGCGGGGTCCTAATGGAAACTAAGGGATATTAAGGCCTCCTTTTAATAGAGTACCGGACCAAAGCATTAACACATAGTGAATACATGAACTCCTCAAACTACGGTCATCACCGAGAAGTATCCCGATTATTGTCACTTCGGGGTTGTTGGATCATAACACATAATAGGTGACTATAGACTTGCAAGATAGGATCAAAAACTCACATATATTCATGAGAACGTAATAGGTTCAGATCTGAAATCATGGCACTCGGGCCTTAGTGACAAGCATTAAACATAGCAAAGTCATAGCAACATCAATCTCAGAACATAGTGTATACTAGGGATCAAACCCTAACAAAACTAACTTGATTACATGGTAAATCTCATCCAACCCATCACCGTCCAGCAAGCCTATGATGGAATTACTCATGCATGGCAGTGAGCATCATGAAATTGGTGATGGAGGATGGTTGATGATGACGACAGTGACGAATCCCCCTCTCCGGAGCCCCGAACGGACTCCAGATCCGCCCTCCCGAGAGAGATTAGGGCTTGGCGGCGGCTCTGTATCATAAAATGCGATGAAACTTTCTCTCTGATTTTTTTCTCTGGGAAAGCAAATATATGGAGTTGGAGTCGAGGTCGGTGGACGCCCAAGGGGCCCATGAGGCAGGGGCGCGCCCAGGGGGAGGGGGCGTGCCCCCACCCTCGTGGACATGGTGTGGGCCCCCTGACGCTATTTCTTTGGCCAGCATTTTTTATTAATTCTGAAAAGTTGCTCTATGGATTTTCAGGTCATTCCCAGAACTTTTATTTCTGCACAAAAACAACACCATGGCAGTTCTGCTGAAAACAGCATTAGTCTGGGTTAGTTTCATTCAAATCATGCAAGTTAGAGTCCAAAACAAGGGAAAAAGTGTTTTGAAAAGCAGATACGACGGAGATGTATCAACCTCCAAGTGCAGAGGTTTGTAGGGCAGTAGAAAATTTCCCTCAAGTGGATGACCTAAGGTTTATCAATCCATGGGAGGCGTAGGATGAATATGGTCTCTCTAAAACAACCTTGCAACAAAATAGCAAAGAGTCTCTTGTGTCCCCAACACACCCAATACAATGGTAAATTGTATAGGTGAACTAGTTCGGCAAAGAGATGGTGATACAAGTGCAATATGGATGGTAGAAATAGGTTTTTGAAGCTGAAAATATAAAAAAGCAAGGTAAGAAGTAATAAAAGTGAGTACAAACGGTATTGCAATGCGTTGAAACAAGGCCTAGGGTTCATACTTTCACTAGTGCAAGTTCTCTCAACAATAATAACATAATTGGATCATATAACTATCCCTCAACATGTGCAACAAAGAGTCACTCCAAAGTCACTAATAGCGGAGAACAAATGAAGCGATTATGGAAGGGTACGAAACCACCTCAAAGTTATCCTTTCTGATCGATCTATTCAAGAGTCTGTAGTAAAATAACACGAAGCTATTCTTTTCGTTCAATCTATCCTAGAGTTCGCACTAGAATAACACCTTAAGACACAAATCAACCAAAACCCTAATGCCACCTAGATACTCCAATGTCACCACAAGTATCCGTGGGTATGATTATACGATATGCATCACATAATCTCAGATTCATCTATTCAACCAACACAAAGAACTTCAAAGAGTGCCCCAAAGTTTCTACTGGAGAGTCAAGATGGAAACGCGTGCCAACCCCTATGCATAGATTCCCAAGGTCACGGAACCCACAAGTTGTTCACCAAAACATACATCAAGGGAATCAATAGAATACCCCATTGTCACCACGGGCATCCCACACAAGACATACATCAAGTGTTCTCAAATCCTTGAAGACTCAATCCGATAAGATAATTTCAAAGGGAAAACTCAATCCATTACAAGAGAGTAGAGGGGGAGAAACATCATAATATCCAACTATAATAGCGAAGCTCGCGATACATCAAGATCGTGCGAAATCAAGAACACGAGAGAGAGAGATCAAACACATAGCTACTAGTACATACCCTTAGCCCCGAGGGTGAACTACTCCCTCTTCGTCATGGAGAGCGTTGGGATGATGAAGATGGCCACCGGTGAGGGATCCCCCCTCCGGCAGGGTGCCGGAACAGGGTCCCGATTGGTGTGGTGGCTATAGAGGCTTGCGGCGGCAGAACTCCCGATCTAGGTTACGTTCTGGATGTTTGGGTATATATAAGAGGTCTTGGCATCGGGAACAAGTCAGGGGGGTCTCCGAGGCGGCCACGAGGTAGGAGGGCGCACCCAGGGGGTAGGGCGCGTCCCCCACCCTCGTGTGTGCCTCGGGACTCTTCTGGCCCATCTCTGATACTCCGTGGGCTTCTTCTGGTACAAAAATAATCTCCGTTAAATTTCAGGTCAATTGGACTCCCTTTGGTTGTCCTTTTCTACGATACTCAAAAACAAGGAAAAAACAGAAACTGGCACTGGGCTCTAGGTTAATAGGTTAGTCCCAAAAATCATATAAAATAGCATATAAATGCATATAAAACATCCTAGATGGATAATATAATAGCATGGAACAATAAAAAATTATAGATACGTTGGAGACATATCAAGCATCCCCAAGCTTAATTCCTGCTCTTCCTCGAGTAGGTAAATGATAAAAACAGATTTTTTGATGTGGAATGCTACCTAGCATAATTTTCAATGTAATTTTCCTTATTGTGGCATGAATGTTCAGATCCGAAAGATCCAAGACAAAAGTTTAATATTGACATAAAAATAATAATACTTCAAGCGTACTAACCAAGCAATTATGTCTTATCAAAATTACATAGCCAAAAAAAGCTCATCCCTACAAAATCATATAGTTTGGCCATGCTTCATTTTCGTCACACAAAAATGCTCTCATCATGCACAACCCCGATGACAAGCCAAGCAATTGGTTCATACTTTAGTATTCTCAAACTTTTTCAACTTTCACGCAATACATGAGCGTGAGCCATGGACATAACACTATGGGTGGAATAGAATATGATGATGGGGGTTGTGTGGAGAAGACAAAAAAGGAGAAAGTCTCATATTGACGCAGCTAATCAACGGGCTATGGGGATGCCCATCAATTGGTGTCAATGCGAGGAGTAGGGATTGCCATGCAACATATGCACTAGAGCTATAAATGTATGAAAGCTCAACAAAAGAAACTAAGTGGGTGTGCATCCAACTTGCTTGCTCACGAAGACCTAGGGCATTTCAGGAAGCCCATTGTTGGAATATACAAGCCAAGTTCTATAATGAAAAATTCCCACTAGTATATGAAAGTGACAAAATAAGAGACTCTCTATCATGAAGATCATGGTGCTACTTTGGAGCACAAGTGTGGAAAAAGGATAGTAGCATTGTCCCTTCTGTCTTTTTTTGGTCCTTCCTTTTTTATTTGGCCTTCCTATTTTTTTCAGACGGGACAATGCTCTAATAATGATGATCATCACACTTCTATTTATTTACAACTCAAAGATTACAACTCGATACTAGAACAAAATATAACTCTATATGATTGCCTCCGGCAGTGTACCAGGATGGGCAATGAATCAAGAGTGACATGTATGAAAAACTATGCATGGTGGCCTTGCCACAAATACGATGTCAACTACATGATCATGCAAGGCAATATGACAATCATGAAGCGTGTCATAATAAACGAAACGGTGGAAAGTTGCATGGCAATGTATCTCGGAATGGCCATGGAAATGCCATAATAGGTAGGTATGGTGGCTGTTTTGAGGAAGATATAAGGAGGCTTATGTGTGATAGAGTGTATCATATCACGGGGTTTGGATGCACCAGTGAAGTTTGCACCAACTCTCGAGGTGAGAAAGGGGAATGCACGGTACCGAAGAGGCTAGCAATGATGGAAGGGTGAGAGTGCGTATAATCCATGGACTCAACATTAGTCATAAAGAACTCACATACTTATCGCAAAAATCTACAAATCACCAAAACCAAGCACTACATGCATGCTCCTAGGGGGATAGGTTGGTAGGAAAAGACCATCGCTCATCCCCGACCGCCACTCATAAGGAAGGCAATCAAAGAACACCTCATGCTTCAAATTTGTCACACAACGGTTAACATACGTGCATGCTACGGGACTTGCAAACCTCAACACAAGTATTTCTCAATTTCACAATTACTCAACTAGCACGACTCTAATTACTCAACTAGCACAACTCTTATCTTTATATCTCAAAACAATTATCACGTATCAAACTTCTCATAGTATTTAATGCACTATATATGAAAGTTTTTATTATACCCATCTTGAATGCCCATCATATTAGGACTAATTTCATAACCAAGGCAAATCACCATGATGTTTTAAAAGAATCTCAAAATAATATAAGTGAAGCATAAGAGATCAATAATTTCTTCAAAATAAAACTACCGCCATGCTCTAAGAAGATATAAGTTAAGCACTAGAGCAAATGACAAAACTACTCCGAAAGATATAAGTGAAGATCAATGAGTAGTTGAATAATTATGTAACTATGTGAAGACTCTCTAACATTTAACAATTTCAGATCTTGGGATATTACTCAAACATCAAGCAAAATAAAATAAAATAAAATGACGCTCCAAGCAAAACACATATCATGCGGTGAATAAAAATATAGCTCCAAGTAAGGTTACCGATGAACGAAGACGAAAGAGGGGATGCCTTCCGGGGCATCTCCGAGCTTAGGCTCTTGGTTGTCCTTGAATATTATCTTGGGGTGCCTTGGGCATCCCCAAGCTTAGGCTCTTACCACTCCTTATTCCATAGTCCATCGAATTTTTACCCAAAACTTGAAAACTTCACAACACAAAACTCAACAGAAAACTCGTAAGCTCCGTTAGTATAAGAAAATAAATCACCACTTAGGTACTGTTGTGAACTCATTCTAAATTCATATTGTTGTAATATCTACTATATTCCAACTTCTCTATGGTTCATACCCTCCGATACTACTCATTGATTCATCAAAATAAGCAAACAACACAATGAAAACAGAATCTGTCAAAAACAGAACAGTCTGTAGTAATCTGTATCATTCGAATACTTCTGTAACTCCAAAATTTATGAAATAAATTGTTGGACCTGAGGAATTTGTTTATTAATCATCTTAAAAAATAATCAACCTAAAATCACTCTCCAGTAAAAAATGTCATCTAATCTCGTGAGCGCAAAAGTTTCTATTTTTTACAGCAAGATCGCAAAGACTTCACCCAAGTCTTCCCAAAGGTTCTACTTGGCACAAACACTAATTAAAGCATAAAACCACATATAAACAGAGGCTAGATGAATTATTTATTACTAAACAGGAGCAAAATTAAAATAACAAAAATAAAATTTGGGTGCCTCCCAACAAGCGCTAACGTTTAACGCCCCTAGCTAGGCATGATGATTTCAATGATGCTCACATAAAAGATAAGAATTGAAACATAATTAGAGCATAATGAATAATATGACTACCACATTTAAGTCTAACCCACTTCCTATGCATAGGTATTTTGTGAGCAAACAACTTATGGGAACAATAATCAACTAGCATAGGAAGGCAAAACAAGCATAATTTCAAAACTTTAAGCACATAGACAGGAAACTTGATATTATTGCAATTCCTACAAACATATGTTCCTCCATCATAATAATTTTTAGTAGCATCATGAATGAATTCAACAATATAACCATCACATAAAGCATTCTTTTCATGATCTACAAGCATAGAAAATTTACTACTCTCCACATCAGAAAATTTTTCTCATCCGGAATAGTAGTGGGAGCAAACTCAACAAAATAACTATCATGTGAGGCATAATCCAATTGAAAATTAAAATCAAGATGACAAGTTTCATGGTTATCATTATTCTTTATAGCATACATGTCATCACAATAATCATCATAGATAGCAACATTGTTCTTATAAGCAATTGGAACCTCTTCCGAAATAGTGGATTCATCACTAAATAAGGTCATGACCTCTCCAAATCCACTTTCATCAATATAGTCATCATAAATAGGAGGCATGCTTTCATCATAATAAATTAGCTCATCAAAACTTGGGGGACAAAAAATATCATCTTCGTCAAACATAGCTTCTCCAAGCTTGTGGCTTTGCATATCATTAGCATCATGGATATTCAAGGAATTCATACTAACAACATTGCAATCATGGTCATCATTCAAATATTCAATGCCACACATTCTAATGCATTCTTCTTCTAGCACTTGAGCACAATTATTGGAATCCTTATTTTCACGGAAGACATTAAAAAGATGAAGCATATGAGGCACCCTCAATTCCATTTTTTAGTTTTCTTTTATAAACTACACTAGTGATAAAACAAGAAACTAAACGATCCGATTGCAAGATCTAAAGATATACCTTCAAGCACTCACCTCCCCGGCAACGGCGCCAGAAATTGGCTTAGTTGACGGGGTGTTAGTGCCGCTTACCTAGCCTCCCCGGCAACGGCGCCAGAAATTGCTTGATGTCTACTACACAACCTTCTTCTTGTAGACGTTGTTGGGCTTCCAAGTGCAGAGGTTTGTAGGACAGTAGCAAATTTCCCTCAAGTGGATGACCTATGGTTTATCAATCCATGGGAGGTGTAGGATGAAGATGGTCTCTCTCAAACAAACCTGCAACCAAATAGCAAAGAGTCTCTTGTGTCCCCAACACACCCAATACAATGGTAAATTGTATAGGTGCACTACTTCGGCGAAGAGATGGTGATACAAGTGCAATATGGATGGTAGATATAGGTTTTTGTAATCTGAAAATATAAAAATAGCAAGGTAACAAGTAATAAAAGTGAGTACAAACGGTATTGCAATGCGTTGAAACAAGGCCTAGGGTTCATACTTTCACTAGTGCAAGTTCTCTCAACAATAATAACATAATTGGATCATATAACTATCCCTCAACATGCAACAAAGAGTCACTCCAAAGTCACTAATAGCGGAGAACAAACGAAGAGATTATGGTAGGGTACGAAATCACCTCAAAGTTATCCTTTCTGATCGGTATATTCAAGAGTCCGTACTAAAATAACACGAAGCTATTCATTCCGTTCGATCAATTCTAGAGTGCATACTAGAATAACACCATAAGAAACAAATCAACCAAAACCCTAATGTCACCTAGATACTCCAATGTCACCACAAGTATTCGCGGGTATGATTATACGATATGCATCACACAATCTCAGATTCATCTATTCAACTAACACAAAGAACTTCAAAGAGTGCCCCAAAGTTTCTACCAGAGAGTCAAGACAAAAACATGTGCCAACCCCTATGCATAGATTCCCAAGGTCAGGGAACCCGCAAGTTGATCACCAAAACATACATCAAGTGAATCAATAGAATACCCCGTTGTCACCACGGGCATCCCACGCAAGACATACATCAAGTGTTCTCTAATCCTTAAAGACTCAATCCGATTAGATAACTTCAAAGGGAAAACTCAATCCATTACAAGAGAGTAGAGGGGGAGAAACATCATAAGATCCAACTATAATAGCAAAGCTCACGATACATCAAGATCGTGCAAAATCAAGAACACGAGAGAGAGAGAGAGAGAGAGAGAGATCAAACACATTGCTACTGGTATATACCCTTAGCCCCGAGGGTGAACTACTCCCTCCTCGTCATGGAGAGCACCGGGATGATGAAGATGGCCACCGGTGAGGGATTCTCCCTCCGGCAGGGTGCTAGAACAGGGTCCCGATTGGTTTTTGGTGGCTATAGAGTCTTGCGGCGGCGGAACTCCCGATCTAGGTTATGTTCTGGAAGTTCGGGTATATATAATAGGTGTTGGCATCGGGAATAAGTCAGGGGGGTCTCCGAGGCGGCCACGAGGTAGGGGGGCGCACCCAGGGGGTAGGGCACGCCTCCCACCCTCGTGGGTGCCTCGAGGCTCTTCTGGTCCATCTCCAATACTCTGTGGGCTTTATCTGGTCCAAAAATAATCTCCATGAAGTTTCAGGTCTATTGGACCCCGTTTGGTTTTCATTTTCTGCCATACTCAAAAACAAGGAAAAAACAGAAACTGGCACTAGGCTCTAGGTTAATAGGTTAGTCCCAAAAATCATATAAAATAGCATATAAATGCATATAAAACATCCTAGATGGATAATATAATAGCATGGAACAGTCAAAAATTATAGATACGTTGGAGACGTATCAAGCCTACACTAGCCTTTTAAGAGGCTTTGAGGTACATGTTTTACAATGTCTTTTAGCTATATAAAAGCATGCCCGCGTATAATAGACAGTAGCCCCTGAGACTCTGATCGGTGTTCGGAAAGAAAAACCAAATAGAGGATCTAATAACTCAAGCAGGAGGTTAACATACTTATCTGTTTGAAGAAACACGCTGCAAAACAGGCGCCAGCTGCCTTTGCCACTGAAGCATCCGAACTAAGGCGGGAGTTAGAAGAAAAACAAGGTATGTGATACCAAAAACATGTCTGAAATGAGATCAAAATCTGAATTGTTATCTGAATGAGATTTTCATAAGGCTCACAGCTGACGCGGCGGAGGTCGAGACCCTCAGGGACGCGCTGGCCAAAGCTCAAAAGGAGGCAAAGGAGGAGCGAGCCTCCCGCCTTAAAAATGAATCCTGAGTGGAGGAAATCCAACAAGAGCTCAAGGACGCCATAGGAAAATGTAAGTCCTTAGAGCGCAAGACCTCGGAGCAAGAGTACGAACTTGCTAAGGCGCTTCAAAGTGCACAAGAGGCCCGAGCCGAAGCCCAAAGCGTTGTCCGGGATATCCAAGAGGTGAAGCAAATTGCGGCAATAAGGCCTTTAACATGCAGAGCAAATTTGTGAGGAAAAGGTATATCTTGCTAACCCGGATTTGGAGTTCTCCAGGAGTGTTTGCGGACCTGCCCCGGAGTGTTGCTGATGCCGCGGAGTACTTCCGGGCCAAAGAGGGGAGCTCAACGGAAAAGCTGTTCTAGTTGCAGTACCTTGCACCAGAGCATCCCGTGCCCCTCAGCGATCAGCTGAAGCAACGGACCGAACTACATAGGGTGGCTGAATTGGCCATGAGGGATTTGATAATCCATCTTTGGCCCGCCGAACCCATGCCCAGTAGCTACTACGGTCTCGTGAAGCGGTTGATCAGCGCCCGCCCTCGGCTTGAGGGCGTGAAGCGGTCGGTCTGTATTGAAGGTGCGCGGATGGCCTTTGCCTGTGTCAACGTGCAGTGTGCGAAGATGAACGCCATCCAGCTTGCAACTGAGGGGCCGCCCGCCGGCAAGGAGCAACGCACGCCGGAGCGGTACTTCAACGATGTCCTTGAGGGGTCCCGCATTGTAGAGGGCCAGTGCTCGAAGAACATTATTTTTGAATGAATGTAGCTTGCATGTATGAACTATGTAAAGTGAAACAAGACTTATGTATAATATATTGCTTGTCTTACCTCAAATATTTCTTCTTGTGTGGCCGTTTATGATATCTGAGAGTTGGCCAGTCGTCGGCTTCAGCCCCCATGTAGGTACTACGGGGGTGTTCAGAATAGCACCTAAGCACTCTTAATCCATCAGATGTGGTCCTGAAAGGAGGTGTTAGCGCGGCGAACCAGGCAATCAGACTGTGTTGCTTTATCGCACTCACTTAGCCATAAGAGTTTTACAATGAGGTTGCAGGGGCAGCCCCTGGTGTGATTCAATTATATGAACTTTGGGTGCCGTACATGCTTGACCAAGTGAAGACCGGTTCCTCGCGTGAAGTGAAAAAAATTGCAAAAGATTTATGGTTAGTCTCCGAATAGCTGACCAGCTCTTTCCACACCATGGCAGTCAGTTTTGGGCTTTCTCTACTGAGGTGTTTATCCGGATGAGCCGGAAACACAAGCGCAGTAGTTCTCCCTTTACTACCTTAGTCGATTAAGAGGAACGTAAGATAGCAACCACAGGAGCTGGGCAACCCAACTATTGACCAAAGACATGATTCGGAACCAATGCATATACTGCTATATTCGGGACGCCGAATTGCACTGTAGAAGTGTTCAGACTTTGTTTTAGTATTTCAAAGATGTACATGGCTTTAATAGAGCCCCTGGAGGTTTAGGTCATACCAAGGTGTACATGACAATCGGACAAAAAGAGAAAGCCCATTGAGGGAGTCCTGGACTAGGGGGTGTCCGGATAGCCGAACTATCATCATTGGCCGGACTCCAAGACTATGAAGATACAAGATTGAAGACTCTGTCCCGTGTCCGGATGGGACTTTCCTTGGCGTGGAAGGCAAGCTTGGCAATACGGATATGTAGATCTCCTACCATTGTAACCGAATCTGTGTAACCCTAGCCCTCTCCGGTGTCTATATAAACCGGAGGGTTTTAGTCCGTAGGATGAACAACAATCATACCATAGGCTAGCTTCTAGGGTTTAGCCTCCTTGATCTCGTGGTAGATCTACTCTTGTACTACCCATATCATCAATATCAATCAAGCAGGAGTAGGGTTTTACCTCCATCGAGAGGGCCCGAACCTGGGTAAAAACATCGTGTCCCTTGTCTCCTATTACCATCCGCCTGGACGCACAGTTCGGGACCCCCTACCCGAGATCCCCCGGTTTTGACACCGACATTGGTGCTTTCATTGAGAGTTCCTCTGTGTCGTCGCTCATAGGCCCGATGGCTCCTTCGATCATCAACAACGACGCGGTCCAGGGTGAGACTTTTCTCCCCGGACAGATCTTCGTATTCGGCGGCTTTGCACCGCGGGCCAATTCGCTTGGCCATCTGGAGCAGATCGAAAGCTACGCCCCTGGCCATCAGGTCAGGTTTGGAAGTTTGAACTATACAGCCGACATCCGCGGAGACTTGATCTTCGATGGATTCGAGCCATCGCCGAGCACGCCGCACTGTCGCGATGGGCATGATTTAGCTCTGCTGCCGGACAGTGCCCTGGAGGCCGCACGAGAGTCCGCTCCGACCGTTAACTCGGAGCCGACTGCGCCGATCGAGGATGCGTGGCTAGGCACCGCCTCGGGGGCTGCTACCTCTATGGTGATGGAGCCGAATGCCGACCCTGTCCCTTGCGAAGCTCGTGACTCTGAGGTGCCGGACTCCGAACCTCCTGCGCCCCTTCCAATCGAATCCAATTGGGCGCCGATCACGGAGTTCACCGCTGTGGACATCTTTCAGCACTCGCCCTTTGGTGACATCCTGAACTCGCTGAAGTATCTCTCTTTATCAGGAGAGCCCTGGCCGGATTATGCCCAGGACGGTTGGGATGCGGACGACGAAGAAATTCAAATCCCACCCACCACCCACTTCGTAGCCACTGTCGACGACTTAACCGACATGCTAGACTTCGACTTCGAAGACATCGATGGTATGGACGACGATGCCGGAGAGGAACAAGAACCAGCGCCTACAGGGCACTGGAAAGCCACCTCGTCATATGACATATACATGGTGGACATCCCAAAGGATGGGAATGGCGATGGAACAGCGGAGGATGACCCCTCCAAAAAACAGCCCAAGCGCCAGCGTCAGCGGCGCCGTTCAAAATCCCGCCACAGCAAGAATGGAGATTTCGGCACCGGAGATAATAACATCCCGGACAGTGCCGAAGACAATCCCCTCCAGCAAGATTCAGCACAGGAGGATGGAGAAGCCAGCCCTCATGAGAGAGCGGCAGACAAAGAGGTAGAGGACGACAATCATATGCCTCCCTCCGGAGACGAGGCAAGCCTCGACAACGACAAATTCGTCGTGCCTGAGGATCCCGTCGAACAAGAGCGTTTTAAACGCAGGCTCATGGCTATGGCAAGGAGGCTCAAGAAAAAGCAGCAACAGCTTAGAGCTGATCAAGATTTGCTAGCCGATAGATGGACCGAAGTCCTTGCGGCCGAAGAGTACGAACTCGAACGCCCCTACAAAAGCTACCCCAAACGCAAGCTGCTGCCCCGATTAGAGGAGGAAGCATATAAACCTACATCACCAGCGCACAATACGGCCAACCAGCCACCTCGTGGCCGCGACAGAGAGGCCTCTAGGCCTTCCACTAAAGCCTTACCCCGGCATCGCTCGAAACATACAAAGCCATGGGGGAATGCGCTGGACTTGCGAGATATATTGGAGGATAAGGCAAGACAATCAAGATCGATCTACGGATCGCGTGGGCGCCCCACGATACGCGACGACAACCGTCGCACCGGATACATCAATTCCGGTCGGGCCGAACACAGTAGACAAAGCTCGCTTGAGCTACGTCGTGATATAGCCCAATACAGAGGCGCCGCACACCCACTATGCTTCACAGACGAAGTAATGGATCATCAAATCCCCGAAGGGTTCAAACCCGTAAACATTGAATCCTACGATGGCACAACACACCCCGCGGTTTGGATCAAAGACTATCTCCTTCATATCCACATGGCCCGCGGGGATGATCTTCACGCCATCAAATACCTCCCACTCAAGCTTAAAGGCCCAACTTGGCATTGGCTTAACAACTTGGCATTCCTTGACAACTTCCAGGGCACATATGTGTGACCACCAGACGCTGATGACCTAAGCCACATAATTCAGCAGCCAGACGAGTCGGCCAGACAATTCTGGACTCGATTCTTAACCAAGAAAAATCAAATCGTCGACTGTCGGGATGTAGAGGCCCTTGCAGCCTTCAAACATAATATCGGCAACGAGTGGCTTGCCCGGCACCTAGGACAGGAAAAGCCGAAATCCATGGCAGCCCTCACATCACTCATGACCCGCTTCTGTGCGGGAGAGGACAGCTGGCTAGCCTGCAGTAACAACCTCACCAAAAAATCTGGTAGTCCGGATATCAAGGACAGCAATAGCAGGTCGCGTCGCAATAAGCACAAGCGCCGCATTAATGGAGATCATACTGAAGATACGGCAGTCAACACCGGATTCAGAGGCTCCAAACCCGGTCAGCGGAAAAAGCCATTCAAAAGAACCACTCCGGGTCCGTCCAATTTGGACCGGATACTCGATCGCTCGTGCCAGATACACGGCACCCTCGAAAAGCCAGCTAATCACACCAACAGGGATTGTTGGGTATTCAAGCAGGCAGGCAAGTTAATTGCCGAAAACAATGACAAGGGGCTGCATAGCGACAACAAGGAACAGACCCGGCCGCCAAACAATAGAGGACAGAAGGGTTTCCCCCCACAAGTACGGACGGTGAACATGATATACGCAACCCACATACCCAAAAGAGAGCGGAAGCGTGCGCTTAGGGACGTATACGCAATGGAGCCAGTCGCCCCAAAGTTCAATCCGTGGTCCTCCTGCCCGATCACTTTTGATCGAAGGGACCATCCCACTAGCATCCGCCATGGCGGATTCGCCGCATTGGTTTTAGACCCAATCATCGATGGGTTTCACCTCACTAGAGTCCTGATGGACGGCGGCAGCAGCCTGAACCTGCTTTATCAGGATACAGTGCGCAAGATGGGCATAGACCCCTCAAGGATTAAACCCACAAAGACGACCTTCAAAGGCGTCATACCAGGTGTAGAGGCCAATTGTACAGGCTCAGTCACACTTGAAGTGGTCTTCGGATCCCCGGATAACTTCCGAAGCGAGGAGTTAATTTTCGACATAGTCCCGTTCCGCAGCAGCTATCATGCACTGCTCGGATGAACCGCATTTGCAAAATTCAATGCGGTGCCGCACTACGCATACCTCAAGCTCAAGATGCCAGGCCCTCGAGGAGTCATCACGGTCAACGGAAACATCAAACACTCTCTCCGAACGGAGGAGCATACAGCGGCCCTCGCGCCGTAGGTTCAGAGTAGCCTCTTAAGGCAATTCTCGAGTCCGGCTGCTAAGCGACCGGACACCGTCAAGCGCGCCTGGAGTAACCTACAACAAGACCACCTGGCACGTTCCGAGCACGGGTAGCAATGCGGCCCCAACCCCAGCCCTTGCAAAATTGCAAAACCAGTACTCCGCGTACATCACTACGCTCTAGAAATACCATGGGCAAAGGGGAAGGGGCACGACCACGGCAGGCCCAGAGTGCGGCTCAACCACACCACGGGCTCCCAAATGGGTCATCATCTTTCTTTTTCTTTTTTTCCTCAGGACTCCGTTTACCAGAAGCCCTGTCCGGTAGTAGACCCGCCGAACTCACGATACAACAGCCAGGGAAGCAGAAAAGCTACAACGAGCATCCAGGTGGTCTCCATTACGAGCATTATACCTGTTTTATACATCATTCCACAGCCTACCCCTAAAGGGGGACATGTCAAATAGTCCCACCCCTGGCTTATCGCACTATTTGTATCGTTCTGCATTCATGGCAGTATTTTTTGAATAAACAATGCATCGCTTTTTGCCTATAATTGCATTCCTTTCTTACACATATGTTCACTTATGACATGTTGCATCCGTACACTTTTGGTACGGCTAAATACACCAGGGGCTTAAGTTCCCCATATTATGGTGTGATAAGTCCGAACACTTTCACAAGTGCGGCACCCTGAACTTATAGCATTATATGCATTGGCTCCGAATCATGTCTTGGGTCAATAGTTGGGTTTGCCCAGCTCCCATGTTTTGGTACCTTATGTTCCGTTATATCGGCTAAGGTAGCGCTGGGAGAACCACTGCGATTGTGCCCCAGTTGAGCTGGGTGAGCACCTCAGTGGAGAAAGCTAAAACTGACCGTCATGATAAGGCGAGAGCCGGTCGCTGTTCGAGAGGTTTTTTCGAGTCCCTAAAGACTTATGCCGCTTAGAGCGAAGAACCGGCTTTGTCTTGCCCAGGCGTGGATAGCACCCCGAATTCGGCCTTCCAAACACTAGGGGCTTCACCGAAATTTAAAATTATAGAATTCTATGGCTAAGTGAGAGTGTTCAAGCATTATAAGTCCGGTTGCCTCGTTCGCTGTGTTGAGCGCCTCCCTAGAAGGACCCAAAAATGGGAACAAGAGCGCTCAAGTTTATCCCGAACATCCCAGCACTCGTGGCATGGGGGCTGAAGCCAACAACTTGCCATCTCTCAGATTTGATAAACGGCCGCACAGAAGGTAATATTTTAAATTAACAAGTGTTGCTTAGCGCATATGAAAAAAGTTTTTAGCGCACAGAATAACAAAATGCGAGTCTACTAAAAAATTACATCTTTGGAGCATTCACCCGCAATAATGCGGGCACCCTTCAGGACACCCTTATAATACATCTCCGGCGTACGATACTCCTTGCCCGGCGGTGGCGCGTCCGTCACAAGCTTCTCGGCGTCCATCCTGCCCCAGTGCACCTTAGCGCGGGCGAGGGCCCGACGGGCACCCTCAATGCAGGTGGAATGCTTGATGACGTCGACCCATGGACAGGCGTCCACCAGCCACCGCACCAGACCGAGGTAGCTCCTAGGCATGGCTTCTTTGGGCCATAGCCGAACTATGAGGCCCTTCATGGCCTGTTCGGCCACCTTGTGGAGCTCGACCAGCTGCTTCAGCTGGTCGCTCAGGGGCACCGGATGTCCGGACTCAACATACTGATACCAGAACACCTTCTCCGTCCAGCTCCCCTCCTCGACTCTGTAGAACGCGGCTGCATCGGACACGCTATGGGGCAGATCTGCGAACGCTCCTGGAGAGCTCCGAATTCGGGTAAGTAACAGGTAATTCACTTTTACATGCTTGCTTTGCATGAAGAATGCCTTAACCGCCGCTATCTTCTTTACTGCCTCGATCTCCTGGAGGGCCTTTTGGGCTTCGGCCTTAGCAGCTTTGGCACTCTCAAGAGCCGACGCAAGCTCGGACTCTCGAGTCTTCGAGTCACGCTCCAAACTCTCGTGCTTTTCCACGAGAGCCTGAAGCTCTTTCCATACCTCCGCCACCCGCGCCTCCTGTTTCTCTCGCTTGGCGCGTTCCGCGGCCGCATTGCGTTCAGCCGAGGACACCGCCTCCTTCAAGGTCGCCACCTCGTTCGTAGCCCCTGGAGTACCCACGTTATTCTTGTCATTTTTTCTTGCAACCAAATCCTTTTCTATAAGGTACAACTTTAATAAAGTGTTACTTACCTTCCTTGTCCTCGAGCTGCTTCTTGGAACGGCCGAGCTCGATCTTGGACCGCTCGAGGCTTTGCTTCAAGGAATTGACCTCCGCAGTCAGTGCGACAGAGGTCAGCAGCGCAGCCTGCATTCCCATATTGACATATTTTTGTTAGACTCCTACGTATATCTTTTTAGATCCTCAGTTCGCCTTTTCTTTCCGAACACTGAACCGAGCATCAGGGGCTACTGTCTATACGGTACTATCTTATGTATCTTAAAAATTCTAACCTCAAAGCCTGTTAGAAGGCTGCTGCAGGCTTCGGTCAGCCCGCTTTTGGCTAGCTGAACCTTCTGAATCACCGCACTCATGACAGTGCGGTGTTCCTTGTCATTAGAAGCGCCGTTGAGCGCCTCCAGCAAGTTATCCAGCGCCTCCGGTTGGACGGAGGCCGCAGGCATCACAGTCTTTCCCTTCTTACGAAGGGGCCGCCTGCTGGACTCCAGAACCACTGAAGGTTCCGGTGCGGAGTCCGGTCCGAAGTCCGGGAGGTTGCCCTGCGGCACCTCCGGGGCCTCCTCCCCCCGGTGGGTCCCCTTCTGGGATCCCACCTCGGTGTCGTCGGCGTCACGGGGGGAGGAGGCGGTCGGAAGTGAAGCACTATTCAAATCCGACGAACCCAAGGACCCGCTCGATGAAGCGGGGAGATCATCCTCGGGCGGACTACAGGGTTGTATGCGGCGTTAGAAGACGCTATGCGACAAAAAGAAAAATTATGAGTTATTCAGGGGTCCGGACACTTACGATCTCGCTAGGGGCTTGGCCCTTGAGGGCCACTCCTCGTCGCTGTCGTCGGCGTTGGTGGAACAGTCCGGGGGAAGGGTCCTTCCCTTCTTGGACCCTTCGGCCTCCCTGTTGGGGAGGCCTTCCTCTTCTTCTCTCCCCCCGCTGGGGGAGAGGCCTCTTTCTTCTCCTCCTCGTCCTCGTGAGAGGAGTCTGCCTCAGAGTCATTGGACGATGAATCCGATAACACCTGACGCCGGGAACTCCTCCGGGTTCCCGTGGCCTTCTTCTTGGCTTTCTTCTCCGGCACCACGTAAGGCGCCGGGACCAGCAGCCCTGTCAAACGGGCATCCGCTGGGTCTTCTGGAAGGGGAGCCGGATAGTTAACCTGTCCGGACGTCTTCTGCCAGGCCTGTTAAAGGTGTTTGGAGTTTAGATCCCGCATAGAGTCAAACTATGAAAAGCAAGTGTCCCATAAAGGATAGCATAGCTTACCTTGCCAGCCGGGCGCTGCGAGCTGAATCCGCGATCTTCGGTAGCGGATCCGGGAGCCTCGGCACCCTTGAACAGCACCCTCCAGCCTCTTCGTACGTAGTGTCGAAGAGCCCGCTCATAGTCTGGTGCTGTGCCGGATCGAACTCCCACAAGTTGAAGTCCCGCTGTTGGCAGGGGAGAATCCGACGGATGAGCATGACCTGGATTATGTTGACAGGCTTGAGCTTCTTGTTCACCAGGGTTTGGAGACAGGATTGGAGTCCGGTCAGCTCTTCCGAATCGCCCCACGGCAGGCCCTTCTCTTTCCAGGAGGTGAGCCGCGTGGGGATGCCAGATCTAAATTCGGGGGCCGCTACCCATTTGGGGTCACGCGGCTCGGTGATGTAGAACCACCCCGATTGCCACCGTTTGATGGTTTCCACGAAGGCGCCCTCGAGCCAGGTGACATTGGGCATCTTGCCCACCATGGTGGCTCCGCACTCCGCTTGACTGCCCCTCACAACCTTCGCCTTGACATTAAAGGTCTTTAGCCATAAGCCGAAGTGGGGCTGGATGCAGAGGAAGGCCTCGCACATGACGATAAACGCCAAGATGTTAAGGATAAAGTTCGGGGCCAGATCATGGAAATCCAGGCCATAGTAGAACATGAGCCCCCAGACAAAGGGGTGGAGTGGGAAGCCCAGTCCGCGGAGGAAATGGGGAAGGAATACCACCCTCTCATGGGGCCCGGGGGTGGGGATGAGCTGCCCCTCGTCGGGGAGCCGGTGCGCGATATCGCTGGACAAATATCCGGCCTTGCGCAGCTTCTTGATGTGCTCCTCCATAATGGAGGAGGCCATCCACTTGCCTCCCGCTCCGGACATGGTTGGAGAAGGTTGAGGTGAGATGTGCGTACTTGGGCGCTGGAGCTCGAGTGCGCGGAGATGGATAAGCTAAGGAGGAAGAAGGCGTAGGTAAAAAAGGTGGATCCTTATCCCTTTATATATGGGCGGACGAAACTGCGCGCCCCCACCAGCCCGGTAAAACTCGCTTATCTCCCAAGCGCTGCAATCAATGGCGCGGTTGGGCTACCCACGTCTGTATTGATGAGAATCCCGGAATAAGGGGACGCGATCTCTGCTTTGACAAGACGTGCCAAGGAAACTGCTTCGCTAAACGCGCTGAGGTGGAATAATAAAAACGATTCGAGTAAAGGCTTGGCCGTGGTGTGACATCACGCCACGAAATACGTCAGCAGACTGAACTTGTGTGTATATTATTCTCCCTACTGTGGTATGTGGAATTTCTTTTGCAGAGCTGGACAATATCCTGGTGTTCACAAATCTTCTATAAATTATTCGAGGGAGGAACCCGCCTTGCAATGCCGAAGACAATATGTGCGCCAGACTCGTCGTCATTGAAGCCTGGTTCAGGGGCAACTGAGGGAGTCCTGGACTAGGGGGTGTCCGGATAGCCGAACTATCATCATTGGCCGGACTCCAAGACTATGAAGATACAAGATTGAAGACTCTGTCCCGTGTCCGGATGGGACTTTCCTTGGCGTGGAAGGCAAGCTTGGCAATAAGGATATGTAGATCTCCTACCATTGTAACCGACTCTGTGTAACCCTAGCCCTCTCCGGTGTCTATATAAACCGGAGGGTTTTAGTCCGTTGGACGAACAACAATCATACCATTGGCTAGCTTCTAGGGTTTAGCCTCCTTGATCTCGTGGTAGATCTACTCTTGTACTACCCATATCATCAATATCAATCAAGCAGGAGTAGGGTTTTACCTCCATCGAGAGGGCCCGAACCTGGGTAAAAACATCGTGTCCCTTGTCTCCTGTTACCATCCGCCTGGACACACAGTTCGGGACCCCCTACCCGAGATCCGCCGGTTTTGACATCGACACCCATGTTAAGAGATAAGCCAATCACCATGTAGGTTTGGGCTAAAAACTGTTTTCATTATAGTCTGATTGATACGTCCAAACGTATTGATACAAATAGTGCAGTAAGCAACAGGGCTATTTTACATGCCGAACACAAGGAGAAGCTATGCTAGCGCCCTGAAAGCGGACGAGGTGATATTTAAAGATCCTTTAGGTGCTCTTGCACGCTTCTACGCTGTTGTTCTCCTTGGTATATTGTCCTTCGAGAGGATCATCGATCGGTGTTTTCGTAATAGGCCATGGAAAGAGGCCTTGGTACCATCGAAAGGGTGATGTGGGTTGTAAGGAACCTGGAAAAGAAAAAGGAAAAGAAAAAAGGAAATGAGTGTCCTGATAAGGTCTGGCCATATGGTAGACCTTGTCCCTATTATGCCTCCATCCTTTCTCATGGTATTTTCAGTGCGTAGTTCTGTACGCGTGGCACATATGCCACAATTTGGTAGGGGCTGAGATGGAGGCCGAATTGCTAATCGAGCTCCTGACGAGCTAGGCCATCGTGCTGAGGGGTAGCCCAGACTATTTTGATGGTGTCCGGGGATTTTGTCGCTGATGTAATAGTTGGCTTTATAAGGCCACCATGTACCTCCGTTGCTAGGGCCGTGGTGTGCTCCTCAGTACAGAGGGAGCGTTCCATGTTTCCATCGACTGTTATGATGCCGCGTGGTCCGGGCATCTTGAGTTTGAGGTAGGCATAATGCGGAATTGCATTAAGGCGAGCAAACGCGGTTCATCTAAGCAGTGCATGATAGCCACTGCGGAAGGGGACGATGTCGAAGATCAAGTTCTCACTGCGGAAGTTGTCCAACAAACAAAAGACGACTTCCGATGTGATTGAGCCCGTGCAGCGGGCCTCTACACTAGGTATCACTCCTTTAAAGGTAGTTTATTGGGCTTGATTCTTGACGAATCGATACCCATCTTGCGGACTGTGTACTGATAAAGCAGGTTAAGGCTGCTGCCGCCGTCCATGAGAACTCGCGTAAGGTGGAATCCATTGATGATTGGGTCAAGGACTAAGGCGGCCGAACCTCCATGACGGATACTGGTCGGATGGTCCTTGCGGTCGAAGGTGATCGGACAGGCCGACCATTGGTTGAATTTTGGGGCGACTGGCTGTACCGCATAGATGTCCCTTAGCGCACACTTGCGCTCCCTCCTGGGGATATGAGTGACGTGTATCTTATTCACAGTTTTGACTTCGGGGGGAAATTTCTTTTGTCCCCCTGTTTTCGGCACACGAGGTTCCTCATCATCGTCCTCGCTAGGCGACCCTTTCTCCTTTTGTTCGGCATTTAACTTGCCGGCCTGTTTGAAGACCCAAAAACTTCTGTTAGTGTGGCTGGCAGGCTTGTCAGGAGTACCGTGAATCTGGCAAGGTCGATCAAGTATGCGGTCCAGGCTTGATGAACCATCTTTATATTGTTTGAATGGCTTCTCCCGTTGACCAGGTTTGGAGCCATAGAGGGTCCGGCGTTGACCGTCGTACCCTCTGTGTTATCATTGTTGCTTCAACACTTATTGTTGTTGCGTCAGGGCCTTCCGTTGCTGTTTCTAGCTTCGGAAGTGCCCGGGTCGCTGGTACTGTTGTCGCTACGGGCTGGCCAGCTATCTTCGCCCGCGCAAAAGCGGGTCATGAGTGCTGTGAGGGCTGCCATGGACTTCGGCTTTTCTTGGCCGAGGTGTCGGGCGAGCCATTTATCACGGATGCTGTGTTTAAAGGCCGCTAGGGCTTCGGCGTCCAGACAGTCATTAATCTGGTTCTTTTTTATTAGGAACCTGGTCTAGAATTTCCTGGCCGACTCTCCAGGCTGTTGGACTATATGACTGAGGTCATCGGCATCTGGAGGCCGGATATAGGTGCCTTGGAAGTTGTCCCTAAAGGCATCTTCCAAGTCTTCCCAGCTTCCAATAGAGTTTTCCGGGAGGCTGTTTAACTAGTGCCAAGGTGGCCCCATAAGTTTTAGGGGAAGGTATTTGATGGCGTGTAGATCATCACCGCGAGCCATGTGAATGTGGAGAAGAAAATCTTCAATCCATACTGCGGAATCTGTTGTGCCAGTGTATGATTCAATGTTCATGGGTTTCAACCCTTCTGGGAACTGATGCTCCATTACCTCGTCTGTGAAGCATAGGGAGTGTGCGGCGCCTCTATATCGGGCCATGTCATGGCGCAGCTCGGGTGAAGTCCGTATGTGGTCTTCGGCCCGGGCGTGGTTATGCTTGTCGCGCCAGGCTTGATAGCCGTCCTCTCGCGTCGGTGCACGCCCCCGCGATCCGTAGATTAATCTGGTCTGGCCCGTCCTATTTTTCCAGGTCCTGTCGTAGGTCATATGTGTATCCCCGAGCTATTGTTTCTCTGCTTTTGCGACGAGGTGGTGCAGGCTGGTGTTCTGTCCCGGCCACGTGGTGGTCGATCGGGTCCGTCAGCCGCATTACGCACGGGTGGTATGGGCTCCAACGCCTCATCATCGAATTGGGGTAGCAGCTTACGCTTCGGGCAACTCTTTTATGAGCGCTTGAGGCCATATTCTTCGGCTGCCAGGACATTAGTCCATCTGTCATTGAGCATATCTTGGTTAGCTTGAAGCTTCTGCTGTTTCTTTTTTAGGCTTCTAGTCGTGGCTATTAGCCGGCGCTTGAAGCGCTCTTGTTCGATGGGTTCCTATGGCATGATGAAATCTTCGTCACCGAGTCTCACGTCATCCTCGGAGAGTGGTAGGTAGTTGCTATCCTCCGAGTCTTTGTTCCCTGCCTTCTCATCATGGTCAACTTTCCCGTCCTCCCGATCATCCTGTTCGGATGTTGGTTCGATGGGGTCTTCTTGGTCTTTGGCCTTTTCCGGAGTATCAATGTCTCCGGTGCCGGTATTGCCGTCTTTTCCATGACACGATTTAGATCGGCGCGCTGACGTTGACGCTTCGGCGGTATCTCAGGAGGTTTGTTCTCAACTGGGTTCTTCTCGCCGTCGTCATCGCCTTATTTAGGTGTGTCTACCATGTATATGTTGTATGAGGAGGTGGCCGTCCAGCATCCGGTGAATGGCGGTTTTTGGGCCTGCTCTTCTCCAGCATCATCGTCCATACCATCGATGTCTTCGGAGGCGTAGTCCAGCATGTCGGTAAGATCCTCGGCAGTGGCTATGAAGTGGGAGGTGGGTGGGTAGTAAAGTTCCCTGTTTTCAGCCCCTAATTCGGGCTGGGCGCAATTCAGAGATGATTCCTCTGTAATGACGAGGGATCGCATTAAGTCCAGGGCCTCGTTTAAGAGCGAGGTTTGGACGGGGTTAGAAGTTCCCAAGCCGAGCTTGCACAACGCAGATCTCCAGGGTTCGGAACTAGTGTCCGGAGAAGAGCCCAGCTTTATGACGATGGCCGAAGATGCTATTCCCTTTGGTTTCCTGGTACAGAGCTCTAGGGCCGTAGAGAGTCCGGCGGGCTCTAGGCTCCCGTCTTTGGACCTGGTGACGCACTCCGGATCTAAGGCCGGAGCGGTGGTCGGGGACGTGAACCCTTGGAAGATCAAGTCTCCTCGGATATCAGCGATATAGTTCAAATTTCCAAATTGATCTCGTGACCAGGGGCGCAGGTGTCGATCTGCTCTAGGTGGCCAACCGAGTTGGCACGAAGTGCGAAGCCGCCGAATACAAAGATCTGGATGGGGAGGAAAATCTCATTTGCGGGAGCATTGTCATGGATGATTGATGGAGCCATCAAGCCTTTCAACGACGGCACGGTGGAACTCTCAATGAAAGCACCAATGTCGGTGTCAAAACCGGCAGATCTCGGGTAGGGGGTCCCGAACTGTGCGTCTAAGGGTCGAAGGTAACAGGAGGCAGGGACATGATGTTTACCCAGGTTCGCGCCCTCTTGATGGTGGTAATACCCTACTTCTTGCTTGATTGACTTTGATGAGTATAGGGGTTACAAGAGTTGATCTAGCACGAGATCGTATAGGGGTTACAAGAGTCTAGCCGGTATGATTATGATTATTCTTCTACGGACTAAAACCTCCGGTTTATATAGACACCGGAGGGGGCTAGGGTTGTATAGAGTTGGTTTACAGAGAAAGGAATCTTAATATCCGCACGCCAAGCTTGCCTTCCACGCCAAGGAGAGTCCCATCCAGACACGGGGGAAAGTCTTCCGTTTTGTATCTTCACGGCCCAGTAGTCCGGCCCACGTCACATAACCCGGACGTCCGAGGACCCCGTAATCATGTACTCCTGTGGCACACCGGCTCAGAGAAATTGGAACGCCCCGTATTCTAGCCCAGAGATCGAGGAGAAGTGTTCTGGTATACGACACTGCTTGACATAGAACAAATCAGCTCTTATTACAAGAATAATAATACAAAGGTCTGATGTTACAAAGGTTCACATCAGCTCGGCGACGCTACGCCTATGATACTACACTTGCTCTATGCTAGCAGCGGAACAACTTTTAGCAGCGGAAATCTTCTAGCAGTGGAACAACGACGAAGGTGATGAACTCCACTCCGCAGGGACTCTGGCTGGGACACGATCTAGCTCGCACGAACGGAAACCACGACAAGCAATCAATTAATCATGGCAGCACCTGCAATCTGGCATGACACGCCAGGTCAGTACATTGAATGTACTTGCAAGCTCACAACAACCAAAAACATCAAGGCAAGACAACAACATAGCATTAAGCAGGTTAATCAAATTAACAGCTACCCTGATATAACAGCAACTCCTAAGCATGATATGAAACTACTACAATACTGATAAATCACCATGTCCGATCTCCATAACCAACTCTTGGCTAACCGGACAAGTAATATAACATCTCGATCACCTCGTGAACAAAACCAAACTGAAACCGTGATCCCTACGGCGATCCCAACCCGACTAATACATGGCCCGCGATCGTTACGACGATCACAACCCAACTAATAAATGGCTCGTGATCCTTACGATGGTCACAACCCGACCAATACTTGGCCAATCTGTACTGCTCCAAATATCCACATATCCATCACCTATAAGTCATTCCGCCATGTGAGTGTTGATCGAACGATGTACCCTAGTATGAACCCATGCCCATGACCAAGGACGCGACTATCGATAGATTTATTATACACTCTGCAGAGGTAGCGCACTGTAGCCACACTACGGAACCCATGGCCTCGCACTCCCACTCGGGTGGACCAACGGTGTTCCGACAAAACCGATCTACTGCCATGACACTCTCCTGGCCACTCTGACTCACTCCCCACTGGGCTAGTCATGGGTGGCCCCGTGTCTACCTCCAGACACAACGACCACCGTCGTGGCCCGATCCACTCTGGGACCCAAAAACTTAACTCATCTACGGGCACACAAGGCTTATGGCCGCCTACTTGATCAGGGTAGCGCGCACCAATAACCTTCCCTTGTTGTAGGCACCGGAGAGAGGTACGACAATAGACCGCATTAGGGCCGTCCCATACCGGCAAATGTGGTTGCACTGGAAAAGTTCGATTTGGCGGCACCTGACCAACTTGCTGATGGAATTTATCCACAAAACTATAACCATGATAACTGATACTCCGATGTCAACCATCAAACTATAATCCAAGTCATAGCAATATCCAACTAATAATCCAAGCATAATATCATCATCTCAAAATACTCTGAGGATAGCATAATACTACTATCATGATGAATCCGAAACAATAATCCTACTACTCCAATAACAAGAATAAAGCTATCCAGCTAAGATCCACATGTAACCATCATCTCCGAAAATAATACTCCAAGCAACAGATGATCAACTAGCATCATGAAAATAATCATACTAACCACTAATAATCCAAAGGTAGCATGATATCCAAAGTAATACTCCAAAACATACTAACAGATATCATCATGAAACAATCATAATACCAGCCAATAATACTCCAATGGCAACATGATACTCATCAACTACAAACATAACTCCTAGTAATCCAAACAATAGCATGGAAACAACAAGATCAAAATAATACTCCGAGAAAACGCCATGCACAGAGTCATTTTGCTAAAGCAATATTTTAAACAAGTTCAAAAATGAAATAAACCATGTCACTACATTGCAATCATGCAAATGGGGGGTGTGGCTTGCCTGGGGTGGAAGAAATCATCGGGAGAAAGTGCGAGAAGCTCGCGGAAAGAATCACTCGAAATCATTCTCTCTCGGAGGGGGCTGATTAAGGGCAGGGGAAAAATGGTCTTTTTTAGTATGCCAAAACATAATGAAAGTGATACCAACAGAACAGGCTCGACGAAACAAAGAAGTGAGCGTTGGTTTTACCTCATTTGGAGTTACGAATAAAAAGTTATGGAGGGTTGAAGTTCAGGGACTTTTCTGTAAAAAAGAATATTCACAGTCGGGTCCTGAGTGGATAAGGCAGAGGCGTAAAGTTAGAGATACGTTTTCGGAAGTTGAAAACGTAAAACAGAAGTACGTTTCCACTTATCTGACGTGGCATGGACCGGTCAGCGCTGTCGTGCGGGTCCCACGCGGGTGGGGCCCGCCACTTATCAACTTGGCAAGGGTGGGGCCGAGGATTGTGTGGCTGACGCCAGGTCAACGCCCTTCTCCTGGCATCTCCTTCTTCCTCCCCCGACGATGAACTGAGGCAGAGGCAGCAGGGTGAGGCCGGCAGCGGCTAGGCTGGCTCCGGCCACCTTAGGCCGAGCCGAGGCCACCGGCGGACGCGGAAGGGAACGCCGCACCCAGCCAGAGGGCTAGCAGGCGCCGGGAAGAAGCGGGATGGTGGCGCGGGGTCGCAGCGGCCGAGGGTAGAGGCGGCGGCCAACCTTGGGAGTCGCGGCCATATGCACTCCGGCGACAAACGAATGGGTTGGGGAGGCTCTATGGGAGGTGGGGAAGGCCGTGGTGGTGGAAGAATGGAGGGAGGGGCACCGGCTGCTACCAATTTAGCCGAGCATGGCCGACGGCCATGGCGGTGGTTTGCGACGAGGAGAGGTTCTTCGGCTCGGGGAAGAGCATGGGCGGGGCTAGTGGAGTGAGGGGAGGCGAGTGGTGAGCTCGGGAGGCTCGGGGGATGGCTATATATAGCCAGGCGAGAGGGAGTCGCGCTGGTGTCGCCGTGGACGCGTGGCCGGTGACGCGGACGCGTGCCCACGCGCATGGACTCGGAGGTAGACGACGTAGAAGGAGCTGTGGGAGAGCTCATGAGCCAGAGGAGGCGAAAGGGCCGCAGGGAGGAAGACGACGGCGACGGGAAGATCTAAACCTCCACTGTGCTCTCGTGGGCATTCGGCGGCGAGCGTCGATGAGGAAACTGCCGGAGGGGAAGAGGGGTCCAGGGGGACGGCGACGACGAGCGCTACCTACTGGACATCATCACGGGCGCGAAGCCGACGAGAGAGGGAGGGGATCCAGCACAAACCGCCACTGGACGCGCTCATGGCATGCCAAAACGGTGGTCACCACTAGTGCTGCATGTGTGGGAGGCAAACATCTGGCAATTGATGTCTAGTGGTAATTCCTTCGAATGGTGGTTTCAACTGTAGGGGTAACAAGGTTAAACATGCCTTGGTTAAATAGTTATCACCCTATGAAGTTTACTGCAGTAAACTTGGGTGAGAACTGTTGGTCAACAGGAAAGGGTTTGGAGCCAAAGAGTTTGTCTGCTAGGTTGAGGTAAAGAGGCACCTTCATCCTGATAAATTGGAGGAGATTTGGATCAAGATTTAAAGTAGTTGCTTTACAACCACATAAACTGGTACAGAAACAAAAACAGGAAGAAGCACTCACATGGGGTATCAACTTGGGCTAATATTGGGCAAAGCTAGGTTATTTGGGCATATGATGATGCTGTAAAAAGCTCATGCCAAATGGACCAGCCAAAATGGCACTTGCTTCACAAACATCTCTGCTAACCAGAAACTTGGAATAATTATGGTGATCAAATGGATCAATGAAATGATACCAAATTGGGTGGAGATATGTTTTATGGGTATAAGAATGATCTGGTAATTTATCAGGATTTTTGAAGCAATATAAAATACACTTGCTTCACAACCTGAAAATAAGGCCAGAATCAAAGATTTGCTACTGTGCTCACATATATGATTGGATAGGTCTGCAAATAGGTGGAGGGGGTTAATATGAGCACATTAAGGAGTGTGCAAAAGTTCAACTTATTTGGATACTCCTAGCTAGTACTTCCTTCACAAAGCCTTCTATCTGACAGAAACTTTGAAAATTCACTGAGGAAGATTGGCTAGGCAAATAAATTTGAAGTTGTGCATGGGACGATTATTTGGACATATAAACATGACCAAAAATGTTGGGAGCCACTAGGAGAAATATAAATGACACTTCCTTCACAAAGTGCCATTCAGGGCAGAATAGAGAAAGGAATATTGGAGAATTATTTTTGAACTGGCCAAGGCAATGTTTGGGAATATTTGAGCTATATATGACCCAAAGGAATTTTGAGAATTATTTGGGGATTTTCGGATGGACAGAAATATAGGTTGCTTCACAACCTAGGGCAGATAGGGTTATTCCTTTAATGAAAAAGGAATATTCCCTAGAAAAAGAAATTAGGGTTTGGTCAAGGAGTGAAGTGACATGATCATGGCAAGGTTTAGAGAATGATGAGCCACTTGGGAGAGGAAATGAGGATGATTTCCCAGGTGACAAGGCCACAGAACCACTCCAAAAAGAAAAACAGATCAAAAACCAAATAGATCCAAAGAAAAAGAAAAGGGCCAAAATCCAGGCTGTTACAAACCTTCCCCCCTTAAAGAAATCTCATCCTCGAGATTTGGTTGCTCAGGGAACAAGTATGACCTGAGGACACCGTCTCCAACTTGGGTATCCTTTTTCCTTTAATTATTGTTCCCCCAAGAATTTCAGATAATCAACTTACCTTGTCTGGGGTGGTTTGCTTCACCTTTCCCAAATTCTGACAGGTCTTTGCTCATATACCAAATCTTTTTGTTGACGTGTATTTTCTCATATTTGCGGTGGTATCCAATGGATCTGAGCATAAATTTTCTTTTGATCATGAAAACCTTTTTGCTTCTGTCATGTGGTTGCTTCAAATAAATGCAGGCCTTCTGGTTTCTATAAATGCTGAGATTATCATGGCCATCTCCTGATGGTATCTGACTGCTCACAGGTGGCACTGATTTATCTTGATTTATTTCTTTCGCTCGAGCAGGAGATATGTACCAAAGATTTGACTGCCTTCTGACGTGAGCAATATAACAGTGTATGGAGTTATAGCTGTGTCATACCTCAAATATTTACATCTTGAAACAGGCCCGCCAGGGGCTGACGCACAAAGGCTTTTCCTGACAGACTACCCATGTACTTGATTCAGTCGGTGAGTATACCGGGTCTGAGCTGATTGCTCGGCTTTCGATTTTCCCATGTGGTTGATATACCCATATGTGGTAATAGGCCGTGATATGCTTTAACACTGCCGCTGAAGTCAGATTGCTGAGGTTGCAAAGGAATCTTGGATCTGACAGAACAGACTTGGATATTCCACACTAACCATGTCAAGTGGATCGGCAGGATATGAAAATCCTTGTAAATAGAGTAGGCTGCTGAGAGTATAACATTGTGGATCCATATGGGTTTATGACTTTCAACTGACTTGGGTATCCGGACCCTGATGGTTGTGCAAAATCATCATGCTTTGCTGTCAGTGTCATCCTTTTTATGGTCCTGATTTTCTTGTTTAGGATACCTTATTGAAATAACTTGGCCACACTTGTCCTTAATTCTCCATATGACCATGGATGTGATTAATATTTTTTACGTTATTCCTTGTGCTTGTTTTTCTGACTTGGGTCTGCATACATATGGCATATACCCGGGATTTGTAGCTGTACAGAGCTCATTGCCGAGGCCAACATACAAGAAGGTGACAAGGTTTTGTAATATCTCCTTGTCAATTGCGGGAATAATGATCTTGATGACCATTGTCAAGACTGTGGATTTTGTGATGTTATCTCCAAATATTATCGCTCCTTGCATCACATGAGATGTATTTTTGCTTATTTTCCTTTGCCTGACTGGGGAGGTTGTGGGATCCTTACTTTTCTTAGGTATATCTGCTGGATCTTTGCCGCATCTTGTATGAGTTAATGATATGACTGGGGATGCATGCTCACCATATACAAGAAGGATATGCCACCGATCACTCAATCCTTGCGGTAGGCATATATTTTGTTTGAATTGTGCCCTTGACAAAATTATTGCAAGTCTGGCTCTTGAGTAGTACTGCCATACATTGGCAACTCTTCATATAATCTTTGAGGATGGTGCAGTATTGTGGTACTGACATGGACTGACTGGCTTACGAGAGAAGCCATCCGAGTAGCTTGCTGAGGAAGACTCGTTAACTTCTGCTCAAATATTTTATCTGGGTATCATGCAGCAGAAGGCTCTATAGCTTACACACGAAGCTTGCTCTGATTATTGTGCTGGAGAAGCCTGAGTTCTGTACTTGAGAAGCTTCTCCTTAGGTTTCCTTGTTGAGAAAAATTCATTTTCATCTATCGGAAGCTTTTACTGAGGTGTCTTGCTGTGAAAGACTGGGCATCATGGGCCCGAAATTGTTCACATATCAAAATGAGGAAAATTGAGGAGCCTTGCATAATAAATTTCTTTCGATAGCGTGTGGAATAATACTGAGTTCCCTATATCAAAACTTCATACTGTTATGCAGACTGAAATTCATACACACGCCCATAATATTCTGAGGTTGATGATTTGCATGAGAAAAATGGTTTGACCGTCTTCCTTGAGCATATCACATTCTGACTTTATTTCGGATAGTAACATATTTCAAGCATCATGCATTGCTGAGCCAAAACTTTGTATATGATCCGTACCTCTGTTTGAATATACCGTTGACCTTGTACCTGCCTGGTCTTTCTGCTGGCTGAACCATAACTGATGTGAGGATTTTGCACTGACGGGGACTCGACGCTGATAATCAATCCAACACACCATTGGTATTCTGAACATCTATTAATGCTATAATGTAGTTGACTGGGTAGACAATAATGTTTAGCTGAGCTTCTTCCAAATATTTTTACTCCTTATTGCTTCTTCAAGTCCGGTGTCAGTGGATGAGCAAATCTTTATAGGGGAAAAATAATGTAACACCGGGGCCCAAAAAGAAAGAAGCAAAAGAAAACTCAACTAAACACAACAACAAACTATTCAAACACAATCAATGTCACATATTACTGCTAGTCACAAAATATGCATGCCTACTTAAGCACACAAATCTCGCGGGATCTCCGGTTCTACGATCTAGCATGCTGTGATGATGTGCGCGAGGACGAATAAATGTGTGGAAGAGTTAGTGTAAACAGCGCTACATCAAGTGCTAGCTTAGCCAGATAGCAACCTAGACAAGCTCGAGCGCGAGGACGTACTCGGTAATCATGTAGTGGAACACGAAGGTCGCAACCACATTATTATCAAGCGGACGGAAAAAGATCCATACTCGTCCAAGAAATAGGATAGCAGGCAAAAACTGAGGCTGCTGACATTGCCCTTTCCTGATAACTAAGATCATTAAGGGTTGCCAACACGACAAAATAAAAGAACGATCCAGGATAGAAGCATGTCCATCACCAAAACGACCGACGCGACTGAAAGAAAGACATCGGCGCGATGCCTGAGCATCATTTTTGCAAACAGTGTCGGGATCACTTGGCATCAATCTGCTGGGACAGAAATGACACCAAACACCAAAAGAAAAAGGAACTGGAGAAATGCAAAGGTTGAGCTGTAGTGGATCCGAACCAATGCCAGCTACACTCACCAGATAAACCGTTATCACAAATACTAAGGCTATATGCATGCTATGCAACAAACAAATGCAGCAACCAAATGCAATCATCAAGCCAGACTCTATACTACCAATTTCTACAGCTCGCGCTAACTAGGCTCAGAGAAACCGGAACGCCCTGTATTCCAGCCCAGAGATCGAGGAGAAGTCTTCTGGAATATGGCACTGCTTGACATAGAACAAATCAGCTCTTATTACAAGAATAATAATACAAAGGTCTGATGTTCCAAAGGTTCACATCAGCTCCGCGACACTACGCATGCGATACTACACTTGCTCTATGCTAGAAGCAGAACAACTTTTAGCAGCGGAAATCTTCTAGCAGCGGAACAACGACGAAGGTGGTGAACTCCACTCCGCAGGGACTCTGGCTGGGACACGATCTAGCTTGCACGAACGGAAACCACGATAAGCAATGAATCAATCACGGCATCACTTGCAATCTGGCATGACACGCCAGGTCAGTACATTGAATGTACTTGCAAGCTCATAACAACCAAAAACATCAAGGCAAGACAACAACATAGCATTAAGTCGGTTAATCAAATTAACAGCTACCCTGATATAACAACAACTCCTAAGCATGATATGAAACTACTACAATACTGATAAATCACCATCTCCGATCTCCATAACCATATCTCTCTTGGCTAACCAGACAAGTAATATAACATCTCGATCACCTCATGATCAAAACCAAACCGTAAATGTGATCCTTACAGCGATCACAACCCGACCACTACATGGCCCGTGATCCTTACGACGATCACAAAGCGACCAATAAATGGCCCGTGATCCTTCCGGCGATCACAACCCGACCAATACTTGGCCAATCTGTACTGCTCCAAATATCCACATATCCATCACCTATAAGTCATTCTGTCATGTGAGTGTTGATCGAACGGTGTACCCTAGTATGAACCCATGCCCAGGACCGAGGATGCGGCTATCGATAGATTTATTATACTACAGAACCCATGGCCTCGCACTCCCACTCGGGTGGACCAACAGCATTCCGACAAAACCGATCTACTGCCATGACACTCTCCCGACCACTCCGACTCACTCCCCATTGGGCTAGCCATGGGTGGCCCCATGTCTACCTCCAGACACAATGACCACCGTCGTGGCCCGATCCACTCTGGGACCCAAAAACTTAACTCATCTACGGGTACACAAGGCTTATGTCCACCTACCTGATCAGGGTAGCGCACGCCCATAACCTTCCCTTGTTGGAGGCACTTGCGAGAGGTACGACAATAGACCGCATTAGGGCCATTCCATACCGGCAAATGTTTTTGCACTGGAAAAGTTCGATTCGGCGGCACCTGACCAACTTGCTGACGGAATTTATCCACAAAACTATAACCATGATAACTGATACTCCGATATCAACCATCAAACTATAATCCAAGTCATAGCAATATCCAGCAAATAATCCAAGCATAATATCATCATCTCAAAATACTCCGAGGATAGCATAATACTACTATCATGATGAATCTGAAACAATAATCCTACTAATCCAATAACAAGAATAAAGCTATCCAGCTAAGATCCACATGTAACCATCATCTCCGAAAATAATACTCCAAGCAACAGATGATCAACTAGCATCATGAAAATAATCATACTAACCACTAATAATCCAAAGGTAGCATGATATCCAAAGTAATACTCCAAAACATACTAACAGATATCATCATGAAACAATCATAATACTAGCCAATAATACTCCCAGGGCAACATGATACTCATCAACTACAAACATAACTCCTAGTAATCCAAACAATAGCATGGTAACAACAAGATCAAAATAATACTCCGAGAAAATGCCATGCACAGAGTCATGTTGCTAAAAGCAATATTTTAAACAAGTTCAAAAATGAAATAAACCATGTCACTGCATTGCAATCATGCAAATGGAGGGTGTGGCCTGGGGTGGAAGAAATCATAGGTAGAAAGTGCGAGAAGCTCGCGGAAAGAATCGCCGGAAATCGTTCTCTCTCGGAGGGGGCGGATTAAGGGCAGGGGCAAAATGGTCATTTTTAGTATGCCAAAACATAATGAAAGTGATACCAACAGAACGGGCTCAATGAAACAAAGAAGTGAGCGTTGGTTTCACCTCATTTGGAGTTACGGATAAAAAGTTATGGAGTGTTGAAGTTTAGGGACTTTTCTGTAAAAAGAATATTCACAGTCGGGTCCTTGAGTGGATAAGGCAGAGGCGTAAAGTTATAGATACGTTTTCGGAAGTTCAAAACATAAAACGGAAGTATGTTTCCACTTATCTGACGTGGCGTGGACCGGTCAGCGCTGTCGAGCGAGTCCCACGCGGGTGGGGCCCGCCATTTATCCACTTGGCAAGGGTGGGGCCGAGGCTTGTGCGGCTGACGCGCAGGGCCCGCGGGACCCACTGGAGGTCAACGCCCTCCTCCTGGCTTCTCATTCTTCCTCCCCCTACGGTGAACTGAGGCAGAGGCAGCAGGGCGAGGCCGGCGGCGGCTAGGCAGGCTCCGGCCACCTTAGGCCGAGCCGCGGCCACCGGCGGACGCGGGAGGGAACGCCGCACCCATCCAGAGGGCTAGCGGGCGCCGGAAAGAAGCGGGATGGTGGCGAGGGGTCGCAGCGGCCGAGGGCAGAGGCAGCGGCCAACCTTGGGAGTCGTGGCCATATGCACTCCGGTGACTAACGAATGGGTTGGGGAGGCTCTATGGGATGTGGGGAAGGCCGTGGTGGTGGAAGAATGGAGGGAGGGGCACCGACTGCTACCAATTTAGCCGAGCATGCCGGCGGCCATGGCGGTGGTTTGCAATGAGGAGAGGTTCTCCGGCTCGGGGAAGAGCATGGGCGGGGCTAGTGGAGTGAGGGGAGGCGAGCTCGGGAGGCTCGGGGGATAGCTATATATAGCCGGGCGAGAGGGAGCCGCGCTGGCGTCGCCGTGGACGCGTGGCCGGCGCCGCAGACACGTGCCCACGCGCATGGACTCGAAGGTAGGCGACGTAGGAGGAGCAATGGGAGAGCTCACGAGCCAGAGGAGGCCAAGGGGGCGCAGGGAGGAAGACAACGGCGACGGGAAGATCCAAAACTCCACTGTGCTCTCGTGGGCGTTCGGCGGCAAGCATCGGTGAGGAAACTACCAGAGGGGGAGAGGGGTCCAGGGGGACGGCGACGACGAGGGCTACCTACTGGACATCATCACGGGCGCGAATCCGACGAGAGAGGGAGGGGGTCCAGCACAAACAGCCACTGGACGCGCTCATGGCATGCCAAAACGGTGGTCACCACCAGTGCTGGCATGTGTGGGAGGCAAACATCTAGCAATTGATGTCTAGTGGTAAGTCCTTCGAATGGTGGTTTCAACTGTGGGGGTAACAAGGTTAGACATGCTCTGGTTAAATAGTTATCACCCTCTGAAGTTTACTGCAGTAAACTTGGGTGAGAACTGCTGGTCAACAGGAAAGGGTTTGGAGCCAAAGAGTTTGTCTCCTAGGTTGTGGTAAAGAAGGATTTTCATCCTGGTAAGTTGGAGGAGATTTGGATCAACATTTAAAGTAGTTGCTTTACAACCACATAAATTGGTCCAGAAACAAAAACAGGAAGAAGCACTCACATGGAGTATCAACTTGGGCTAAGATTGGGCAAATCTGGGTTGTTTGGGCATATGATGATGCTGTAAAAAGCTCATGCCAAATGGACAAGCCAAAATGGCACTTGCTTCACAAACATCTCTGCTGACCAAAAACTTGGAATAATTATGGCGATCAAATGGATCAATGAAATGATGCCAAATTGTGTGGAGATATGTTTTATGGGTATAATAATGATCTGGTAATTTATCGGGATTTTTGAAGCAATATAAAATATACTTGCTTCACAACCTGAAAATAAGGCCAGAATCAAAGATTTGCTATTGTGCTCACATATATGATTGGATAGGGATTCAAATGGGTGGAGGGGATTAATATGAGCACATTAAGCAGTGTGCAAAAGTTCAACTTATTTGGATACTCCTAGCTAGTATTTCCTTCACAAATCCTTCTGTCTGACAGAAACTTTAAAAATTCACCGAGGAATATTGGCTAGGCAAATAAATTTGAACTTGTTCATGGGGCAATTATTTGGACATATAAACATGACCAAAAAGGTTGGGAGCCACTAGGAGAAATATAAATGACACTTCCTTCACAAAGTGCCATTCAGGGCAGAATAGAGAAAGGAATATTGGAGAATTATTTTTGAACCGGCCAAGGTAATGTTTGGTTATATTTGAGCTATATATGACCCAAGTGAATTTTGAGAATTATTTGGGGATTTTTGGATGGACGGAAATATAGGCTGCTTCACAACCTAGGGCAGATAGGGTTATTCCTTTAATGAAAAAGGAATATTCCCTAGAAAAAGAATTTAGGGTTTGGTCAAGGAGTGAAGTGACATGATCTTGGCAAGGTTTAGAGAATGATGAGCCACTTGGGAGAGGAAACGAGGATGATTTCCCAGGTGACAAGGGCACAGAACCACTCCAAAAAGTAAAACAGATCAAAAACCAAATAGATCCAAAGAAAAAGAAAAGGGCCAAAATCCAGGCTGTTACAACTCCCTTACTATGGCTCAATATCTTAAAGTTTGGGACATTATGCAGAGCACAAATTTATCTGCTGAGGTTCCAGATAGTTTGGTTTGGAAGTGGTCTAGGGATCTTAAATTCTCGGCCAGCTCTGCCTATGGTATGTTCTTCCCTGCAAATGTGCATTTCGCCTGCCATAAACCAATTCGGGGATCCAAGGCGCCCCTAGATGCAAATTCCTCATGTGGTTGGTCATTCACAAAAGGTGTTTGACTGCAGACAATCTGGAACGAAGGGGCTAGCCATCTAATGGTAATTGCTTGCTATGCCTATCGACGCATGATGGCTACACACATCTGTTTTTATGCTGCCGCTTCTCACAACAAGTTTGGTCCAGGTTCGGGGCCTGGACGCAGGCATCCTTCACAATACCGGATGACCGCTTCGGCAGTACAGAGTCTTGCTGGATCAATACACAGAGGGAGATTCCAAAGAGGGCAAGACGAAATTTTGACACTATAACCATCCTGATCCATTGGAGAATTTGGAAAGAAAGAAATGCAAGGATTTTCGAGAAAGTGGCCAGTAATGTTGACATTATACTTGAGCTTATCAAGGAGGTAATCACTGTTTGGAGAGCTGCCGGTTGTGTAGGCAACTTCTACTGATGTATTCCTTTCTCTCTTATTGCCATCTTTTGGATTCAGTTCGGGTTGTACTGTCATGTTTTGAGCTTCGGCCCTGTCAGCCGATAGTTCTAGACAGTCTAGACTATCAAGCCTTGTTGTACTCTCTTCTTTCTAAATAAAGAACGACCAATGGCCCTTCGAATAAATAGAAAAATGAGGAAGATCTACAAGAAAATGAGGTACAACAGAGAATACTAGATGATTAGAGCATGACAAGGCTGTGGGCATGAAGTCCAAACATATCAGAGAAGAGAGAGGGAAGCCATAGGAAGTGCACCGACCGGGAGGAACCACATTGCTATGAAGGTGACACCGCCGTTGCTGCCGGCCCTACGAGAGGAATGATGTCTACTACACAACCTTCTTCTTGTAGACGTTGTTGGGCCTCCAAGTGCAGAGGTTTGTAGGACAATAGCAAATTTCCCTCAAGTGGATGACCTAAGGTTTATCAATCCATGGGAGGTGTAGGATGAAGATGGTCTCTCTCAAACAACCTTGCAACCAAATAACAAAGAGTCTCTTGTGTCCCCAACACACCCAATACAATGGTAAATTGTATAGGTGCACTAGTTCGGCGAAGACATGGTGATACAAGTGCAATATGGATAGTAGATATGGGTATTTGTAATCTGAAATTATAAAAACAGCAAGGTAACTAATGATAAAAGTGAGTGTAAACAGTATTGCAATGCTAGGAAACAAGGCCTAGGGTTCATATTTTCACTAGTGCAAGTTCTCTCAACAATAATAACATAATTAGATCATATAACTATCCCTCAACATGCAACAAAGAGGCACTCCAAAGTCACTAATAGCGGAGAACAAACGAGTAGATTATGGTAGGGTACCAAACCACCTCAAAACTATCCTTTCTGTTCTATCTATTCAAGAGGTAAGAGGCATGCTATCATCATAACAACTTTGCATATCAAAACTTGGGAGGCTAAAGATATCATCTTCATTAAACGTAGCATCCCCAAGCTTGGGACAAACATTAATTTCAACAAATATATTATCAAATATTTCATCCTCATCAAACATAGCTTCCCCAAGCTTGGGCCTTTTCATATCATAAGAATAATCACTCTCATCATTAATAGTATGGATAAAACCAATAGTATAGCAATTATCATCATCACAATGAGTAGTAGGAGCAACATCATTTGGGAGGGATACCTTTTTACCTTTGCTCCTCCTTCTTTTTTCTTCTTGACATTATGTGTGGGTTCAACCTTCTTCTTTGAGCTCCTTATTGATGAGATTGGTTGAATAGAAAGCTCCTCCTCGTTACCTGATTCATCATAAGAAATAATAGGAGGATATTGGGAAGTCTCTTCCCTTTCATTAGTATTCTCTTCATCTACTACTTGCTTTATTTTCTTTAGGTAATTGGCAATATAAGGATTTTCAATGCAGTTCACCGCACAATACATATAATCTTCTCTAGATCAAAATCAAGGAGTTTCTTAAGGACAAATTCTGGAAGATTCTTCGTTAAACGTTTCATTTCTTCATAACCCAAAAGCAAACTAAGTTCATTATGATGTGCAAGGGAAATCAAATCATCACAATTGTTGGACACGATTCGATCGTGAAACAATTTGCATCGAAGATGTAAATGACAACGTTCATTGCAAATTTCACAAGTACGACAAAGGAAATGTAAATTTTCAGCATTCTTATCTAGCCTTTCTTGCAACCATTTAGTTTCTAAATGCTTATGCCTCTTGCAATATATATCTTCCCTATTTGGTGTACTTGCAAACCCAATGCACTCCACAAAAATCGACATGCTTATAGGAGACATTTTCATCATAGTGCAATCATCATTAGTACTATGGATATTCAAAGAATTCATACTAACAACATTGCAATTATGCTCATCATTCAAAGATTTAGTATCAAGCATTCTATAGATTTCTTCTTCTAGCACTTGAGCACAATTTTCATTTTCATCATACTTACGAAAGACATTAAAAAGATGAAGCGTATGAGACAAACTCAACTCCATTTTTTTTGTAGTTTTCTTTTATAGACTAAACTAGTGATAAAACAAGAAACAAAAAGATTCGATTGCAAGATCTAAAGATATACCTTCAATTACTCACCTGCCCGGCAACGGCGCCAGAAAAGAGATTGATGTCTACTACACAACCTTCTTCTTGTAGACGTTGTTGGGCCTCCAAGTGCAGAGGTTTGTAGGACAGTAGCAAATTTCCCTCAAGTGGATGACCTAAGGTTTATCAATCCGTGGGAGGCGTAGGATGAAGATGGTCTCTCTCAAACAACCCTGCAACCGAATAACAAAGAGTCTCTTGTGTCCCCAACACACCCAATACAATGGTAAATTGTATAGGTGCACTAGTTCAGCGAAGATATTGTGATACAAGTGCAAAATGGATAGTAGATATGCGTATTTGTAATCTGAAATTATAAAAACAGCAAGGTAACTAATGATAAAAGCGAGCGTAAACGGTATTGCAATGCTAGGAAACAAGGCCTAGGGTTCATATTTTCACTAGTGCAAGTTCTCTCAACAATAATAACATAATTAGATCATATAACTATCCCTCAACATGCAACAAAGAGTCACTCCAAAGTCACTAATAGCAGAGAACAAACGAAGAGATTATGGTAGGGTACGAAACCACCTCAAAGTTATATTTTCTGTTCTATCTATTCAAGAGTCCGTAGAAAAATAACACGAAGCTATTCTTTCCGTTCGATCTATCGTAGAGTTCGTACTAGAATAACACCTTAAGAAACAAATCAAACAAATCCCTAATGTCACCTAGATACTCCATTGTCACCTCAAGTATCCGTGGGTATGATTATATGATATGCATCACACAATCTCAGATTCATCTATTCAACCAACACAAAGTACTTGAAAGAGTGCCCCAAAGTTTCTATAGGAGAGTCAAGACGAAAACGTGTGCCAACCCCTATGCATAAGTTCACAAGGTGAACCCGCAAGTTGATCACCAAAACATACATCAAGTGGATCACGTGAATATCTCATTGTCAGCACAGATAAGCACGGCAAGACATACATAAAGTGTTCTCAAATCCTTAAAGACTCAATCCTACAAAACAACTTCAAGGGGAAAACTCAATTCATCACAAGAGAGTAGAGGGGAAGAAACATCATAAGATCCAACTATAATTGCAAAGCTCGTGATACATCAAGATCATGCCAAAGAGAGAACACGAGAGAGAGAGATCAAACACATAGCTACTGGTACATACCCTCAGCCCCGAGGGTGAACTACTCCCTCCTCGTCATGGAGAGCGCCGGGATGATGAAGATGGCCACCGGTGAGGGATCCCCCCCTCCGGCAGGGTGCCGGAACAGGCTCCCGAGAGGTTTTTGATGGCTACAAAGGCTTGCGGCGGCGGAACTCCCGATCTATTCTGCTCCCTGATGTTTTTAGGGTATATGGAGATATATAGGCGAAATAAGTCGATCAGGGGAGCCATGAGGGGCCCACGAGGGTGGGGGGCGCGCCCAGGGGAGGTGGGCGCGCCTCCCTGCCTCGTGGCCACCTCAAAGCTTCCCTTACGTGCACTCTAAGTCCCCTGGATTGCTTCAGTTCCAAAAATAACTTTCCCGAAGGTTCCATTCTGTTTGGACTCCGTTTGATATTACTTTTCTTCGAAACACTGAAATAGGCAAGAAAACAACAATTTGGGCTGGCCCTCCGGTTAATAGGTTAGTCCCAAAAATAATATAAGAGTGCTTAGTAAAGCCCATAAACATCCAAAACAGATAATATAATAGCATGAATGCTTCACAAATTATAGGTACGTTGGAGACGTATCAGCATCCCCAAGCTTAATGCCTGCTCGTCCTCGAGTAGGGAAATGATAAAAGAAAGAATTTATGAAGTGTGAATGCTAGCAGGTGCACAAGTTTGATCAATGATAATTTCAATCACCTTTTCTAGCATGATTATATATCATAACAATAGTTCATCTCATAAAACTTCTCAAGATCAAGTAACAAGCAATTCACATGTTAAAGCATAGACCATAAGCTTTCTTGAAAACTAGCAAACTTCATTCTCAGTCATCAAAAAATTACAATTCATCTTATTTTTAGGAAGGGTCTATGTCAGAGCTTTGATTTAGCAAACTCCATATACTCAATTATCATATAGTCTTCCATGATTTCTGCCACTCAAAGCATATTCTTAGAACAAATAGCATCCATCGAACACAGAGAAAGATAGGGGATTAATGTTTCGCCTCCCAACTCACTTATCATATAGATAATTGTCGACAATTATAATTCATGCTCAAATATATTTGCATGGCCATATATGCTTAGATCTTTCCACAACACATGATGCTTGCCAGCTAAAGAGTAGGTAGGAATGAGAAGGAATAATACTGACTCTTGCATAAAAGTAAAAGATAGGCCCTTCGCAGAGGGAAGCAGGGATTTGTAGAGGTTCTAGAGCTCGATTTTGAAATAGAGATGAAAATAATTTTGAGAGGTATGCTTTCATTGTCAACATAACAACCAAGAGTTCCCAATATCTTCCATACTACATACATTATAGGCAGTTCACAAACAGAATGGTAAAGTTTTTACGGTGAAGTATCCGGTGAAAATGCCTTTTCAGTGAAAATCTAAAAATCCCTATCCAACACTGTTGGATTGATGGGTGACGTCCTGGATTAAAGGTGGGACTGCTAACATCCACTTAAACAAAAATTAGTAGATAACCCCCTCTCTCTATTCATCATTAGATCAATAGGGCTTGACCCTTCGTTAATTCCTAGATCAGATCGTCTTGAGCGCTGCCGCCAACGGCAACTCTCCCTCTGCTGGCTGCATCTCTGCCCATAAATTCTTTTCCACAAAGAGCGATGGGGCCTTCATTTGCGGGTCGCCCTCCATTGGACATGGCTCCTCTGGCAGTCGCGATTCACCTTTTGGAGCACTCGTCGCCGCTACTCCGTGCAATTGTGTCCTCCGACATGCCTCAACCTCTTCATAGTTGTACAGGTAAGTTAGTAGGTCGAGCATTAACCTGGGCATGCCTTGAATAAGGTCTATAAGATGTACCCATTCCACGTCTAGTACAATACTGATAGCTGGTAGTAGGTCAGCTAAACGTAGCTTTCAGTGATACAAGATAATTCACATTGGATGACTGCAAAACAGCTCACCAAAGATAATGTTAAGAGAGAACTTTATCTTTCTATGTTGTCAATCGTTGATGTAAAATAGCTTTGCACAGCAAATTTATTCAACTGAAATCATACACCCAAAGATTATAGATTGCATGTCTAACACGGTGTGGTTTTTAAATGGATACAACTTCTGAACTCAGACTACAAAAGCAAGCTTACACGTTTCATCAACAAACAAATGCAACATTCAGATTTCTGAATTTACAAAACAAGAATTCTGTTGCATAATGGGACTACAGAGCTTTGGTTGCCTAATTCAGTTAGTTGCCGTCGCCGTCACCGTCGCGTGAGGCACCTGGCTGTCAAGACATCATACGAAGTCTCGCAGCCACCAAGCCGTAGCTGAGGGGAAGCTGCGTGGTCACCAAGCCACCTCCGTGTGTGAGCGGAGATGCGGCCGCTGAGTCACCGTCGTGTGTGGGCGGATCTACGGCTGCCGAGGCATCAGTTCGTGGGGCAGCATCCAAGCAGCCAGTCGCCGTCGCTCGAGGCCTCAAGCCACCGTCGCTGATGTGTGAGGGGCAGCCACCTGGCTGTCGAGCCACCATCGCTTGGGGGAGCTACTGCCTGCTGCGATTGCGGAATCGCCTCTGCACGGTGAAAGAGCCTGAGCCAAGGCTGCGTGGGGAGAGCGCTGCGCCTCCAGAGGGCCGGTCGCGGCCAGCTGAGGGCAGGGGCTATGTGCCGGTGGAAGTCGCCCATCGGCGGCGACGCTCAAGATGATGAGAAGACGACTTGTCCAGGAATTAAAAAAGGGTCAAGCCCTATTTGATCTGATGATGAATAGAGAGAGGGGGTTATCTGCTAATTTCCATTTAAGTGAATGTTAGCAGTCCGACCTTTAATCCAGGACGTGCGTCATCAATCCAATAGTGTTGGATAGGAATTTCTAGATTTTCACTGAAAAGGCATTTTCACCTGATACTTCGCCAGTTTTTACTCCCCCTCCACCAACAATCATCAATCCATGGCTTGCCCGAAACAACGGGTGCCTCCAACTAACATCAATCCTAGGGGAGTTTTGTTTGCAATTATTTTTGATTTGATTTTGATCTTTTGATCATGGGACTGGGCATCCCGGTTACCAACCATTTTTCTCGTGAATGATAAGCGGAGTCCACTCATCTTGAGAATAACCCACCTAGAATGGAAGATACTAACAAACCCTTGTCACTACATAGGCGATTCAGGCATACAAAACAGATTATTATTTGAAGGTTTAGAGTTTGGCACATGCAAATTTACTTGGAATGGCAGGTAAATACCGCATATAGGTAGGTATGGTGGACACTCATGGAAGAAACTTGGTTCAAGGAATTTGGATGCACCAGCAGTATTCCCACTTAGTACAGATATTTTGGCTAGCAAAGGGTTCTAAAAAGCAAGCACCACATGTTGGAGGACCTATAACAATATAACTTATGTACAAATATACCCAAGCATAACTCATTACGTTGTCTTCCTTGTCCAACTTCAACTAATTTGCTCAGGTTTGAAAATAATTAATGGGGCTCACAATCATAGAAGATGTCTAAGATAGTATATTTATATGTGAAATCTCTCTTCCTTCAATATTCTTTCATGAATTGTTCAAGTGACCAATACAATGCTTGCTAACCTTCAATAAATTTACTACCTCTACTTCTTAGATCTAAAGTCACTACTACCAACGGGGTAAGCATATGAAACATATATAATTTCAGATTTATGACCTTCAACTCATTCAACTATTTACTCATAGGATATAAGTGAAGCACACGAGTAAATGACAAACTACTCCAAGAAGATATAAGTGAAGATCAATGAGTAGTTAAATAATTATGTAACTATGTGAAGACTCTCTCTCATTTAAGAATTTCAGATCTTGGTATTTTATTCAAACAGCAAGCAAAACAAAATAAGACAACATGACGCTCCAAGCAAAACACATATCATGTGGTGAATAAAAATATAGCTCCAAGTGAAGTTACCGATAGACGAAGACGAAAGAGGGGATGCCATCCGGGGCATCCCCAAGCTTAGGCTCTTGGTTGTCCTTGAATATTGCCTTGGGGTGCCTTGGGAATCCCAAAGCTTAGGTTCTTGCCTCTCCTTATTCCATAGTCCATCGAATATTTACCCAAAACTTGAAAACTTCACAACACAAAACTCAACAGAAAACTCGTAAGCTCCGTTAGTATAAGAAAATAAACCACCACTTAGGTACTGTTGTGAACTCATTCCAAATTCATATTGGTGTAATATCCACTGTATTCCAACTTATCTATGGTTCATACCCTCCGATACTACTCATAGATACATCAAAATAAGCAAACAACACATAGAAAACAGAATCTGTCAAAAACAGAACAATCTGCAGTAATCTGTATAATTAAAATACTTCTGTAACTCCAAAAATCCTACCAAATTAGGAAGACCTAAGAAATTTGTGTACCAATCCAGACAAAAAATAATCATAATAAAATCACATTTCTGTGAATTATCAAAACTAATTTACTGGGTGCAAAAGTTTCTGATTTTCAGCAGGATCAACACAACTATCAACGTAAGCTATCCTAAAGGTCTTACTTGGCACTTTATTGAAACAAAAGCTATAAAACATGATTACTACAGTAGCATAATCATGTGGACACACAAACATAGTAAAGGTAAATATTGGGTTGTGTCCCAACAAGCGCTTTTCTTTAATGCCTTTCTAGCTAGGCATGATGATGACAATGGTGTTCACATAAGAGATAAGGATTGAAACATAACGGGAGCATCATGAAGCATATGACTAGCACATTTAAGCCTAACCCACTTCCTATGCATAGGGATTTTGTGAGCAAACAACTTATGGGAACAATAATCAACTAGCATAGGAAGGTAAAACAAGCATAGCTTCAAGATTTTCAACACATAGAGAGGAAACTTGATATTATTGCAACTCCTACGAGCATATGTTACTCCCTCATAATAATTTTCAGTAGCATCATGAATGAATTCAACAATATAACCAGAACCTAAAGCATTCTTTTCATGATCTACAAGCATAGAAAATTTACTACTCTCCACAAAAGCAAAATTCTTCTTATTCGGAATAGTGGGAGTATCATAAGAGACTCGAATACTAAAAATTGTTTCCACATTAAAAGAGTAACATTCAGAGAAAGGGTAATCATAATCATGAAAAGTTTTATAAATATAATCATCACTACTTTTTATAGCATAAGTTTCATCACAATAATCATCATAAGTAGCAACTTTGTTCTCATCATAATCGATTGAAACCTCTTCCAAGATAGTGGAATCATCACTAAATAAAGTCATGACATATCCAAATCCACTTTCATATTCATCAAAATAAGATTCAACATTCTCCAAAATAGTGGGATCATTACTTCCTAAAGTTGACACTCTTCCAAACCCACTTTCATCAATATAATCATCATAGGTAAGAGCATGCTATCATCATAACAACTTTGCATATCAAAACTTGGGAGGCTAAAAATATCATCTTCATTAAACGTAGGATCCCCAAGCTTGGGACAAACATTAATGTCAGCAAATATATTCTCAAATATTTCATCCTCATCAAACATAGCTTCCCCAAGCTTGGGCCTTTTCATATCATAAGCATAATCACTCTCATCATTAATAGTATGGATAGCACCAATAGTATAGCAATTATCATCATCACAACGAGTAGTAGGAGCAACATCATTTGGGAGGGATACCCTTTTACCTTTGCTCCTCCGTTTTTTGTTTTTCTTCTTGACATTATGTGTGGGTTCAACCTTCTTCTCTGAGCTCCTTATTGATGAGATTGGTTGAATAGAAAGCTCCTCCTCGTTACCTGATTCATCATAAGAAATAATAGGAGGATATTGGGAAATCTCTTCCCTTTCATTAGTATTCTCTTCATCTTCTATTTGCTTTCTTCTCTTTAGGTAATTGGCAATATAAGGATTTTCAATGCATTTCACCGCACAATACATATAAATCTTCTCTAGATCAAAATCAAGGAGTTTCTTAAGGGCAAATTATGGAAGATTCTTCGTCAAATGTTTCATTTCTTCATAACCCAAAAGCAAACTAAGTTCATTATTATGTGCAAGGGAAATCAAATCATCACAATTCTTGGACACGATTCGATCGTGAAACAATTTGCATCGAAGATGTAAATGACCATGTTCATTGCAAAGTTCACAAGTATGACAAAGGAAATGAAATTTTTCAGCATTCTTATCTGGCCTTTCTTGCAACAATTTAGTTTCTAAATGCTTATGCCTCTTGCAATATCTATCTTTCCTATTTGGTGTGTACTTGGAAACCCAATGCACTCCACAAAAATCGACATGCTTATAGGAGACATTTTCATCATAACTAGTGCAATCATCATTAGTACTATGGATATTCAAAGAATTCATACTAACGACATTGCAATTATGCTCATCATTCAAAGATTTAGTATCAAACATTCTATAGATTTGTTCTTCTAGCACTTGAGCACAATTTTCCTTTTCATCATACTTACGAAAGACATTAAAAAGATGAAGCGTATGAGACAAACTCAACTCCATTTTTTTTGTAGTTTTCTTTTATAGACTAAACTAGTGATAAAAAAAGAAACAAAAATATTCGATTGCAAGATCTAAAGATATACCTTCAGGCACTCACCTCCCCGGCAATGGCGCCAGAAAAGAGCTTGATGTCTACTACACAACCTTCTTCTTGTAGACATTGTTGGGCCTCCAAGTGCAGAGGTTTGTAGGACAGTAGCAAATTTCCCTCAAGTGGATGACCTAAGCTTTATCAATCCGTGGGAGGCGTAGGATGAAGATGGTCTCTCTCAAACAACCCTGCAACCAAATAACAAAGAGTCTCTTGTGTCCCCAACACACCCAATACAATGGTAAATTGTATAGGTGCACTAGTTCGACGAAGAGATGGTGATACAAGTGCAATATGGATAGTAGATATGGGTATTTGTAGTCTGAAATTATAAAAACAGCAAGGTAACTAATGATAAAAGTGAGCGTAAACGGTATTGCAATGCTAGGAAACAAGGCATAGGGTTCATATTTTCACTAGTGCAAGTTCTCTCAACAATAATAACATAATTAGATCATATAGCTATCCCTCAAAATGCAACAAAGAGTCACTCCAAACTCACTAATAGCGGAGAACAAATGAAGAGATTATGGTAGGGTACGAAACCACCTCAAAGTTATCCTTTATGTTCTATCTATTCAAGAGTCCCTAGTAAAATAACACAAAGATATTCTTTCTGTTCGATCTATCATAGAGTTCGTACTAGAACAACACCTTAAGACACAAATCAACCAAAACCCTAATGTCACCTAGATACTCCATTGTGACCTCAAGTATCTCTGGGTATGATTATACGATATGCATCACACAATCTCCGATTCATCTATTCAACCAACACAAAGTACTTCAAAGAGTGCCCCAAAGTTTCTACTTAAGAGTCAAGACGAAAACATGTGCCAACCCCTATGCATAAGTTCACAAGGTGAACCCGCAAGTTGATCACCAAAACATACATCAAGTGGATCACGTGAATATCCCATTGTCACCACAGATAAGCATGGCATGACATACATAAAGTGTTCTCAAATCCTTAAAGACTCAATCCGACAAAACAACTTCAAGGGGAAAAATCAATTCATCACAAGAGAGTAGAGGGGGAGAAACATCATAAGATCCAACTATAATAGCAAAGCTCGCGATACATCAAGATCGTGCCATAGAGAGAACACGAGAGAGAGAGAGAGATCAAACATATGGCTACTTGTACATACCCTCAGCCCCGAGGGTGAACTACTCCGTCCTCATCATGGAGAGCGCCGGGATGATGAAGGTGGCCAACGGTGAGGGCTCCCCCCCTCCGGCAGGGTGCCGGAACGGGCTCCCGAGAGGTTTTTGGTGGCTACAGAGGCTTGCGGCGGCAGAACTCCCGATCTATTCTGCTCCCTGATGTTTTTAGGGTATATGGAGATATATAGGCGAAAGAAGTCGGTCAGCGGAGCCACGAGGGGCGCACAAGGGTGGGGGGCGCGCGCAGGGGAGGTGGGCGCGCCTCCCTGCCTCGTGGCCACCTTGAAGCTTCCCTTGCATGCACTCCAAGTCCCCTGGATTGCTTCCATTCCGAAAATAACTTTCCCGAAGGTTTCATTCCGTTTGGACTCCGTTTGATATTCCTTTTCTTCAAAACACTGAAATAGGCAAGAAAACAACAATTTGGGTTGGGCCTCCGGTTAATAGGTTAGTCCCAAAAATAATGTAGAAGTGCTTAGTGAAGCTCATAAACATCCAAAACAGATAATATAATAGCATGAATGCTTCATAAATTATAGATACATTGGAGACGTATGAAGGAACACGAACGAGCTGCGCCATCATCAAGGAATGTGGGCAATACGAGCCTTTGCTCGTCCAATCGCAACTCACAAGAACCATGCAAGAGCAACGCCACGCGAGCAAACACACTTGTCATCCTATCCCCGAACTGGGCCAACCGTCGTCTGTCCCTCCTACCCACACCCCTGCCGCTGCACATTGATCCCTGGCATCAAGATGCGCGTGAGTATCTCCTCGATGCATCGTGCGTCCCAAGAGCCCGCCATGCCGCACACCACACCACACCGGATACCCAATCGGGATCCATGGGCCACAGACGCAGCTCGTCGGGAACCTCGCTGATGAGTGACAATGTGCATAGAAGAGTGTGGGGAGGAAAATGGGAAGAGAAAAGTGGGGTGGGGGAGGGGGAGAGAAGTTCGGCTGCTCGCGTGTAGCATATCTCTGCATCGAGAGTCTTTTTTCGAGAGTACGCAAATTGCATACCTTAGCTTTATAAAAGAAAGAAAACAATGTACAAGAGTGTTAGGTGCATAGGTAACAGTCACAAACCGACAAAGGCCACGCAAAAACTCCAACTCCACACACTACGTTAATTCCTCACAAAATGATTTCAACTCCATGCCCTCCCGCTATCGCCCAAGTGTGGAGCTCATCTAGGATCTTATTTACAGTTCAGTTACCGACATGGGTGTGGCCACCGAGCGGAAAACTCGTTCATTCCTTTGCTTCCATAAGTGCCATCACACTAGCACCACCAAACTATCAAAAGCTTTGTGGTTCTCCTTGTCAAGTCGTTTTCGGGCATTGCCCCACCATGATTCCAAATTATCGTTCACCACCGGTGCTAGGGCCGGGGCAGCCCACGTGATGGATAAGATCTTGTGCCACACTTGACACGAGTAGACGCATTGGACCAGTAGATGATCAACGTTATTCTCCTCCTGGCCATAGAGGTAACATGGTGACGGGCTATCCTGCAACCCATGTCGAAGCCTCCGATCAGATGTCCATATTCTATGTTGAATAGTGAGCCACATGAAAATCTTGCAACTGAGAGGTGCCCAACACTTCCATATCCACCATGCATAGGTCACACTGATCGCACCCTTGAAGAGCATTGGGTAAGCGGAGGCCGAAGTGTATACTTGCTTGGAGTTCCAGGGCCAAACTGCCTCATCCCGCTCGGTGGGATTAAGCTGCGTACTAATAGCAGTCTCGCAGAGCCTGATCAATCGAACTGGCTCCTCCGTGGAGAGCTCGCCTGAGATATCTATGGTCCAACAGTGGTTGAGTGATGTTTACTACGAAACTTTATTCTTGTAGACACGTGTTGGGCCTCCAAGCGCAGAGTTTTGTAGGACAGTAGCAATTTTCCCTCAAGTGGATGACCTAAGGTTTATCAATCCGTGGGAGGCATATGATGAAGATGGTCTCTCTCAAACAACCCTGCAACCAAATGACAAAGAGTCTCTTGTGTCCCCAACACACCCAATACAATGGCAAATTGTATAAGTGCACTAGTTCGGCGAATAGATGGTGACAAAAGTGTAATATGGATGGTAGAAATATATTTTTATAATCTGAATAAATAAAAATAGCAAGGTAGCAAATAGTAAAGGGCACAAAAACGCTATTGCAATGCTTGAAAATGAGGCCTAGGGTCCGTGCTTTCACTAGTGCAACCTCTCAACAATGCTAATATAATTGGATCATATAACCACCCCTCAAAGTGCGATGAAGAATCACTCCAAAGTTCCTATCTAGCGGAGAACATAAGAATAAATTGTTTGTAGGGTACGAAACCACCTCAAAGCTATTCTTTGTGTTCTATCTATTCAAGAGTTCACACTAAAATAACACAAAGCTATTCTTTCCGCTCGATCTATCCTAGAGTTCGTACTAAAATAACACCAAAGCGAATTCATATTCATAATACTCATTCCAACACAAATAACTTCAAAGAGTGCCTTCTACCGGAGAAACAAAGACAAGAACGTGCATCAACCCCTATGCATAGATTACCCCAATGTCACCTCGGGAATCTGCGAGTTTAGTGCCAAAACATATATCAAGTGCATCAGTGCGATACCCCATTGTCACCATGTGTATTCAATTGCAAGACATATATCAAGTGTTCTCAAATCCATAATATTGGGTTCTACGGTAGGGTGCGTCAACTGCAAATTAAAATTTTCCTACGCGCAGAACAACCAAGAACATGCTACGGCAGATGGATCACAGTTTGTTACCACTAGACGCGCAGTGCCGTGCAGCGGAAGAAGAGTTGGGGCAGCATGTCCACGTGGATCGTCTCCTCCTTGTCTGATCTCCCTCAAATAACCGTTTGTTGGTTCCCACGTACAGGTTCACTAGAGCAGCGCAAGTGCACAGCCTCTAACGGTATCCGCGCATGCAGGAGCAACGTCGTGCGGCGGACAGCTAGGTCCGATCACACAACCGACACCGAGTGGAGGTGTCTATTCGCAACACATGCAAACCCTAGTGATAGCGCCGAAGTGCTCCACCACATGAGTGTGCGGCACCTCCACTTTATATAGGCATCCATCACGGGCTCAACACTTGGGCCTCACACGGACCCTAAAGCCCATAAGTCTACTCGACCAAAATCCGAATACAGGTCGGATCTGATCCGGATATAGCTCGGATCACATCCGACCAGTGTCCTTGGATCCGACCTCGTAGGTCCCTTCCCTTAAGCATGCGACCCCTTAGGTTCAATCCGGCTTGGTCGAAGTTCAGATCATCTCCGAACTGCACGGTTGGTAGCGGCCCCTAGCAAGGTATGCCGAACACCAAGAAGACTATGAAGATGGTTAGGCGACATGTACATCATACTTCCATTCCTTTTGCCACACGATATATGTTGTCGGGCTCAAGGCGAGTCTGTCATCCTTGTGCTAGCCTGACCTCTTTCTCGTTCCAGTGATGCCGATCACAAACCAGATTATCTCATAATCCTTGTCGCATGGCCATGCTTATCCTGGTCGGATCACACGAGGGGGCCCAAAGTATATCTCTCCTGATTGGAGGGGCAAATCCCATCTTGCTCGACCATGTCTCGCAGCATGGGTCTGGACAAGCCCGAAACCTACCTTTGTAACTACCTAGTCATGGAGAAGCGTTTACTCAGCCCAAAGCAAGTTTGTCACCATCCCGAGTATATGTGCCAGCTCAGGTCTTAGGACATAGAATGTATGTTGTACTAGAGACTCAGAAATGACATATCGTTGCGTCTCATAGTAGGGTATGTCCGCTCAGACCTTATCTCGACTCAGATCTGACTACATCGAATCCGACTAGATCCTTCCAAGTCCATATTATCTGGTTAGCATCCAATGCCCCATGGGTAGTGAGACCAAGCCATCGACCGTGTCATATGCTAGTGTAGTTGGCTGCGTGTCCACCCAGCCCTTTCAACTAGGGACCTTTTAGGACAGTCATCATACAATGCATAGTCCCACAAACAAGTCATGTACTTGCTAATACACATCATTGATAATGTCCAAGGACTATGTTTATTCATAAACACATAGGAAATATCATCATACATGATTGCCTCTAGGGCATATCTCCAACAGTCTCCCACTTGCACTAGAGTTAATCAAATAGACATCGTATGCCCATAGCTCTAATGTGCCCCTCATGCTTGGGTTGTGGAAGCGGCTTAGTCAATGGATCTGCAATGTTTTTATCCTTGTGAATTTTGCATAACTCTACACCACCATTCTTTATGATCTTCCGTATCAGGTGATATTTCCGATCTATGTGTCTGACCTTCTGGTGATTCCTCGGCTCCTTGGCTTGTGTGATGGCACTAGAATTATCACAATAAAGGTCCAGCGGTTTTACCGAGGCTGGGAAAATACCAAGATCATCCAGAAAATGTCGGATCCAAACACCTTCCTTTGCAGCTTCACAAGCCGCAATGTATTCGGCTTCTGTAGTAGAATCGGCCACCGTATCTTGCTTGGAACTCATCCAACTCACTGCTCCTCCGTTCATGATGTACGTGAATTCGGACTGTGATCGACAATCATCTTTGTCGGTTTGGAAACTAGCATCAGCGTAACCCCTTATGATGAGCTCTTCCTCGCCTCCATAAACTAGGAACATCTCTTTAGTCCTTTTCAGGTACTTCAAAATAGCCTTTACCGCTGCCCAGTGAGTCTCACCTGGGTTGGGTTGGTATTTGCTTGTTAGGCTTATTGCAAAAGCAACATCAGGCCTTGTACATATCATGGCATACATGATGGATCCGATTGCCGAGGCATACGGAATCCTACTCATCCTGCTTCGCTCAACAGATGTCGAAGGACTCTGATTCTTGCTTAGCCTTATACCATGTGAGAGTGGCAAGAATCCTTTCTTCGCCTCACTCATGTTGAACCACTTCAACTTTATCTATGTACGTGCTCTCACTTAAGCCGATCAACCTCCTCGATCTATCTCTATTGATCTTAATGCCTAAAATATACAGTGCCTCACCAAGGTCCTGCATCGAAAACTTGCCATTCAATGACTCCTTGACCAAGTTCAGCATCCAAACATCATTCCTGTTCAACAATATGTCATCCACATACAAGATCAAAAACACTATCGAGCTCCCACTTAACTTCTTGTATAAACAAGCGTCCTCTTTGCTTTTGATGAAACCGAGACTAGTGACGGCCTCATCAAAATGAATATTCCAGCTCCGAGATGCTTGCCTCAACCCATAAATGGATCTCCTGAGCTTGCATACCTTACTAGCGCTAGTCGGATCGACAAAACCCTCGGGCTATATCATATACATGTCCTCGGTTAAATTTTTGTGAAGGAAAGTCGTCTTGAAATCCATCTGCTATATTTCGTAATCGAAATATGCAGCTATAGCTAGTATGATCCTCACCGACTTCAACATCTCTATGGGCGAGTAAGTCTCATCGTAGTCAATTCCTTGAACTTGTCCATAACCTTTAGCGACAAGCCGAGCTTTGTGGACCTGAACATTTCCATCCACATCGGTTTTCTTCTTAAAGACCCATTTGTAACCAATGGCTGTTACGCCAGGCAGCGACGGTTCAACCAAGTCCGACACTTGATTCTCCTCCACGGACTTTAACTCGGATCTCATGGCCTCCAGCCATGCCTCGGAATCTGGGCTCACCATCGCTTCTGCATACATGGCCGGCTCGTCGCTTTCTAGCAATAATACATCACGCACTCTGCGCAATCTTTCTGACCTCCGTGCTTCTGGTGCCACTTCCACTATGGGTTCGTTGACTGACTCCGGTATGATCTCACCACCAGCCGAGCCATCCCCGAGTGGACCTCGAATTTCTTCGAGTCAAACCATCCTCCCACTGGCCTCCCGACTGAGAAACCTTTTCTCAAGGAAAACCCCGTCCCGAGCAACAAAGACTTTGTTCTCTTCCCAGTTGTAGAAGCTATATCCCAAGGTTTCCCTCGGATATCCTATGAATATGCATTTATCGGACTTGGGTGTAAGCTTGTCTGACATAAGTTTCTTGACAAATGCTTCACAACCCCAAATCTTTATAAAAGACAAACTGGGATTCTTCCCGGTCCACATCTCATGTGGTGTCTTGTCTATGGATTTTGATGGTACCCTGTTAAGTGTGAAAGCTACAATTTCTAGAGCGTATCCCAGAATGACAAGGGTAAATCCGGTTTGCTCATCATAGATCAAACCATGTCCAACAAGGTATGATTCCTCCGTTCCGATACGCCGTTTCTCTGTGGCGTGCCCGGAGGTGTGAGCTGAGGTACTATACCTCGGATTTTCAGATGATCATCAAACTCCTGGCTCATGTACCCACCTCCACGATCAGATGTAGAAGCTTTATTGTCTTGCCGAGCTGATTTTCAACCTCGTTCTGAAACTCTCTGAACTTTTCAAAAGTTCCCGACTTGTGCCATCAAATAGATATATCCACATCTACTCAAGTCGGCGGTAAAAGTCATGAAGTACTGATAGCCGCCTCTGGGAGTTGTGCTCATTGGACCACACACATCACTGTGTATAAGCTCCAACAGCTCGGACGCCCTCTCACAACTCTTTGCAAAAGGAGACTTAGTCATCTTGCCGAGCAAGCATGATTCACATGTCTTGAATGACCCGAAGTCGGACGAAGTTAGAAGCCCATCATCATGGAGCCTCTTCATGCGTTTCATACTAATGTGTCCAAGCCGGCAATGCCAGAAGTATGTCGGATTTATCTCATTAGGCTTATGCCTCTTGACATTCACATTATAGACCGGTTCCTATTCCAGACTCAGTGTAAATAGCCCATCAACAATGGGTGCATAGCCGTGGAACATATCATTCAAATAAAACGAACAACCATTGTCCTTTAAATTGAATTCATAACCCTAACTCATCAAACATGAGACAGAAATAATGTTCCGACTAAGTGCAGGAATGTAATAACAATTATTCAATTCCAAAATAAATCCAGAAGGAAGCTGGAGCTGCATCGTGCCGACCTCCAACGCAACAACTCTTGCTTTGTTGCTGACCCTGATGTCAATCTCCCCTTGTTCCACATGCCTAGTTCTTACCAGCCCCTGCATCGAGTTGCAAATATGAACAACCGATCTGGTATCAAATACCCAAGAGCTACTAGGTATGTGAGCAAGGTAAATGTCTATAACATATGCAACAAGTGTACCTTTGTCTGAAGCAGCTTTCCCGGCCTTCTTGCCATGCTCTGCAAGTCACTTGCTATAGTTCCTCTTCCAGTGACCAGTTTCCTTGCAATGAGAGCAAATGGTCTTCGAGTCTAGTCCAGACTTTGGCGCAACGGCGGAGGTTACTGTTGGGGAACATTGCAGAAAATTAAATTTTTTCCTACGGTTTCACCAAGATCCATCTATGAGTTCATCTAAGCAACGAGTGATAGGAGTGCATCTACATACCCTTGTAGATCGCGAGCGGAAGCATTCAAGAGAACGAGGATGATGGAGTCATCCTCGTCATGATCCAAATCACCGATGACCAAGTGCTGAACGGACAGCACCTCCGCGTTCAACACACGTACGGAGCGGATGACATCTCCTCCTTCTTGATCCAGCAAGGGGGAAGGAGAGGTTGAGGAAGAAGGCTCCAGCAGCAGCACGACGGCGTGGTGGTGGTGGAGATGCAGTACTCCGGCAGGGCTTCGCCAAGCAACCGCGGGAGGAGGAAGAGGTGTAGCAGGGGGAGGGAGGCGCCAAGACTCAGGGGTGCGGCTGCCCTCCCTCCCCCCCTCCTTTATATAGGCCCCCAGGGGGGCGCCGGCCCTGGAGATGGGAATCTCCCAAGGGGCGGCGGCCAGGGGGGATGGAGTGCCCCCCAAGGCAAGTGGTGCGCCCCCCACCCTAGGGTTTCCAACCCTAGGCACAGGGGGGCCCCAAGGGGGGGCGCACCAGCCCACTAGAGGCTGGTTCACCTCCCACTTCAGCCCACGGGGCCCTCCGGGATAGGTGGCCCCACCACGTGGACCCCCGGGACCCTTTCGGTGGTCCCGGTACAATACCGGGTGACCCCGAAACTTTCCCGATGGCCGAAACAGCACTTCCTATATATAAATCTTCACCTCCGGACTATTCCGGAACTCCTCGTGATGTCCGGCATCTCATCCGGGACTCCAAACAACATTAAATAATCACATACAAGTCTTCCTAATAACCCTAGCATCACCGAACCTTAAGTGTGTAGACCCTACGGGTTCGGGAATCATGCAGACATGACCGAGACAACTCTCTGGCCAATAACCAACAGCGGGATCTGGATACCCATGTTGGCTCCCACATGTTCCACGATGATTTCATCGGATGAACCACGATGTCAAGGATTCGATCAACCTCGTATACAATTCCCTTTGTCAATCGGTACGTTACTTGCCCGAGACTCGATCGTCGGTATCCCAATACCTCGTTCAGTCTCGTTACCGGAAAGTCACTTTACTTGTACCATAATGCATGATCCCGTGACCAAACACTTGGTCACTTTGAGCTCATTATGATGATTCATTACTGAGTGGGCCCAGAGATACCTCTCCGTCATACGGAGTGACTAATCACAGTCTCGATCCGTGTCAACCCAACAGACACTTTCGGAGATACCTGTAGTGCACCTTTATAGTCACCCAGTTACGTTGTGATGTTTGGTACACCCAAAGCACTCCTACGGTATCCGGGAGTTACACGATCTCATGGTCTAAGGAAAAGATACTTGACATTGGAAAAGCTCTAGCAAATGAACTACACGATCTTGTGCTATGCTTAGGATTGGGTCTTGTCCATCACATCATTCTCCTAATGACGATGTGATCCCGTTATCAATGACATCTGATGTCCATAGTCAGGAAACCATGACTATCTGTTGATCAACGAGCTAGTCAACTAGAGGTTTACTAGGGACATATTATGGTCTATGTATTCACACGTGTATTACGATTTCTGGATAATACAGTTATAGCATGAATAAAGACAATTATCATGAACAAGGAAATATAATAATAATCCTTTTATTATTGCCTCTAGGGCATATTTCCAACAGTCTCCCAGTTGCACTAGAGTCAATAATCTAGTTACATTGTGATGAATCGAACACCCATAGAGTTCTGGTGTTGATCATGTTTTGCTCGCGAAAGAGGTTTATTCAACGAATCTACGACATTCAGATCCGTATGTACTTTGCAACTATCTATGTCTCCATCTTGAACATTTTCACGGATGGAGTTGAAACGACGCTTGATGTGCCTGGTCTTCTTGTGAAACCTGGGCTCCTTGGCAAGGGCAATGGCTCCAGTGTTGTCACAGAAGAGTTTGATCGGCCCCGACGCATTGGGTATGACTCCTAGGTTGGTGATGAACTCCTTCACCCAAATTGCTTCATGCGCTGCCTCCGAGGCTGCCATGTACTCCGCTTCACATGTAGATCCCGCCACGACGCTCTGCTTACAGCTGCACCAGCTTACTGCTCCACCATTCAACATATACACGTATCCGGTTTGTGACTTAGAGTCATCCAGATCTGTGTCGAAGCTAGCGTCGACGTAACCCTTTACGACGAGCTCTTTGTCACCTCCATAAACGAGAAACATGTCCTTTGTCCTTTTCAGGTACTTCAGGATATTCTTGACCGCTGTCCAGTGTTCCTTGCCGGGATTACTTTGGTACCTTCCTACCAAACTTACGGCAAGGTTTACATCAGGTCTGGTACACAGCATGGCATACATAATAGATCCTATGGCTGAAGCATAGGGGATGACACTCATCTCTTCTTTATCTTTTGCCGTGGTCGGGCATTGAGCCGAGCTCAATCTCACACCTTGCAATACAGGCAAGAACCCTTTCTTGTACTGATCCATTTTGAACTTCTTCAAAATCTTATCAAGGTATGTGCTTTGTGAAAGACCTATGAGGTGTCTCGATCTATCCCTATAGATCTTGCTGCCTAATATGTAAGCAGCTTCTCCAAGGTCCTTCATTGAAAAACACTTATTCAAGTAGGCCTTAATGTTGTCCAAAAGTTCTATATCATTTCCCATCAAGAGTATGTCATCTACATATAATATGAGAAATGCTACAGAGCTCCCACTCACTTTCTTGTAAACGCAGGCTTCTCCATAAGTCTGCATAAACCCAATCGCTTTGATCATCTCATCAAAGCGAATGTTCCAACTCGGAGATGCTTGCACCAGCCCATAAATGGATCGCTGGAGCTTGCATACTTTGTTAGCATTCTTAGGATCGACAAAACCTTTCGGCTGCATCATATACAGTTCTTCCTTAAGATGTCCGTTAAGGAATGCCGTTTTGACGTCCATCTGTCATATCTCATAATCATAGTATGCGGCAATTGCTAACATGATTCGGACGGACTTCAGCTTTGCTATGGGAGAGAATGTCTCATCGTAGTCAACCCCTAGAACTTGTCGATAACCCTTAGCGACAAGTCGAGCTTTATAGATGGTAACATTACCATCCGCGTCCGTCTTCTTCTTAAAGATCCATTTGTTTTCTATCGCTCGCCGATCATCGGGCAAATCTGTCAAAGTCCATACTTTGTTTTCATACATGGTTTCTATCTCGGATCACATGGCTTCCAGACATTTGTTGGAATCTGGGCCCGCCATCGCTTCTTCATAGTTCGAAGGTTCACCGTTGTCTAAAAACATGATTTCCAAGACAGGGTTGCCGTACCACTCTAGTGCGGAACGTGTCCTTGTGGACCTACAAAGTTCAGTAGCAACTTGATCCAAAGTACCTTGATCATCATCATTATTTTCCTCTCCAATTGGTGTAGGCATCACAGGAACATTTTCCTGAGCTGCACTACTTTCCTGTTCAAGAGGTAGTACTTCATCGAGTTCTACTTTCCTCCCACTTACTTCATTCGAGAGAAACTCTTTTTCCAGAAAGGATCCGTTCTTGGCAACAAAGATTTTGCCCTCGGATCTTAAGTAGAAGGTATACCCAATGGTTTCCTTAGGGTATCCTATGAAGACGCATTTTTCCGACTTGGGTTCGAGCTTTTCAGGTTGAAGTTTCTTGACATAAGCATCGCATCCCCAAACTTTTAGAAACGACAGCTTAGGTTTCTTCCCAAACCATAATTCATACGGTGTCGTCTCAACGGATTTAGACGGTGCCCTATTTAAAGTGAATGTAGCTGTCTCTAGAGCGTATCCCCAAAATGATAGCGGTAAATCGGTAAGAGACATCATAGACAACAGCATATCCAATAGAGTGCGATTACGATGGTCGGACACACCGTTACGCTGAGGTGTTCCAGGCGGCATGAGTTGTGAAACGATTCCACATTTCCTTAAGTGTGTACCAAATTCGTGACTTAAATATTCACCTCCATGATCTGATCGTAGGAACTTTATCTTTCGGTCACGTTGATTCTCTACCTCATTCTGAAATTCCTTGAACTTTTCAAAGGTCTCAGACTTGTGTTTCATTAAGTAGACATACCCATATCTACTCAAGTCATCAGGGAGAGTGAGAACATGACGATATCCTCTGCGAGCCTCAACGCTCATTGGACCGCACACATCAGTATGTATGATTTCCAACAAGTTGGTTGCTTGCTCCATTGTTCCGGAGAACGGAGTCTTGGTCATCTTGCCCATGAGGTCTGGCTCGCATGTGTCAAACGATTCATAATCTAGAGACTCTAAAAGTCCATCAGCATGGAGCTTCTTCATGCGCTTGACACCAACGTGACCAAGGCGGCAGTGCCACAAGTATGTGGGACTATCGTTATCAACTTTACATCTTTTGGTATTCACACTATGAATATGTGTAACATTACATTCGAGATTCATCAAGAATAAACCATTGACCATCGGGGCATGACCATAAAACATATCTCTCATATAAATAGAACAACCATTATTCTCGGATTTAAATGAGTAGCCATCTCGTATCAAACGAGATCCAGATACAATGTTCATGCTCAAACTTGGCACTAAATAACAATTATTAAGGTTTAAAACTAATCATGTAGTTAAATGTAGAGGTAGCGTGCTGACGGAGATCACATCGACCTTGGAACCATTCCCGACGCGCATCGTCACCTCGTCCTTCACCGGTCTCCGCTTATTCCGCAGCTCCTGCTGTGAGTTACAAATATGAGCAATGGCACCGGTATCAAATACCCAAGAGTTACTACGAGTACTGGTAAGGTACACATCAATTACATGTATATCCAATATACCTTTAGTGTTGCCGGCCTTCTTGTCCGCTAAGTATTTGGGGCAGTCCGCTTCCAGTGACCCTTCCCTTTGCAATAAAAGCACTCAGTCTCAGGCTTGGGTCCATTCTTTGACTTCTTCCCGGCAACTGGCTTACCGGGCGCGACAACATCCTTGCCATCCTTCTTGAAGTTCTTCTTACCCTTGCCCTTCTTGAACTTGGTGGTTTTATTGACCATCAACACTTGATGTTCTTTCTTGATTTCTACCTCTGCCGACTTCAGCATTGAAAATACTTCAGGAATAGTCTTCACCATCCCCTGCATATTGTAGTTCATCACAAAGCTCTTGTAGCTTGGTGGGAGCGACTGAAGGATTCTGTCAATGACCGCCTCGTCCGGGAGGTTAATGTCCAGCTAGGACAGGCGGTTGTGCAACCCAGACATTTTGAGTATGTGCTCACTGACAGAACTATTTTCCTCCATCTTACAACTGTAGAACTTGTCGGAGACTTCATATCTCTCGACCCGGGCATGAGCTTGGAAAACCATTTTCAGCTCCTCGAACATCTCATATGCTCCGTGTTGCTCAAAATGCTTTTGGAGCCCCGGTTCTAAGCTGTAAAGCATGCCGCACTGAACGAGGGAGTAATCATCAGCACGTGACTGCCAAGCGTTCATAACGCCTTGGTTCTCTGGGATGGGTGCTTCACCTAGCGGTCCATCTAGGACATATGCTTTCTTGGCAGCTATGAGGATGATCCTCAGGTTCCGGACCCAGTCCGTATAGTTGCTGCCATCATCTTTCAGCTTGGTTTTCTCTAGGAATGCATTGAAGTTCATGTTGACATGAGCGTTGGCCATTTGATCTACAAGACATATTTGCAAAGGTTTTAGACTAAGTTCATGATAATTAAGTTCATCTAATCAAATTATTTTAATGAACTCCCACTCAGATTAGACATCCCTCTAGTCATCTAAGTGTTACATGATCCGAGTCGACTAGGTCATGTCCGATCATCACGTGAGACGGACTAGTCATCATCGGTGAACATCTCCATGTTGATCGTATCTTCTATACGACCCATGTTCAACCTTTCGGTCTCTGTGTTCCGAGGCCATGTCTGTACATGCTAGGCTCGTCAAGTTAACCCCAAGTGTTTTTGCATGTGTAAAACTATCTTACACCCGTTGTATGTGAACGTAAGAATCTATCACACCCGATCATCACGTGGTGCTTCGAAACGACGAACTTTAGCAACGGCGCACAGTTAGGGGAGAACACTTTCTTGAAATTGTTATAAGTGATCATCTTATTTACTACCGTCGTTCTAAGTAAACAAGATGCATAAACATAATAAACATCACATGCAATTATATAATAGTGACATGATATGGCCAATATCATATAGCTCCTTTGATCTCCATCTTCGGGGCTCCATGATCATCTTCGTCACCGGCATGACACCATGATCTCCATCATCATGATCTCCATCATCGTGTCTTCATGAAGTTGTCACGCCGACGACTACTTCTACTTCTATGGCTAACGCGTTTAGCAATAAAGTAAAGTAATTTACATGGCGTTCTTCAATGACACGCAGGTCATACAAAAATAAAGACAACTCCTATGGCTCCTGCCGGTTGTCATACTCATCGACATGCAAGTCGTGATTCCTATTACAAGAACATGATCTCATACATCACAATATATCATTCATCATTCATCACAACTTTCGGCCATATCACATCACAAGACACTTGCTGCAAAAACAAGTTAGACGTCCTCTAATTGTTGTTGCAAGTTTTACGTGGCTTCTATAGGTGATCTAGCAATAACGTTTTCTTACCTACGTTAAAGCCACAACGTGATTTGTCAACTTCTATTTACCCTCCATAAGGACCCTTTTCATCGAATCTGCTCCAACTAAAGTGGGAGAGACAGACACCCATTAGCCACCTTATGCAACTAGTGCATGTCAGTCGGTGGAACCTGTCTCATGTAAGCGTATGTGTAAGGTCGGTCCGGGCCGCTTCATCCCACAATGCCTCTGAAGCAAGATAAGACTAGTAGCGGCACGAAAGTTGAGAACATCTACGCCCACAACAAAATTGTGTTCTACTCGTGCAATAGAGAACTACACATAGACCTAGCTCTGATACCACTGCTGGGGAACGTTGTAGAAAATTAAAAATTTTCCTACGGTTTCACCAAGATCCATCTATGAGTTTATCTAAGCAACGAGTGATAGGAGTGCATCTACATACCCTTGTAGATCGCGAGCGGAAGCGTTCAAGAGAACAAGGATGATAGAGTCGTACTCGCCATGATCCAAATCACCGATGACCAAGTGCTGAACGGACAGCACCTCCACGTCCAACACACGTACGGAGCAGATGATGTCTCCTCCTTCTTGATCCAGCAAGGGGGAAGGAGAGGTTGAGGAAGAAGGCTCCAGCAGCAGCACGACGGCGTGGTGGTGGTGGAGATGCAGTACTCCGGCAGGGCTTCGCCAAGCAACCGCGAGAGGAGGAAGAGGTTAAGCAGGGGGAGGGAGGCGCCAAGACTCAGGGGTGCGGCTGCCCTCCCTCCCCCCTCCTTTATATAGTCCCCCGGGAGGGTGCTGGCCTTGGAGATGGGAATCTCCCAAGGGGCAGCGGCCAGGGGGGGTGGAGTGCCCCCCAAGGCAAGTGGTGCGCCCCACCCTAGGGTTTCCAACCCTAGGTGCAGGGGGCCCCAAGGGGGGCGCACCAGCCCACTAGAGGCTGGTGCCCCTCCCACTTCAGCCCACGGGGCCCTCCGGGATAGGTGGCCCCACCCGGTGGACCCCCGGGACCCTTCCGGTGGTCCCGGTACAATACCGGCTGACCCCGAAACTTTCCAGATGGCCGAAACAGCACTTCCTATATATAAATATTCACCTCCGGACTATTCCGGAACTCCTCGTGACATCCGGGATCTCATCCAAGACTCCGAACAACATTCAGTAATCACATACAAGTCTTCCTAATAACCCTAGCGTCACCGAACCTTAAGTGTGTAGACCCTACGGGTTCAGGAATCATGCAGACATGACCGAGACAGCTCTCCAGCCAATAACCAACAGCGGGATCTGGATACCGATGTTGGCTCCCACATGTTCCACGATGATTTCATCGGATGAACCACGATGTCGAGGATTCGATCAACCTCGTATACAATTCCCTTTGTTAATCGGTATGTTACTTGCCCGAGACTCGATCATCGGTATCCCAATACCTCGTTCAGTCTCGTTACCGGCAAGTCACTTTACTCGTACCGTAATGCATGATCCCGTGACCAAACACTTGGTCACTTTGAGCTCATTATGATGATGCATTACCGAGTGGGCCCAGAGATACCTCTCCGTCATACGGAGTGACAAATTCCAGTCTCGATCCGTGTCAACCCAACAGACACTTTTGGAGATACCTGTAGTGCACCTTTATAGTCACCCAGTTATGTTGTGACGTTTGGTACACCCAAAGCACTCTACGGTATCCGGGAGTTACACGATCTCATGGTCTATGGAAAAGATACTTGACATTGGAAAAGCTCTAGCAAACGAACTACATGATCTTGTGCTATGCTTACGATTGGGTCTTGTCCATCACATCATTCTCCTAATTATGTGATCCCGTTATCAACGACATCTGATGTCCATAGTCAGGAAACCATGACGATCTGTTGATCAACGAGCTAGTCAACTAGAGGTTTACTAGGGACATATTATGGTCTATGTATTCACACGTGTATTACGATTTCCGGATAATACAGTTATAGCATGAATAAAGACAATTATCATGAACAAGGAAATATAATAATAATCCTTTTATTATTACCTCTAGGGCATATTTCCAACAGTTACCATCTCCGTGCCCTTTTCCTTAGCCTTCTTCTTGGACCAACCCTTCTTGAACTTGGCCGATTTCTGCACCATCAACACTTGATGCTTGCCTTTCTTAATATCCTGCTCTGCCTCTTTGAGCATCCCATGCAATTCAGTTAGCTTCTTATCCATGCCATGCATATGATAGTTCGAGATGAATGTCCCATAACTAGGTGGAAGAGAACCTAGAACTGCATCAGTAGCCAGCTCATCCAAGAGCGAGAAGCCCAACCGATCCAAAGCTTGCACATATCTAATCATCTTGATCACATGTGGGCTCAATGGATCACCTTCCTTCAGCTTGCAATCCATGAAGGATCACTAGATGTTGAACCTTTTGGTCCTAGCCCGTGTTTGAAACATGCTCTTGAGACTCTCGATCATATCATAAGCCTCAACATTTTCGAAATGCTGTTGCAATCAGGCTGCATACAAGCCAGCATCAGACAGCTGATCTCCATTGATTCATCAATGAGTTTCTGATAGGCATTCTTAGTTGTGGCATTAGCATTATCAGTAGGTTCCTCTGGAAGTGGATCCTCTAGAACATGTTCCTTTTTATCGTGCTTGAGAACAATTCTCAGATTTCTATACCAGGTGGTAAAGTTTGTTCCATTCAGTTTATCCTTTTCCAGAATTGATTTCAATGCAAAGTTGGTTTGAGTATGTGGTGCCATTGATCTACAACATAAAAATATGCAATCACTAAGCAATGTGTTCGTGTAGAGTAATTGTAGACTTAAACAGAAATACTCTCACTGAAGTCAGCATCCCTTTGCAAACTCTCAGTGATCCGGGATCCAACTAGCACATGCGACTAGTGAGCTTTAGCATCACTGCTAGATAACATGCCTATCCGGTAAGCGACTCCTTGCTAATCGTATCTCTATACAACTCCTGTCGGTCGAGAAGGTATCTCATACCCTGGCCCCCAACCTTCGTTGACACAAGGCCCAAAACGCTTTTGATAGCCTTGTCAAGTTAAACTGATGCAGTGCATGTCCGTGCCGACACGAACCCTTCAGTTCAAGGACACCCAGCAGCACCCCAATTTCATGAGCCCACTACTAGATGTACTTGACGTGCGAAGGTGCAACATCGGGGGTGGCAATTTGCTTGATATTCATGAGGGATCTTTCTACCATTTTAACATGCATAGAAACAAAGAAGCATAACAATCACAAATAAACTTGTGAAATATTATGGCTCCTTCATGGACGTTCTTCCAGGTCGACTCAGACTCTGATGAACATCTAGGAACTCCATCTTGTTTGTCACGCCGGGATGCCAAGCCACCAACCTGATCTCTATTATCCAACTACTACAACTAGTAATGAATTTTACATAGAGAATCACAAGTCGGCACGCAGGTCGTTATACATTATAATGATAGCACTTTGGATCCTCCTGGCTGACAAACATGATGCGCAGGCCATGTATAAATTACACACATGCATCACATACACATGAGCCATACTATTCACATCAGACCCTGCAAAATAAAGTTATGCATAGAATTGTATTGTACCGGTTTGTGTGATTGTGTATGAAATACAAGGTGCTACACACACGGTAGTCCCGCTAGCCGGTTACCGAGCGGGGTTCGAAGGGGCAGGGCAGCACCCCTCGCGGGTGTGGGCAGCGCCCGACGTTTTCGGAAATCACAGATCACATCTGAACTCTGATCATGCCGAATTTTCCGATCTAACTGATCTCATCGATCATCGCGAGTCCGATTCGGATTTACATTTCACCGTTAACCCCGATGGCGGATACCGACCGGTAGGGGTAGGTTGTGTCATGACCTCATCGATTCTGATCATCAGAAAACATATCCACATTGATCCCCTTGTGCAGGTGATCTCATCAACCGTGCACACAGCCGATCTCATCAACGACAACAGATGTCATCTACCGCCTCCACATATCTAATGTGCATACGATCTGAATCAAAATCCTATAGCGTAGACTCTGATACCACTGTTGGGTTCTATGGTAGGGTGCGTCGACTTCAAATTAAAATTTTCCTACGCGCAGAACAACCAAGAACATGCTACGGGAGATAGATCACAGTTTGTTACCACTAGACGCGAAGTGCCGTGCAGGGGAAGAAGAGTTGGGTAGCGCGTCTGCGTGGATCGTCTCCTCCTAGTTTAATCTCCCTCGAACAGTCGATCGTCGATTCCAACATAGATGTTTGCCGGAGCGGCGCAAGTGCACCGCCCCTAACGGTATCCGCGCGTGCAGGAGGAACATCATGCGGCAGACTGCTAGGTCCGATCACAAAACCGACAGCGACTAGAGGTGTCTATTCGCAACACATGCAAACCCTAGTGACAGCGCTGAAGCGATCCACCACATGAGTGTGCGGCACCTCCACATTATATAGGAGTCCGTCACGGGCTTAACACTTGGGCCTTGCACAGACCCTAAAGCCCATAAGTCTACTCGGCCCCAATCTGAATACATCTCGGATCACATCCGACCAGTGTCCTCGGATCCGACCTTTTAGGTTCCTTCCCTTAAGGGCGCGACCCCTTAGGTTCAAGCCGGCTTGGTCGAAGTTCGGATCACCTCTGAACTGCACGGTTGGTAGCGGCCCCTAGCAAGGCATGCCGAACACCAAGCAGGCTATGAAGCTGGTTAGGTGAACCTATACATCATACTTCCATTCCTTTTGACACACGATATATGTTGTCGGGCTCAAGGCGAGTCTGTCATCCTTGTGCTAGCCCGACCTCTTTCTCATTCTAGTGATGCCGACCACAAACCAGATTATCTCATAATTCTTGTCGCATGGCCATGCTTATTCTGGTCGGATCACACGAGGGGCCCCAGAGTATATGTCTCCTGATTGGAGGGGCAAATCCCATCTTGCTTGACCATGTCTCGCAGCATGGTTCTGGACAAGCCCGAAACCTACCTTTGTAACTACCCAGTCATGGAGTAGCGTTTAGTCGGCCCAAAGCAAGTTTGTCACCATCCCGAGTATATGTGCCAGCTCAGGTTTTAGGACATAGAACATATGTTGTACTACAGACTCAAAGATGACATATCGTTGCGTCTCATAGTTGGGTCTGTCCGACTCGGTCCTTATCTCGACTCGGATCCACTACGTCAAATCCGACCAGATCCTTCCAAGTCCATATTATCCGGTTAGCATCCAATGCCCCGTGGTTAGTGAGACCAAGCCATCGACCGTGTCATATGGTAGTCTAGTTTGCTGTGTGTCCACACAGCCCTTTCGACTAGGGACCTTTTAGGACAGTCATCATACAATGCATAGTCCCACAAACAAGTCACGTACTTGCTGATACACATCATTGATAATGTCCAAGGACTATGTTTATTCATAAACACATAGGAAATATCATCATACATGATTGCCTCTAGGGCATATCTCCAACAGATAAAAGTATTCAATCCGATAACAACGAAATCTCAAAGGGAAAACTCAATTCATCACAAGATAGAGAGGGGAAAACACCGTATGATTCGACTATATTAACAAAGCCTGCGATACATCAAGATCATGACATCTCAAGAACATGAGAGAGAGAGAGAGATTAAACACATAGCTACTGGTACAAACCCTCAGCCCTGAGGTGGACTACTCCCTCGTCATTGTGGTGGCCGCCGGGATGATGAAGATGGCCATCGGAGATGATTCCCACTCTGGCAGGGTGCTGGAACGGGGTCTAGATTGGTTTTCGGTGGCTAGAGAGCCTTGCGGTGGCGGAACTTCTGATCTAGGTTAGCCCCGAGGGTTTTTGGAATATTTGTGATTTTATAGGGTAAAGAGGGGGTGCGGGAGGCCACTGAGGTGGGCACAACCCACCTGGGCGCGCCTAGGCCCCCAGGCGCACCCTGGTGGGTTGTGCCCCCCTCGGGGCATCCCCAGGTGTTGCTCTGGCCCATTGGTGGTCTTCTGGTCCATAAAAAATCCACAAAAAGTTTCGCGGTGTTTGGACTCCGTTTGATATTGATTTCTTCCGATGTAAAAAACAAGAAAAAATAGCAAATGGCATTAGGCACTGGGTCAATAGGTTAGTCCCAGAAAATGATATAAAGTTTCTATAAAATGATTGTAAACCATCCAAGAATGATAAAATAACAGCATGAATACTTCATAAATTATAGATACGTTGGAGACGTATCAGCATCTCCAAGCTTAATTCCTACTCGTCCTCGAGTAGGTAAATGATAAAAGAAATAATTTATGAAGTGTGAATGCTAGGAAAGTGCATAAGTTTGATTAGTGACAATTTCAATCACTTTTCCTAGCATCATAACAACAATTCTTTCGCGTAAAATTTCTCATGTTAAAGTAGCAACCAATTCACAGGTTAAGGTTCAAACAATGAACTCTCTTGAAACTCAACAACCTATGTTCTTAGTCACCAAGCAATTGCGCTTCAACTTATTCAACGGAGTTTAAGTAAGAGCTCCACATACTCAACCATCATATAGTCTTCTATGATTTCTAACACTCACCGCATACACATGAGCAAAACATTTCAACCAGACACATAGAAAGATAGGGGCTTATTGTTTTGCCTCCCAACGTATTCACCCCAAGGGTGATGTCAACAATAATAACTCATGATACCAATATTCAACTAGACATAGTTGCCTAGATCTTTCCTCACCACATGATGCTTGCCAAAAGAGAAAAATAAAAAGGAATAGAGAGAAAAACTTTGACTCTTTGCATAGAAGTAAATACTGAAACTAAAAGATAGGCCCTTCACAGAGGGAAGCAGAAGTTGCCATGCGCTTATTTGTTTGTATGCTCAACCCCTTATTGCAAAAGAACGTCAAGTTATATTGCCTCTTATGATATCAACCTTTATTATGCAGTCTGTCCCTTTTACTCTTTGCCATCACAAGTTCGTACAACGCTCGATTTTATCTTACACTAAATGATCTAACACTTTTAGAAGTAATTTTTATTGGCCTTTTGCACCGATGACAACTTAGTTGAAGGATCTTATTCAATCCTTAGGTAGGTATGGTGGACTCTTCAAAATAAGATTTGGGTTTAAGGGGTTTTGGATGCACAAGTAGTATCTCTACTTGGTGCGGAATTTTTGTCTAGCAAAGATGGGGGGCAAGCACCACATGTTAAAGGATCTATGACAATATAACTTCTATGTGAATATGAACAAACATAAACCATTACGTTGTCTTCCTTGTCCAACTTCAACAATTTTGGCATATAATATTTTGGTGGGGGCTCACAATCACAAAAGATTTCCAAGATAGTGTATTTGCATGTGAAAGTTCTCTTCCTTATACTAATTATTCGTGAATTGCTTGTATGACCAATATTGTGATTGTCAAGCCTCAAAAGATTTTACTTTCTAAGCCCAATGTGAAGCTACCACTAGGCATGATATGATTTCAACTTCATGACATTCAATTTATTCAACAATTTACTCATAGGATATAAGTGAAGCACAAGAGTAAATGATAATCATGAGCATAATATTTCTTTCTCTCAAATTAATTTAAGTGAAGAAAGAGAGAATTTATTTAAAAATACTAAAGCACACCATGCTCAAAAAGATATAAGTGAAGTACTAGAACATTTCCATAGAAAAGAGCTTCTTTGACGGGATGTGAATGCCGCTTACTTAGCCTCCCTGGCAACTATATAAGGACTCTATTTTAGTTAAAACTTTCAGATCTAAGTACTTTATTAAAACAGAAAGAAATATAAAATAAAATGACATTCCAAGAATAGCACACATCATCTGAAGAAGCAAAAACTTAGGCTCAACCGATACTAACCGATAATTGTTGAAGAAGAAAGGTCGGATGCCTACCGGGGCATCCCCAAGCTTAGATGCTTGAGACTTCTTGAAATATTATCTTGGGGTGCCTTGGGCATCCCCAAGCTTGAGCTTTTGTGTATCCTTAATTACTTTTATATCACGGTTTTCCTAAATCTCAAAATCTTCACCCACACAAAACTCAACAAGAACTCGTGAGATAAGTTAGTATAAACCAATGAAAGACCTTATCATTCTCTACTGTAGAAAATCACTAAAATTATTATCCAATATTGCATACTAAATGCCTCTGCATATTTAATACTCCTATCCTCAAATAGAATCATTAAACAAGCAAACATATGCAAACAATGCAAACATAACAGCAATCTGCCAAAACGGTACAGTCTGTAAAGAATGCAAGGGTATCAATACTTAGTAAACTCCAAAAATTATGGAACAGTTAGCACACTGTAGAAAATTTATCATAGATTATTTCGCAAAAAGTTTCAACATTTTATCACATTCTTACTTTTCTAGGGAAATTTTGCAACATCGATAAACTTTCTGTTTTGAAACAACAACAAGTAGGCTTGCAAAATAAGCATAGTAAAGGCTAACAATGCCACTTTTATTGAAATAAAAGATGCAAAATATTATTCTAAATAACATCAAGAAAATCCTCACAAAATAAATTGACGCTCCAAGCAAAACACATATCATGTGGCGAATGAAAACATAGCTCCAAGTGAGGTTACCGATAATGTTCGAGATGAAAGAGGGGATGCCTTCCGGGGCATCCCCAAGCTTAGTTGCTTGGATATTCCTTGAATATCACCTTGGGGTTACTTGAGCATACCCAAGCTTAGGGTCTTTTCACTCCTTATTCTCCTCATATCGATCTCACCCAAAACTTGAAAACTTCAATCACACAAAACTTAACGGAACTTCATGAGATAGGTTAGTATGATAAAGAGCAAACCATTTCACTTTGGTACTATCAAAGACAAGATTCATAATTGTTTCCACACAATGCTACTGTAAGCATATCATTTCCAAAATTTATCTTGAGCAATATAAGCCATAGAAACTAGAAAACAAGCAAACTATGGATTGAAAACAGAATCTGTCAAAAACAGAACAGTTTGTAATGATCTGGATAACTACCATACTTCTGCTACTCAAACAATTATGAAAAAATTATTACCACGTGAGCAATTTGTATATTAATCATCTGCAAAAAGAATCAACTCAAAATCACTCTTTTGTTAAAAAAGAGAATTATTTTCGTGAGCCCAAAAGTTTCTGTTTTTTAGCAAGATCAAATCAACTATCACCCAACATGATCCCAAAGGCTTTACTTGGCACTTTATTAAAAAAAGCAATAAAACATGATCAATACAGTAACATAATCATGTGAACACACAAAAACAGTAAGTAAGAGTGTTGGGTTGTCTCCCAACAAGCGTTTTTCTTTAATGCCTTTTAGCTAGGAATGATGATTTCAATGATGCTCGCATAAAAGATTAGAATTGCAACACAAAGAGAGCACCATGAAGCACATGGCAAGCACATTTAAGTATAACCCACTTCCTATGCATAGGGATTTTGTGAGCAAACAACTTATGGGAACAAGAATCAACTATCATCGGAAGGCAAGACAAGCATGGCATCAAAACTTTCAACATAAAGAGAGGAAACTTGATATTATTGCAATATGTAAAAGCATATATTCCCCTCTCATGGTAATTTTCAGTAGCATTATGAATGAATTCAACAATATAGCTATCACATAAAGTATTGTTTTCATGATGCATAAGCATAGAAATTTTGCTACTCTCCACATAAGCAAATTTATTCTCATCAATAACTGTGGGAGCAAACTCAACAAAATAACTATCATGTGAGTGAAAATTAAAATCATGATGACAAGTTTCATGGTTATCATTATTCTTTATAGAATACATGTCATCACCATAATCATCATAGATAGCAATCTTTTTCTCATAGTCAATTGAAGCCTCATCCAAAATGATGGATTCATCACTAAATAAAGTCATGACCTCTTCGAATCCACTTTCATCAATATAATCATCATAAATAGGAGGCATGCAATCATCATAATAAATTTTCTCATCATGATACGACCAGTCCTAGCTCCCGTCATATTGATGTTGCACTTGTTCAAGAGATTGTTATTGTGCATGAAGAAATAATGCATGTTCCCTATCATTTGCTTAACATGGACCAAGGGGCGCATGCATATGCTAGTACATGCACGTACACTGCCAAAGCATTAGCTGGTTCAACTCTAAACACATCAGGTTCAGATCTTGTTCAGGGCTCCTGTAAAATAAGAGATATAATTAATTTGTTTGAGTTAACGAGGCCGCCGGAGGTAAATCCTGATTCAGTTTGGACACGTCTAGATGATTTATGTGGGACTCTAATTGGAGAGTGAAAGTGCAACTATCCCTAGGTGGTTTTGGTAATTCCTAACAACATATAGCTCATTGAGCTAACATCATTCCAAGATGAATATTTCAGGAAAAGCTCAATGGATGGCATGGCATGGATGAGAAAACGTGGATCCCTCAAAATGCTAAGGATAAAAGGATTGGCTCAAGCTCAAAAGCTCAAGACTCTACATTTTATATTTTAGTGATCCAAGATCACATTGAGTCTATAGGAAAAGCCAATACTATCAAGGAGGGATGAGGTGTTGCTTAATGAGTTTCTTGCTCTACAGTGCTTAGTGTTATGCTCCAAAACCCTCAACTACTTTCTCCTATCCACATATGACCTAAACCAAAAGTCAAACTCGGCCCCACCAATTCTTTCTACCCAGCGCCACCGAGTTCAGATGTCATAGCCACTGCCACAAACCCTAGGCAAATCGGTCTCACCGATAGGGATCTCGGTCTCACCGAGATGGGATTGTAATCTCTCTGTTTCCCTTCGTAACGTTTCAGTACTACCGAGATGAGCGATCGGTCCCACCGAGATTGCAATGTAAACTCCGTGTTTCCTTTTCGTAACATTTCGGTGAGGAGCGAGTCGGTCGCACCGAGTTTACCTAACCAACTCTCTGGTTAGCTTATTACCAAAATCGGTCTCACCGAGTTTGTGTAATCGGTCTCACCGAAATTACGTTATGCCCTAACCCTAACCATATCGGTCCTACCGAGTTGCATGTCGGTCCCATCGAAAATCCTAACGGTCACTAGATTTGCTCAATCGGTCTGACCGAGTTTACCAATTTAGTCCTACCGAGTTTGGCAAGTTGTGTGTAACGGTTAGATTTTGTGTGGAGGCTATATATACCCCTCCACCTCCTCTTCATTCGTGGAGAGAGCCATCAGAACAAACCTACACTTCCAACTTGCTGTTTCTGAGAAGGAACCACCTACTCATGTGTTGAGGCCAAGATATTCCATTCCTACCATATGAATCTTGATCCCTAGCCTTCCCCAAGTTGCTTTCCACTCAAATCTTCTTTACACCAAATCCAAATCCTGTGAGAGAGAGTTGAGTGTTGGGGAGATTATCATTTGAAGCACAAGAGCAAGGAGTTCATCATCAACACGCCATTTGTTACTTCTTGGAGAGTGGTGTCTCCTAGATTGGCTAGGTGTCACTTGGGAGCCTCCGACAAGATTGTGGAGTTGAACCAAGGAGTTTGTAAGGGCAAGGAGATCGCCTACTTCGTGAAGATCTACCGCTAGTGAGGCAAGGCCTTCGTGGGCGACGACCATGGTGGGTTAGACAAGGTTGCTTCTTCGTGGACCCTTCGTGGGTGGAGCCCTCCGTGGACTCGCGCAACCATTACCCTTCGTGGGTTGAAGTCTCCATCAACGTGGATGTACGATAGCACCACCTATTGGAACCACGGCTCAAAAATCACCGTGTCTCCAAATTGCGTTTGAATCCTCCAAACCCTCCCCTTTACATTCTTGCAAGTTGCATGCTTTACTTTCCGCTGCTCATATACTCTTTGGATGCTTGCTTGAATTGTGTTAAGATTGCTTGACTTGTGCTAAGATAGCTAAAATCTGCCAAAGACTAAAATTGGGAAAATGATAAGTTTTTATTTGGTCAAGTAGTCTAATCACCCCCCCTCTAGACATAATTTCGATCCTACAAGTGGTATCAGAGCTTTGGTCTCCATTTGCTTTGATTTCCATAGCTTTTTGTGGTCATAGCCTTGGTTTCACAACCTAGGAGAGTATGGCGTCTAGAGAGGGAAATTATCACCATAGAGGTCCTTACTTTGATGGTACTAATTTTGCTAGTTGGAAGCATAAGATGAAAATGCATATTCTTGGACATAACCCCGCCGTTTGGGCTATTGTGTGTATTGGCTTGCAAGGTGAATTCTTTGATGGGAGAGAACCGAACCGTGAAGCTAGTGCGGAAGAGTTGAAGATGCTGCAATACAACGCTCAAGCTTGTGATATCCTCTTCAACGGATTGTGCCCCGAAGAATTCAATAAAATCAGCCGTCTTGAGAATGCAAAGGAAATTTGGGACACTTTGATTGATATGCATGAAGGTACCGACTCCGTCAAGGAATCCAAGTTGGATGTGCTCCAAAGTCAACTTGACAAGTTCAAAATGAAGGATGGTGAAGGTGACGCTGAAATGTACTCTAGGCTTGCTCTTATCACAAATGAGATTGCGGGCTTAGGAAGTGAAGAGATGACCGGCAAATTCATCATCAAGAAGATCCTAAGAGCTTTGGACGGAAAATACGATACCGTGTGCACATTGATCCAAATGATGCCCAATTACAAAGATCTCAAGCCAACAGAAGTCATTGGAAGAATTTTTGCTCATGAGATGTCGCTCAAGGATAAGGAGGAACTTCACAACAAGTCAAGTGGTGCTTACAAAGCCTCACGTGAATCCCCCACATCATCAAGTGAGAAACAAACCTTCAATAAAGAATTGAGGTTAATGGTGAAAAACTTCAACAAATTCTACAAGAGTAGAAGCAAAGAGAGAAGCTCCAAGTCAAGGTCCTACAATGACAAAAGATCTTCTAGTTTAGAGCGCAATTGCTACAATTGTGGGGACCCGGATGAGGGATTCCTGGATTAGGGGGTATCCGGACGGCCGGGCTGTGTACAATGTTTGGACTATTGAAGCATGAAGATACAAGACTCAAGACTTCGGCCCGTGTCTGGATGGGACTTTCCTTGGTGTGGAAGGCAAGCTTGGCGATCCGGATATTACATTTCCTTCCTTGTAACCGACTCCATGTAAACCCTAGCCCTCTCCAGTGTCCATATAAACCGGAGAGGTTGGTCCTTAGAAGGCCGATCCCAATTACATTCATACCATCATAGGCTAGCTCCTAGGGTTTGGCCTCTACAATCTCATTGTAGATCTACTCTTGTACTGCCCATATCATCAATATTAATCAAGCAGGAAGCAGGGTTTTACCTCCATCGAGAGGGCCCGAACCTAGGTAAACATCTGTGTCCCTTACTTCTTGTAACCATCAGCCTTGACGCACAGATCGGGACCCCCTACCTGAAATCCGCCGGTTTTTGACACCGACATTGGTGCTTTCATTGAGAGTTCCTCTCTGACATCGCCGTCAGGCTCGATGGCTCCTTCAATCGTCATTAACGACGCGGTCCAGGGTGAGACTTTCCTCCCCGGACAGATCCTCGTGTTCGGCGGCTTCGCACTGCGGGCCAATTCGCTTGGCCACTTGGAGCATATCGATATCTATGCCCCCGGCCATCAAATAAGGTTCAGAAACCTAAACTACACGACAGATATCCGCGGAGACTAGATCTTCGATGAATTCGGGCCAGCGCCAGAAGCGTCGAACAGTCGCGATGAGCATGGCTTAGACCTGCTGTCAGACGTTGCTCGGGATATCGTCCCAGCAGAAGCCTCGGATATAAATCCGGGACAGGTTGCTTCGCCTAAGGATGGAGGGCTGGACCCCGCCCCGCAGGCCGTACCTTCATCAGTGATGGAGCCGAACATAGGTTTCACCTCTGAGGGAACCTGTGACTCCGGACCCCCGGATTCATATCCGAGCCCGCTGATCCTGGTTGGGCTCCGGTGATGGAGTTCACCGCGGTGGACGTTTTTCAGCACTCTCCCTTTGGCGACATGCTGGACTTATTGAAGTCTCTCTCCTTGTCAGGAGACTCCGGGCCGAACTATGTCCGGCTCGAGTGGGAAGCAGACAACGATGGAATTCGTTGCCTACCCACCACCCACTTCACTGCCACGATCAATGATCTAACCGACGTGCTTGACTTCAACTCCGAATACATCGACGGTATGGACGACGATGTAGGAGAATCACAGGAGCCACCGCTCACCGGGCGGTGGACGGCCACCTCCTCATATGATATATATATGGTGGACACTCCGAAGGAAACTAATGGAGACGAGGCAACGGAGGACAACCCCTCAGGAAGAAAGGCAAAGCATGTGCGTTATCGGTACCACTCCAAACCCGGCCACACCAAAAACGGCCCCGGAAACGAGAGCAGTCCGGACGGTGCCAAAAAGGAATACAACCCGAGTCAGCCTACACCTAAGCAGGCCGGACCAATGACGACGGGATACTGGGAGAGGGACAATCACACACACCCCTCCGACGACGAGGCAAGCCTCGGCAACGACGAATTCGGTGTACCAGAGGCCCAGTGGAACAAGTTCGCTTCAAGCGACGGCTCATGGCTATAGCAAGGAGCCTGCAAAGGAAACAAGAGCAGCTCACAGCTGACCAAGATGCGCTAGAGGATAGGTGGACCAAGATACTGGCCGCCGAAAAATACGAACTCGAGAGCCCCAATAAAGGGCACACACGGCACAACTGGCTACCTCAACTCGAGCAGGAAAACCACGGGCACGCACACAGACGCCCACGCATCACTACGGTCCAAGGCGGCAAGCAGCACATACGAAGAGGCACCCTCAGACCTCGGCATAAAGGTCATAAACATCAAGACAAGGAAGCTGGTGCCAAGTCCAGCAACGCTCAGTCCGACAAACAGGCAAAGAGCAGCACAAGCCTACTCGACCGAAGATACACGCTGGCTCAGCCGTGTGAAATTCACGGTACCCCGAGAAGGACGGCAAAGCATACCAATAGAGAATGCAGGATTCTCAAAACAAAGCGGCTGGTCACACGCCAGAAGCAATAAAGGGGAGATGCCTCATCAAGACCCTCCCTAGGGCGTAACAATATGGCCGACCGCCCAGGACCACCTAAACCACGACAAGTTAATTGCAGTGCCTCCAGACCTAGTAATCCGGGGGCTCCATAACACACAAAGCCCACAAGGGTATGACGCAACGGAAAACATCTCCTAAAATATGTAAGGCGCAAACGCCAAGTTCTGTTGGCCCACCACTCTAAACGGTTGCCTTTGGACCACCCAAAAATGCTACGCCAAAGAATAAATCCTCGGCACCTTCCCATACGATAGCTTACCATATGCTAATGGGAAAAACCACGTCAACTAGATTCTACGTAGTAAATTACCCAGGCCAACCATCCGGACATCCACTGCGGAGTCCATACTACCTCACGGTCTAACGACTGGGCACACCAGGGCCCGATTAGGGACCCTGGGAGCCACAACAAGAGGACACCTAGCTGTCTTCAAGCATTTCGCATTTGCAAACTAACGATTGACGCAGAACAGAGCTGGCGGCATGGAATTATCCCGGACACACAAAGGAAGGAACATGCAGGTAGAAGGCAGTTCGGATTCATTCTCGACCCGCTCACAGCCCCCTCCAGTCCGGCCATAACAGGTTTCATCAAACAACACCTCTTTCCATACATCATACTAATATGCATAGACATAAAATTCTACTACAATGCGTAAATAGCAATTACCGGCTGTCGTTTATCGCCGACGCCTCTTTGCCGAAAAAGAAAGCCACGCTCCGTGTTCGCCTAGTTGCACCAGGGGCTCCACAATATGACAAGCAAGTCCGACCACCTTTTCAGTCATTTGGCACCCCGAACTTATAGCACTATATGCATCTGCTCTAAATCATGTCTTGGGTCATTGGTTGGCTTTGCCCGGCTCCCATGTTTTGGTACCTTACGTTCTGTTCTATCGGCTAAGGTAGCGCTGGGAGAACTACTGCGATTGTGTCCCGGTTCAGCCGGATGAGCACCTCAGTAGAGAAAGCCGAAAACCGACTGTCATGATGAAGCGAGAGCCGGTCCGCTGTTCGAGAGGTCATAAAATCCCTAAAGATTTATTCCGCATAACGCCATCATAAATGCTAAGTGCGACAGATTGGTCTTTGATCAGACGCCAATAGAGCCCCTAGTTCGGACTTCCGAACACTAGGGGCTGCACCGACCATACTCAAATTCCTATGGCTAAGTGAGAGTAATAAAGCACTATAGTCCGATTGCCTGGTTCACGGAAAGATACACCTCCTTAAAAGGACCCAACTATGGGATAAAGAGCGTTCAGATATATCCCGAACACCCCCGTATCCTTTTTACGAGGGGCAGAAGCCGACGACTGGCCAACTCTCAGAATTTGCATACAATAAACAGCCGCACAGGAAGAACATATGTTCAAATAAAACAGGCAATATATAACAAACATACCATTATCCCATATTACAACAAGTGGCACAGATGCCCTCAGGGAAATATGATGTCTTTAGTACACTTGTCCGCCACAAGGCGGGCCCCTTTCATCACACCTTCATAATACAGGTCGGGCTTGCGGTGTTCCTTACCCTCCGGCGGCCCCTCAGTGATCAGCTTTTCCGCGTCAAGCCTCCCCCAATGCACTTTCGCATGGGCAAACGCCATACGCGCGCCTTCTATGCAGACTGATCGCTTGATAGCATCTAGCTGAGGACAGGCGCCCACGATCCGCCTCACGAGTGCGAAGTAGTTTCCTGGAATCGGAGCCGCAGGCCACAGCCGGACAACTAAGTCCTTCATGGCTAGTTCGGCCGCCTGGTGCAGTTCGATCAGCTGTTTCATCTGATCGATAAATGGCACCGGATAGTTCGGTGGCAGATACTGCGACCAGAAATCCCTCTCTGCAGTCTTCTTCTCCTCGGTGCGATAGAATTGAGCAGCATCTGATATGCTGCGAGGAAGATCCGCAAAAGCCCCTGGAAAAATAAGAATTCAGCCTGCCGCTTGGATTCTTCACATTCTAACATACATGAAGCTAAGAATACAGAAGGCCTTACCAGCCGCCACTTTTCGGGCCTCCTGAATGTCCCGCGCAGCACCTTGGGCTTCTTCTTGAGCACCTTCTGCATCCTCGAGAGCTTGGGCTAGCTCGGATTCTTTCCCTTTTAGACTCTGCTCCAAGCTCTCGCTTTTCTTCACAGCTTCCTGGAGCTCCCGCTCAGCGGTAGTAACCCTGGCCTCGTGTTTTTCATGCAGCGCCTGTTCAGCCTCAGCCTTCTTGTTGGCATCAGCAAAAGCTTTCTTTAGTGCCTCGTATTCAGCACACGCTCCTAGAGCACACAATACTAAAAAAAATTATTCTACACAACCATTCGTTCGTGCCAACTCCAAGACAAATGTTTTCAACATACCTTGCTTGTCTTCCAGTTGCTTCCTCACACGGCCGAGTTCTTCCTTGGACCGTGCAAGGTTCTGCTTCAGTTCGGACACTTCCGCCTCGAAAGCGGAAGTCCTCTCTGTGGATGCCTATTTTCACACCAAAGGGTGTACATCATTTACACAGGCTCCTGCGAAGGCAGGGGATTTGATCCCGTGCCCGGCTCTGTCTCCTTTGCCGGACAGTGTATCAGGGGCTACTACTTATATTATGACAATTCCTTAAGGGTTTCCTAGGAGACATACCTCAAAAGCCTTTATAAGACTAAGGCAGGACGCGTTCAGCCCGCTCTCGGCGGACTGAATCCTTTCAACCACCTCGCCCACAAGGGCCCGATGCTCGTTGACAATAGACGCGTTCCTCAACACTATCAATAGACCGCCAGGCAGCTCTGCTT
>NC_041393.1:467081789-467134248 GCF_002162155.2 Triticum dicoccoides
GCTCGATCCCAGAACCCTAGAGGACCCGGGGACCGTATCCATCCCTGCGTGTTTGGCACCAGGGATATGTCCTCCCTGGTCCGGGTCTTGTCGAGACGACACCTCGGTGTCACGCCCAGACTTGGGGGAAGGGGCCTACGGAGGCGTCTCGCTCACCAAAGCATCCGATTCCAGTGAATCCTCCGACGAGGACTGGCCGGCGTAGGACCTTTCCGGACTGTGCAATATGTAGGCAACAGTCAAAACCACTATACCCAAAAAAAACGAGCCCGGACGCATATGCGTGTTCGGATACTTACGACTTCTCCAAGGGCTAGGCCCTGGGATCCCACTCCGGGCTGCTATCGGCGGCCGTGGGGGATGCCCCTGGGAGGGAATGTTTCCCCCTCTTGGGCAATCCGACCTCCAGAGATGCGGAGGCCGTCCTTTTCCTCCCACCGTCAGAGTGAGGCTCATCCTCCTCTTCTTCCTCCTCTTCGTCCTCAGACGAAGGATCGTCGCTGGAGTCTTCGGATCTAGCGTCCGAAACCTCACGACGGCGAAGGCCACCCCGGGTCTTCTTGACCTTCTTGGAAGCCTCCTTCTTTGGCACCTTATAAGGCGCGGGGACCAGCATCTTCGTTAGAAGAGGTCCGGCCGGTTCCTCCGGCAGGGGGGCTGGACAATGTAGTCGCTCCAACTTCTTTACCCATCCCTGAGGTTACAATGAAATACGATTAGGGTGTCTCCCGCATGATGTGCCAATTAAAGCACGAATAGAAAAAGTGTGGCTGTGACTTACCGAGCTCGGAGAATGGGATGATTGATACCCACGATCCCGACCACGATTTGCTGGACTTAAAGAGCACCTTCCAGATATCCTTGTGGGTGGAGTCGTAAAGCTCCTAAAGGGTTTGGTGCTCGGCCAGATCGAACTCCCACAGGGTACAAGCTCGGCGCTTACAAGGGAGAACCAAGCGAACTAGCATCACCTAGACTACGTCGACGAGTTTGACGTCCCTATTGATCACGCCCTGGATGCGTATCTGGAGCAATACAGCTCGTCGGACAAGCACCAGTTTGAGCCCTTCTCGGGCCAGGACGTGAGCCGCAGTTGAGCTCCGGATCTGAACTCTGGAGCTGCCGCCCACTTCTTGTCGCATGGTTCAGTGATATAGAACCACTGCTGCTGCCACTCCTTGATGGAGTCGTTGAAAGCGCCTTTCGGCCAGATAGCCTTGGGCATCTTGCTTACCATGGGGCCGCCACACTCGGCGTGTTTGCCACTTACCACCTTGGGCTTCACATTGAAAATCTTCAGCCATAGGCCAAAGTGAGGTGGGATATGGAGAAAAGCCTCGCACACGACGATGAACGTCGAGATATTGAGGAAGGAGTTGGGGGAAAGATCATGAAAATCGATCCCGTAGTAGTACATGACTCCCCGAATGAATGGGAGAAGGGGAAACCCGAGCCCACGGACAAAATGGGGAAGGAACACGACTCTCTCATGAGATTCCGGAGTATGGACGACCTATCCCGCCGGGGGAAGACGATGGCCGATCTTCTGGGCCAGATACCCGGCTCCCCGGAGCTTCTTGATGTCCTTCTCCTGGACAGCTAAGGCCATCAATTTGCCTCCTGCTCCGGAAATCTTTAGAAAACTTCCCTTCGGTGGGGGAGAAGAGTGCTTGGGCGTTAGGGCTCGCACAAAGGGGAATGAGCTAACGGGAGAAGGAGGCGTCGGTAAAAGAGAAAGGAACCTGACCTCCTTATAAAGGCGATAAGGGCTTTTTGTGCTTCCCCACTTGCCTGGTGGAACCCGTTCGCCTCCCGCTCGCCGCGATTAGTAGCACGGTTAGATTACCCATGCCCGTATTGATGAGCATCCCGTAATAAGGGGACACGATCTCTGCTTTGACAAGACGTGTCACAGAAACCGCCTCGTGATATGCGTTGTAGCTGGTTGTGGGGAAACGGTTCGAATAGTGATCCGACCGTAATAACATGTTACGTCATCAGGAAAAGTTGTCAGCAGATTGCATTTGTGAAATATCACTCTCTCTACGGTGGTATGTGAAGATCATCTTGCGAATCCGGACACGGTCTACGTGTTCGATAACCATTCTGGAGTATTCGAAGGAGGAACCCGCCTTGCAATGCCGAATACAATACTACACGCCGGACTCATCATCATTAAAGCATGGTTCAGGGGCTACTGAGGGAGTCCTGGATTAGGGGGTATCCGGACGGCCGGACCGTGTACAACGTTTGGACTATTGAAGCATGAAGATACAAGACTCAAGACTTTGGCCCGTGTCCTGATGGGACTTTCCTTGGCATGGAAAGCAAGCTTGGCGATCTGGATATTATATTTCCTTCCTTGTAACTGACTCCATGTAAACCCTAGCCCTCTCCGTGTCCATATAAACCGGAGAGGTTGTTCCGTAGAAGACCGATCACAATTACATTCATACCATCATAGGCTAGCTCCTAGGGTTTAGCCTCTACGATCATCAATATTAATCAAGCAGGAAGTAGGGTTTTACCACCATCGAGAGGGCCCGAACCTGGGTAAACATCTATGTCCCTTACTTCTTGTTACCATCAGCCTTGACGCACAGATTGTGACCCCCTACCCGAGATCCACCGGTTTTGACACCGACACCGGACACTATTCCAATGAGTGTATGGCACCCCACAAAAGAAGAGAAGAATCACCCAAGAGGAGAAGTAGAAGAGAAGAATCACCACCAAGAGAGAGGAGGAGTAGAGATGATCGCTATGAACGAAGAACGTCCCGGAGAAGCAAGGATTCGGAAAGGAAGGACAAGTCATCAAGGAGCTACACAAAACGAAGACATCAATCTCATGTTGGTGAATGGGTATCCCGCTCCGACTCCGACATTCACTCCGAGAGAAGCTATCACTCCGACTCCGAATATACTCAAGATGAAGGTGTTGCCGGTCTAGCACCTCTGTCGACCAACTCCTATGACATATTTGATTCACCCAATGAAGGAATTGGAAGATGCTTCATGGCTAAAGGCCCAAAGTTAACACACCCCGAGTATGTTGATTTCAATAGTGATGAAGATGACTTGCTAGGTGATGATGATTTACTTGTTGACAACTCTAGTGATGAATACTATGACGAAACGTCAATTAATCATGCTAATCAAGATAAAACGAATGACAATGATAAGGAGAAGATTGAGCTTCTAACTAAAGAACTAAACACTCTTAAGTTAGCTCATGAAACTATCTTATAAGATCATCGAGAACTTTTAAGGACTCGTGAGAAGTTACGCTCTGAAAAGCTCAATCTTGAGCAAGAGCATGAGTTCTTAAAGGCAATCAATGATGATCTTAGTAAGAAAAGTTCTTCCTACATTACTAAGTGTTTACTCTTATCTACTTACATGCCTCAAGTCAAGTCCATTAACAAAAACAAGAAGGATTCTTCCTCTAGTAGTAACAATAATCATGCTAAATCAAATGTTGTTGCTTATAGTTGTTCTCGTGATTCCACTAATGATTCTCTTAGCCAAGTTACACTTGAGCAAGAAAATAGCTTATTGAAGGGAATTATAGATAAAGGTGTTTACAAGAGCCTTGCCGGGAGTAAGCAATTTGAGGAAATTGTACGCAAGCAAGGAAGGCACCGGAAGAACCAAGGTGTTGGTTTTGAATGAAAGTTCAATGCCAATGGAGTTGAGTGGGAAGAAGATCAATATCCCAAGACGAAGTTTGTTCCTCAACAAGAGAAGTATGATCCTACTTCCTTCAAGGGGACACAAGCTCAAGATGATCTTCCACCACAAGACCACAAGCAAAAAGGCAAGGACAAGCTTCAAGAGGAGATTGATGCATTTGAAGAAGCTCCTAAGGCCTTGGTCAAGTGGGTTCCCAAGACTACGACAAGTTCTACTTCATCAAGTACGACTACAACTCCAAGGATTCCCATCAAGATGATGTGGATCCCGAAGAAGAAGAACTATAGAGTTCTTGAGGGTGACTCCGCCAACATATTTTACTCATATCATTTTTGCAACAAGAAGTGCAATCAACTTCCACATCTTGCACTAGTTCAAGGAGTCACAAACCCTCTTGTTGGTAAGACAAGGGACAAGGTAATCTAATGCTTTCATAGACATCATCTTGTGTGTGCATCACTCTATGTCTATGGATATCCTTGTTTGTTCCTTGTGGGACTAACCCGTGTAGGTATTGAAAGCGCAACTCACTCCAAGGGATTGCTCCAAATGATCTACATCAACATTGAGCATCCACATCTTCAACACCTACATGAAGTCATCATCGACAAAACCCAAGGTTAGTTCATCCCTCTAAGGGGGGGGTCTCACATCTAGGGGAGCTTAACTCTAAGAATTGAGTCAAAGCAACTCTAATGGTGTGAACACATCAATGCATTATGTAAAAGTGGTGACCCCACTTGAGCTTAAATGATGAGTATGACCTATGATCAAATTTTCCCATTTGACTCCTAAGTCAATATACTCATATATAGATGACCTAGTCATCGCCAATTGTTTGATAGATGCTAGAATTGTTTGTGCATGCTTTTCCACATATTTCATTTGCCATCTTATTGTGTGAGCATGTTGGTTGCATATTTTACTCATTCGAGGACATCCACTTGTTGCTTTGATTGATTGGTTTCTTTTTCTTTTGCCAAGTGGATGGACAAGAATGCCTAAGAACCTTCTCTAGCTATCTATGCTTTTCTTGTCTCAAACTCTATTCATGCTACATCACAAAATTTGATCAAGTTAGATTCGAACCACTCTGTGTGAGGAGCACTCGGAGTCCCCAATTCGTCATAGACTTAAACTTCCAAAACTTCTTTGTGCATTTCGGTCTGACTGATTCCTCCATTTCGGTCATACCGAGATCACTAAGTCGATCTAGGTTTTCAATCTCGGTGCAACCGATTTGAACTTTTCGGTCACACTGAGTTGCTGTAACAGTCAACAGTTATGCATCTCGGTGCCACCGAGTTGTTCCACTTGGTCACACCGACAGGGTCGGGCTATATATACTCACGGGCAAAAATTTGGAAACTTTCTCCAAACCCCTTCACCCGCGCATAGCTCGCTCTGCCTCCAGGGTCTCCGGATCGTCCTCCTCGTCGCCAGCCGGCTCCAGTCGCTGGTCTCCACCACCGTCAATGGAAATCACCCCCGCCGTTGCCGCCGTAGCGAGTTCATCGCCAAGCTAGGGTATGGACTCGATCACAGTGCTATCCCCGTCCGATTCCTAGCACATTGTGTTCATCATGATTCTTTCCACGATTGAAACTATTCTATCCAGTCAAAACAATCCATAGTTTAGTAGTGAATTGAAAATTTAGGGTTAGGTTTCCGCCGAAACCATCTCAGACCCACCGAGTTGCAGAACTCAGTTCCACCGATTCGGCCAAGGCCATTGCACAAGTGATTCTCGGTCTGACCAAGAATTGCAAATCGGTGTGACCGAGTTCAGGACTTTGTGAAACCCTAGCATTCTCGGTGCCACCAAACTGTGACTCGGTCTGACCGAGTTCACTAGTTTAGGTTCCAAAAGCTGCTTCGGTATCACCGAGTTTGCGAATCGGTTAATCCGAAATGCTTTCTATGGAAAACTAAAACTAAGTTTTTGAATCATTCTTTTGCAAAAACCTCTATATTTTGTGATGCTCATCCACTCTATCTCATCTATATCTATTCACAGGGTCTGCAGTCAGTGTTTGCAACATGTCTGATCAATGTGACAGCCAGAATAGGGAAGAGGAGCAGATTCAGATGAGTGAGGGCATTAGTCCCTCTAGTACCTCAGATGATGGAAGCAGGAGCACCCCAAGCAACTTGCCCAAAGCTGCCACCAGGGCCAGAAAGAAGAAAACCTCAGAATCTGAGGATGAAGACTATGTGGCAGTAGAGGATGAGGCCACTTCCAAGAAGAAAGTTCTCAAAAAGGAGTATGGCACACCTGCTGCCATTAAGCCTGGTATTAAGACCAAAGTACTTGCTAAGAGAACTCCCATGTCTAAAGCCAGAGCCTCTACACAAGTACCTTTGGAATCTCAACCCAAAGAGGCTGCTGCAGAAGGGAAGAAGAAGAAGGAAAGAAAGAGAGGGAGATGGTGCAAGAAAGTTGATGGCAGAATTTGAGAAGCATTCTTGTGATGAGGAAGAGGAAGAAGAGGTTGCTGCACTAGCACCCAAGGCTCAGAAGCTTATGGGTGATGCTATTAGGTCAGGGGCTGCCCCATCAAAGCCCAAAGAAGCACCCAAAGTTGTCCCCAAACCAAAGACTGCACCAAAGAGGAATACCAGAAACATATCTGCTGCTGAGAAGAACAAGGCCCCAGTGCCTGAAACTGCTGCTGAAGAAGAAGAAGATGAAGAGCATATACTGAGAAAGTTGAAGCCAAAGATTCCAGACCACAATGATGCTTATCATGTGGCTGAGAACATGAATCTGAGGAAGGATGCAGGACTCAGACAGTGGAGGTTGTCTGATCCCTATGCTATCAGGAGAAGGACTGCTGTTGACTACAGGTTCCATACTAAGGAACAACAGGATTTCTATGAGACAGTGTTGTTGGACAAGAAACCAATAGTGTGTGACATGAGATGGGTCGACTGGACCTACATGAAGGAGAATGAGGAACACTATCCTGGTGTGCAAGACAATTTTAGTGCTTGTGGAGTTGCAGACTTTGTTGGGCAGAAGCTCACAAAGTGGAATGATGAGCTCATAAGGCAATTCTACTCCACAACACACTTCTATCCAGATGGCAGGATAGTATGGATGTCTGAAGGTACAAGGTACCAATCAACTATTGAGGAATGGGCAAATCTGATCAATGCACCTAAGGAGAAGGAAGATGACTTGGATGTCTATGCCAAGAAGAAGATGGATCACAATTCTATGGCACATATGTACAAGGAGATCCCAGATGCTGCAGTTGAGACACATAAGTTTGGTTCTGTACATTATCTTCTGTCAGGACAGCCAACCATCAACTGGATCCTCAGGCATACTCTCTTGCCCAAGTCAGGTGACCACAACATGATCAAAGGCCATGCAATAAACTTGCTACACTTATTTGATGTGCCACAGAAATTCAAGGTCATGAGCCTCATAGTTGAGACTATCGAGAGGACAGCAGCTGACCAGAAAAGAAGTTGTGGGTATGCCCCACAGATCCAGGAGCTGATTAACTCCAAGATGGGCACAGGCACATACCTATTGGACAAATATCACACGCCTATCTATCCAGACTTTGAGGACAACCAAGTGGTTATGGATGAAGATGAACCATCTTTTGTGCATGCTCAAGCAAAGAAGGAGAAGGCAAGGACAGAGAAGGCTACCAAGATGCCAACAATGGAAGAGGCATCTCAGTACTTTCTGAAGAGCAAACAAGATCAACTAGGCTACTTGATTGCATCCACTCTAAGGATTGAGAAAGGGCTGGCCACCTTAACTCAAAACCAGGAGAGCCTGGAGAGGATCATGGAGCAGAAGTTTTATAACTTGGATGTGAAGGTAACTGAGATCCAGTCTGTTGTTGAGCAGCTTTAGGATGACATGCAGGAGAGGCAGGGCAAGACTACCACTGATGCATTTGCCAGAGTGCCTAGAGCTCAGAGATTAGCTGTAGTGCCAGTGGCAGACACCAGAGCCACTTCATCTGCACCAGCTACAGCTCCTACAGCTCCAGTGCAACCAGCTTCAGCACCTACACCTCCAGCTCCATCCACATCAACTGAAGTCTTCGTCCAAGGAGCTATCTCTACACCACCACCTGAAGATCAAGACTGAGAGTCGATCTAGCGCTATGCATTTCCTATGAACTTTTTGGTAACTTGTTGCCAAAGGGGGAGAAAAATGTATAGATCATAGGCTTCGAGAGAGAGTGTCGCTTTTTGTTCTCTCTTGCTTTGGTGGTTGAACTTTATTTGCTTGTTTGAGATACTCTATGTGTGTGTGATACTTGGATGATCATGTGTTTGATCATATGCTACATTTATGCTTGTTGGATGACATTATCTCGTTTATCTCTATATGATCATTCACTTTGCTTGGTGATGAGTGCATGTATTCAATCATTATCATTTTGAGCGCTCCACCAAGATGTATGTGACATGGAAGAGTTACCCATGAGCCTAACTCCTTGTGAATTTGCAGTCCAAAGCAAATCTTAAACTATGCACAAATTTAGGGGGAGCTCTTGCTTATCACATACTTCTCAAAGCGACAATGTTTTTCACTCTTATTATCATTTGTCAAAGCTTTGATCTATATGTTGTCATCAATTACCAAAAAGGGGGAGATTGAAAGTGCAACTATCCCTAGGTGGTTTTGGTAATTCCTAACAACATATAGCTCATTGAGCTAACATCATTCCCAGAAGAATATTTCAGGAAAAGCTCAATGGATGGCATGGCATGGATGAGAAAAGTGGATCCCTCAAAATGCTAAGGATAAAAGGATTGGCTCAAGCTCAAAAGCTCAAGACTCTACATTTTATATTTTACTGATCCAAGATCACATTGAGTCTATAGGAAAAGCCAATACTATCAAGGAGGGATGAGGTGCTGCTTAGTGAGTTTCTTGCTCTACAGTGCTTAGTGATATGCTCCAAAACCCTCAACTACTTTCTCATATCCACATATGACCTAAACAAAAAGTCAAACTCGGCCTCACCGATTCTTTCTACCCGGCGCCACCGAGTTCAGATGTCATAGCCACTGCCACAAACCCTAGGCAAATCGGTCTCACCGATAGGGATGTCGGTCTCACCGAGATGGGATTGTAATCTCTCTGTTTCCCTTCGTAACGTTTAGGTACTACCGAGATGAGCGATCGATCCCACCGAGATTGCAATGTAAACTCCATGGTTCCTTTTCGTAACATTTCGGTCTCACCGAAATGAGCGAATCGGTCCCATCGAGTTTACCTGACCAACTCTCTGGTTAGCTTATTACCAAAATCGGTCTCACCGAGTTTGTGTAATCAGTCTCACCGAGATTACGTTTTCCCTAACCCTAACCATATCGGTCCTACCGAGTTGCATGTCGGTCCCATCGAAAATCCTAACGGTCACTAGATTTGCTGAGTCGGTCTGACCAAGTTTACCAATTCGGTCCCACCGAGTTTGGCAAGTTGTGTGTAGCGGTTAGATTTTGTGTGGAGGCTATATATACCCCTCCACCTCCTCTTCATTCATGGAGAGAGCCATCAGAACAAATCTATACTTCCAACTTGCTGTTTCTGAGAAGGAACCACCTACTCATGTGTTGAGGCCAAGATATTCCATTCCTACCATATGAATCTTGATCTCTAGCCTTCCCCAAGTTGCTTTCCACTTAAATCTTCTTTCCACGAAATCCAACTCCTGTGAGAGAGAGTTGAGTGTTGGGGAGACTATCATTTGAAGCACAAGAGCAAGGAGTTCATCATCAACACACCATTTGTTACTTCTTGGAGAGTGGTGTCTCCTAGATTGGCTAGGTGTCACTTGGGAGCCTCCGACAAGATTGTGGAGTTGAACCAAGGAGTTTGTAAGGGCAAGGAGATCGCCTACTTCGTGAAGATCTACTGCTAGTGTGGCAAGTCCTTCATGGGCGACGGCCATGGTGGGATAGACAAGGTTGCTTCTTCGTGGACCCTTTGTGGGTGGAGCCCTCCGTGGACTCGCGCAACCGTTACCCTTTGTGGGTTGAAGTCTCCATCAACGTGGATGTACGATAGCACCACCTATCGGAACCATGGCTCAAAAATCACCGTGTCTCCAAATTGCGTTTGAATCCTCCAAACCCTTCCCTTTACATTCATGCAAGTTGCATGCTTTACTTTCTGCTGCTCATATACTCTTTCCATGCTTGCTTGAATTGTGTTAAGATTGCTTGACTTGTGCTAAGATAGCTAAAATCTACCAAAGACTAAAATTGGGAAAAGGATAAGTTTTTATTTGGTCAAATAGTCTAATCACCCCCCCTCTAGACATACTTTCGATCCTACAGAGAGATAGAGGTGCAGCTCCCTAGTTTAAAAGGGAAGAAGTGCAGACAAGATTCTTATGTATAGTCATGCCATGCAAGGAGAAGTACGACTAAGGGAGTCCTGGACTAGGGGGTGTCCGGATAGCCAAAGTATCATCATTGGCCGGACTCCAAGACTATGAAGATACAAGATTGAAGACTCCGTCCCGTGTCCGCATGGGACTCTCCTTGGCGTGGAAGGCAAGCTTGGCAATATGGATATGTAGATCTCCTACCATTGTAACCGACTCTGTGTAACCCTAGCCCTCTCCGGTGTCTATATAAACTGGAGGGTTTTAGTCCGTAGGACGAACAACAATCATACCATAGGCTAGCTTCTAGGGTTTAGCCTCCTTGATCTCGTGGTAGATCTACTCTTGTACTACCCATATCATCAATATCAATCAAGCAGGAGTAGGGTTTTACCTCCATCGAGAGGGCCCGAACCTGGGTAAAAACATCGTGTCCCTTGTCTCCTATTACCATCCGCCTAGACGCACAGTTCGGGACCCCCTACCAGAGATCCGCCGGTTTTGACACCGACATTGGTGCTTTTGTTGAGAGTTCCTCTATGTCGTCGCCCATAGGCCCGATGGCTCCTTCGATCATCAACAACGACGCTGTCCAGGGTGAGACTTTTCTCCCCGGACATATCTTTGTATTCGGCGGCTTTGCACTGCGGGCCAATTCGTTTGGCCATTTGGAGCAGATCGAAAGCTACGCCCCTGGCCATCAGGTCAGATTTGGAAGTTTGAACTATACGGCCGACATCCGCGGAGACTTGATCTTCGACGGATTCGAGCCAGAGCCGAGCGTGCCGCACTGTCACGATGGGCATGATTTAGCTCTGCTGCTGGACAGTGCCTGGAGGCCGCACAAGAGTCCGCTCCGACCCTTAACTCGGAGCCGACTGCGCCAATCGAGGATGGGTGGCTAGACACCGCCTCGGGGGCTGCTACCTCTATGGTGATGGAGCCGAATACTGACCCTGTCCCTTGTGAGGCTCGTGACTCCGAGGTGCCAGACTCCTCGCCGGACTCCGAACCTCCCGCGCCCCTGCCAATCGAGTCCGATTGGACGCCGATCACGGAGTTCACTGCTGCAGACATCTTCCAGCACCCACCTTTTGGTGACATCCTGAATTCGCTAAAGTGTCTCACTTTATCAGGAGAGCCCTGGCCGGATTACGGTCAGGACGGTTGGGATGCGGAGGACGAAAAAATTCAAAGCCCACCCACCACCCACTTTATAGCCACCGTCGATGACTTAACCGATTGATAGACTTTGACTCCGAAGACATCGATGGTATGGACGACGATGCCGGAGACGACCAAGAACCAGCGCCCACAGGGCATTGGAAGGGCACCTCAACTCACGATGTATATATGGTGGATACGCCTAAAGAAAGCGATAACGAGGAACAATGGGACGCTGTGAAGGATAATTCCCCCGAAAAACAGCCGAAACGGCGCCGCAAGCGCCGCCCGAAGTCCTGCCTCGACAATAACAACACCCATACAGAGCCAGCCATAGAGCAGGGCGAACCAGTGGACGGCGAGCATGCCGCCAAGCAACCATCCGAACAGGATGAATTGGATAAGCAATCCATCCCCGGCAAAAACAACAGTCCGGATGATCTCACGCCGGACACATCGTAGGAGCAGAAGAACCTCCACAAAAGGCTCGTCGCCACTGCACGAAGTCTGAAGAAGCAGAAGCGGAAGCTCAAAACAGCGAAAGATGTACTCAGAATGAGATGGAGCAAAGTACTCAAGACCGCAGACTAATACGGCGACAGTCGCCAAGCAAAGAGCTACCCAAAGCGCAAACTATTGCCCGAATTTGACGACGAGGCCATAGAGCCCCCACAATCAAAAAACAAAGAAGCCGCCCGATCGGATAGACAACCACATGACAAACAAAGAGCGGCAAGCGGCACCGCACACAAGGAGACACGTGATCCACATAAGGATCCTCGCAAAAAGGATGGCCCGGCCAGGTCCATCTATGGGCCAAGAAAGCAAGCTCCAGAAAGCAACACAACACGTTGAGTATTCGAAAATCACGGCACACCCAACTACAGGGGCGCCGCACACCCCCTATGTTTCACCGATGAGGTGCTGGATCATGAATTTCCAGCGGGATTCAAGCTCGTAAATATAGAGGCATACGACGGAACAACAGACCCCGGAGTCTGGATTGAGGATTACATCCTGCACATACACATGGCTAGAGGAGATGACCTCCGTGCCATAAAGTACTTACCCCTCAAGCTCAAAGGGCCAGCCCGGCATTGGCTCAAAAGCCTCCCAGAAAATACCATTGGAAGTTGGGAAGAGCTCGAGGACGCGTTTCGGGCAAATTTTCAGGGGACTTATGTCCGCCCTCCGGATGTAGACGATTTAAGTCACATAACTCAACAGCCCGGAGAGTCAGCCCGCAAATTCTGGAACAGGTTCCTTAGCAAAAAGAACCAAATAGCCGATTGTCCGGACGCCGAAGCCTTAGCAGCCTTCAAACATAACGTCCGAGACGAATAGCTCGCCAGACACCTCGGCCAAGAAAAGCCAAGAACAATGGCCGCACTAACAAGCCTCATGACCCGCTTTTGCGCGGGAGAGGATAGCTGGCTGGCAAGATGCAGCACCAGCGACCCAAGTACATCCGAGGTCAGGGATGGAAATGGAAACCACGACGCAGAAAGGACCAACGCCGGACTAAGGGAAATGACCCAAAGAGCACGGCAGTCAACGCCAGATTCAAAAGCTCTCGGCAGAACAACAAAACACTGCCTCTCAAGGACAATAGCGACGAGCTATCTAACCTAAACAAAATCTTGGACAAGATATGCCAAATCCACAGCACCTCCGAGAAGCCTGCAAACCATACCCACAGAGATTGTTGGGTCTTCAGACAGTCCGGCCGACTTAATGCCGAACACAAGGGGCTCGAAACACCAAGTGAGGATGATGACGAACTCCACAAGCAGAGCACCGGCAAACAAAGGAACTTCCCACAAGAGGTCAAAACAGTAAACTCACTTCATGTGACAACAGGCAAAAATAGAGCGGCGCCCACTAAAGTACGCGCCGCACGGTCCACCCCAGCGGAATCCTGACACTGGATGTCAAAACCAATCACCTTCGACCATCAGGATTACTACGGAAGTATTCGGAACACAGGATGGACTGCTCTGATATTAGATCCTATAATCAACGGACTACAATTTACACAAGTCCTAATGGATGGCGGCAGTGATCTAAACCTACTATATCAGGATATAATCCGCAGAATGGGGATAGACCCAACCAAAATAAGCCATAACAACACTTCCTTTAAAGGAGTGATGCCGGGTCCACATGCCCATTGTACGGGCTCTCTACCACTAGAAGTTGTGTTCGGTTCATACGACAACTCCCGTCGCGAAAAGCTAATCTTCCACATCGCCCTTTTTAAAAGTAGCTATCAAGCACTATTGGGACGCGAAGCTTTCGCCCGCTTTAATGCAATACCGCATTATGCATCTCTTACACTTAAAATGCCCGGTCCACGGGGCATCATTTCATTAAAGGGAAACTTCGAGTGTCCCTCGAATACAGAAGAACGTGAGACTGCCTTGACAGCCACACACTAATCCGACTTTGCTGATCAAAGCCCCTAAACAGGTCATTCAGACCCCGGACACGGTTAGGCGAGTCCGGTATAAATAAACAAGGGGCTTACTAGCCGCGCACCCCTTTACAAGGGGCTCCACGCATGCACAAAAAGAGACAATAAAGCTCAATTTTATTCATTCTTTGAATCATACTCTGTTTATTTCAAAATACATCTTTCGCACGAACTCTTTTTCCAACTAAGTTCTTCTCTTTTACAGATGAACACCGTGCTACACCCATCCAGGATACGGCACAACGGAGACACAGGCGCAGACGTGCAGTAGGGACCCGTTGCAAGGATTCTTTTCAGATTAAGACCCTGCGTAAACCTTTTTTACTGTCTCTTGTTGATACACATCCCCCGGTTTTTTGCTATAACCAAGGTGGAGGCTGGCGTTTTGGATCGGCCGCGCTAGAAATTTTCGCGCGTACCTGGACACTAGGGGCTTAGGGCATTGTTATGCCCGTTTTCATAAAGATCGAATACCTTAGGGAGTGTTCGGCGTCTCGAGTTAGGCCCTATATGCATCAGCTCTGAATCATGTCTTTGGTCTAATGTTGGGTTTGCACGGCTCCTGTGTTTTGCTGCCTTACGTTCCACTCTATCGGCTAACGCGGCACCAGGAGAACTACTGCGATTGTGCCCCGGTTCGCCCAGGTGAGCACCTCAGTAGAGAAAGCCGAAAACTGACAGTCATGATATAGCGAGAGACTGGTCAACCACTCTATCGACCACCGGAATGTTTAGAATTCCTCCGCTTTAACGAAGGACCGTATCCCGGTCAGGCACATACGCGCCCCGAAATTCGGAGAGTGCAGTGCCCCTAGGGGCTATATAGTAGCCCCACCATCGAACTCCTATGGCTAAGTGAAAGTGATAGAGCATTATAGTCCGGTTGCCTAGTTTGCTACGCTATCACCTCCTTCACAGGACCAAGACGTTGGATTAAGTGTGAAAATGTGCTTTCTTTTTGCAAACGCCCCCGCACTATGTGCTTGGGGGCTAAAGCCGAAGACTGCCATCTTTCAGGTTATATACACATATACGTCAACGGCCGCACAGGAGGTATTTTAAAACTTGAACGCTCAAGTATAAAAAGCCGTTATATTATATTTGAAACATGGTTTCACATATCATACATGTCATTTGAACATAACGTTTTTCAAGCACTGCGACTCTATTAAACGAGCGCCCGGCAGGACTTCCTCAAAATAGTGCTCGGCTGGTAATCGGCTTCTGTCTGAATCCTGGGATGCAACATCGGTGGCCTCCATCTCTGCCCAGTATGTTTTGACATGGGCGAGAGCCATCCGTGTACCCTCTATGCATGCCGACCGCTTGATCACCTTGATATGCGGCACCACATCAAGGAACTGTTGCACCAAGCCAAAATAACTCTTCGGCTCGGGCCTGTTCGGCCACAAATGAGCCACGACATCCTTCATGGCAAGTCCGGACAATCTATTCAGCTCAGCCCACTCGGCCAAACGATCGGTCAATGGAAGTGGACGCTCCAGACTATGGAATTGCGACCAAAAAAGCTCTTCCATTCCGTGATCCTTTTGGCCCCGGAAGTGTGAGACTGCGTCTGCGGCACTCGCCGCCAAATTCAGATAAGCATCCTCCGCACCCCACAACTGGCCCAACTGAGCATACTTCAGATCCGTGAATTTTCTACGCAGCAGAAAAGGCTTTCCAGCCGCAATATCCCCGGCCTGACGGAGCTCCTCCTTTATAGCCCTCATCGCGGAGCGGGCATCCTAGGCTTCGGCGGTGGCCTTCTTCAGGCCCCCTTGCTCCGCTCGGCGTTCTCTTTCAAGAAACTCATAGCGGTCGGTAGCATCCTTCAGCTTCACGGCCATTTCAGCCATTTCCTCCCTGCTTCGGCAGTGAGCAGCCTGTTCGGCTTTTAGCTCTTCGGCCGCCTTCAAGGCAGCCGCATTACTTTTTCTGGCTTGCTCCTTGGTTCGGGCAAGCTCCGCCCGAAGGTCCTCCATAGCAGCGGCACCATCTGCATTATGCATACATGTCGTAAGGCACGGGCGTCAAGCTCCCTTACCAGGTGTCCGCGGAGAAGCCACATACCTTGTGACTCATCAAGTCGTTTGTTGACCAGCGCGATATCCGCATCCGCAACGTCAAGTTGCCGCTTCAGTTCGGCAACCCCATTAGTCCGGCTGGCCACTGAACGCTCCGCCACCTGTATAGGAAGGGCGACATCTTACAACTGAGATTATGATCCTCGGCACGCTGTCGCTTTCGACAACGTACCGAGTCTCAGGGGCTACTATCTATATAGGGCGCATTCTATATGCAAACCTGTCAGAAGGTATATCATTTTCGCGTACCTCAAACCCCGTCAGTAAACTTCTGACAGCTTCATGCAATCCGCTCTCAGCGGATGAAATCCTTTCAATCACCGTACCCATTAACGCACGGTGATCATCTGAGATAGATGCTCGCCTGAGCAGATCCTTCAACTCCTCCGACCGCACACCAGTTGGTGCCGGACCACCCGGTCCCGCCGGACTCGGGGAAACCCCCCGCGTGACGGTACGGCAGATGGAGGCGTTTCGCTCTCCATCATCTCCGGACGAAGATCCCCCGAAGATGAGCCCTACTGAGAAGGGCTGAGATCCGAACTACAAGGTAAAACTTCGGTTATCTTCAGAAATAAAAACAGGGATGTCCCTTATTACAAAACTCCCCTTTCTACTTACGGCTCGCTGGAGGGCTGATTCCCTTGGGAAAATAGTGCGGCCGGGCCTTCTCCTGGCGCAGGGCCCTCTGGTGAAGATTTCTTCCCTCGCTTTGAGGCCTTGGCCTCCGGATCTTCAGAAGCGGTCCTCTTCTCCCCCTGGAGGGAGGGATTCTCGATCCCCCCTTTCTTGAGAGCCTCCTTAGCGGAGGCGGTAGTTTTCCTGTTTTCCCCTTCGCCCTCTTCTGAAGGCGCAGCCTCCAACATCCTGACTAACACAGGATCCGGCGTGGTCTCAGGGAGGGGGGCCGGACACCGTATCAGTTTTGCTTTTGCTATCCACTCCTGTTCAAGGGATAGCTGGTTAAAGGGCAAGTTTATTATAAGTGTATGGACAGCGTGTCCGGGCACAGGATTACTTACTTGAGTATCCGAGCGATTGCAGCTCAGGCCTGCGTCCTCGGTCAAGTCCGGACACATCTCTTGTGATCCGAAGAACAGTTTATACATCTCCACGGGCGTCGCACCCATGAAGTGTTGGAGAGCTCGCGGTCCCTCCGGATTGAATTCCCACAGGCGGAGGAGGCGACGTTTGCAGGGCAGAAGGCGTCGAATCAACATGACCTGCACCACTACGACCAGATTGATCTCCCTCTCTTGGAGGTCTCGAATACGGCCCTGCAATAATGGCACGTCCTTGGACGACCCCCAGTCAAGCCCTTTGTTGACCCATGACGCTAGCCGTTGTGGAGGGCCCGAGTGAAAGGTAGGCGGCGCCACCCATCTGGTGCCCCTGGGAGCGGTGATGTAGAACCACTCTTGTTGCCACAAACCGAGCTCCTTTTGAAAAAAGCCCTAGGGGCCATGGAGCGTCAGCTCTCTTGCTTATAACTGCCCCTCCGCACTCTGCCTGCCGCTCCTCGATCATCTTCGGCTCCACGTTGAAGGTATTGAGCCACAATCCGAAGTGAGGAGTGGTGTGGAGGAAGGCTTCGCATACGAAAATGAACGATGAGATGTGGAGGATGGACTACGAATCCAAGTCATGGAATTCCAGCCCATAATAAAACATGAGCCCCCTTACGAAGGGGTCCATCGGGAAGCCTAAACCCCGACGGAAGTGAGACACGAACAGCATGCTCTCACCAGGCTCGGGAGAGGGAATGACTTGCCCTTGGATGGGCAGCCTATGCGAAATCTCGCCGGTTAGATACCTGGCGTCTCTCAGCTTTAGCACGTCTTCCTCTGTGACGGAAGAGGGCATCCACCGGCCCTGTAGGTCAGATTCGGACATTGTCGAAGGTCCGAAGTGCCTGAATCTGGAGCCTTGGGTGTTGGAACTCGGGGCGAGGAGCGGATTTGATTGAAGATTGAAGAAAAGGAATAGGGCTTGGTCTCGTTATAAAGGGGCTGAATACCAAGAGCCGTCTCCGTAACCGTTTGGGACTCGCCTTCGATGGAGGGGGCGTGCCAACGGGCGCAGTTGGGTTACCCACATCCGTATTGATGAGAATCCAGGAATAAGGGGACACGATCTCTGTTGTGACAAGACGTGCCAAGGAAACCGCTTCGCCAAACGTGCTGAGGTGGAACAATAAAAACGATTCGAGTAAAGGCTTGGCCATGGTGTGATGTCATGCCACGAAATACGTCAGCAGATTGAACTTGTGTAAATATTATTCTCTCTATGGTGGTATGTTGTAGAGTCGGACACTATCCTGGTGTTCAAAATCTTATATGAATTATTCGGAGGAGGAACCCGCCTTGCAATGCCGAAGACAATATGCGCGCCGGACTCGTCATCATTGAAGCCTGGTTCAGGGGCTACTGAGGGAGTCCTGGACTAGGGGGTGTCCGGATAGCCGAACTATCATCATTGGCCGGACTCCAAGACTATGAAGATACAAGATTGAAGACTCCGTCCCGTGTCTGGATGGGACTTTCCTTGGCATGGAAGGCAAGCTTGGCAATATGGATATGTAGATCTCCTACCATTGTAACCGACTCTGTGTAACCTTAGCCCTCTCCGGTGTCACGCGGCTCGGTGATGTAGAACCACCCCGATTGCCACCCTTTGATGGTTTCCACGAAGGCGCCCTCGAGCCAGGTGACGTTGGGCATCTTGCCCACCATGGCGCCTCCGCACTCCGCTTGACTGCCCCTCACAACCTTCGCCTTGACATTAAAGGTCTTTAGCCATAAGCCGAAGTGGGGCTGGATGCAGAGGAAGGCCTCGCACACGACGATAAACGCCAATATGTTGAGGATAAAGTTCGGGGCCAGATCATGGAAATCCAGGCCATAGTAGAACATGAGCCCCCGGACAAAGGGGTGGAGTGGGAAGCCCAGTCCAGAGAGGAAATGGGGAAGGAATACCACCCTCTCATGGGGCCCGGGGGTGGGGATGAGCTGCCCCTCGTCGGGGAGCCGGTGCGCGATATCGCTGGACAAATATCCGGCCTTGAGCAGCTTCTTGATGTGCTCCTCTGTGACGGAGGAGGCCATCCACTTGCCTGCCGCTCCGGACATGGTTGGAGAAGGTTCAGGTGAGATGTGCGTACTTGGGCGCTGGAGCTCGAGTGCGCGGAGATGGATAAGCTAAGGAGGAAGAAGGCGTAGGTAAAAAAGGTGGATCCTTATCCCTTTATATATGGGCGGACAAAACTGCGCGCCCCCACCAGCCCGGTAAAACTCGCTTATCTCCCAAGCGCTGCAATCAATGGCGCGGTTGGGTTACCCACATCCGTATTGATGAGAATCCCGGAATAAGGGGACGCGATCTCTGCTTTGACAAGACGTGCCAAGGAAACTGCTTCGCTAAACGCGCTGAGATGGAATAATAAAAACAATTCGAGTAAAGGCTTGGCCGTGGTGTGACGTCACGCCACGAAATACGTCAGTAGATTGAACTTGTGTGTATGTTATTCTCTCTACTGTGGTATGTGGAATTTATTTTGCAGAGCTGGACACTATCCTGGTGTTCACAAATCTTCTATAAATTATTCGGGGGAGGAACCCGCCTTGCAACGTCGAAGACAATATGCACGCCAGACTCGTCGTCATTGAAGCCTGGTTCAGGGGCTACTAAGGGAGTCCTGGACTAGGGGGTGTCCGGATAGCCGAACTATCATCATTGGCCGGACTCCAAGACTATGAAGATACAAGATTGAAGACTCTTTCCCGTGTCCGGATGGGACTTTCCTTGGCGTGGAAGGCAAGCTTGGCAATACGGATATGTAGATCTCCTACCATTGTAACCGACTCTGTGTAACCCTAGCCCTCTCCGGTGTCTATATAAACTGGAGGGTTTTAGTCCGTAGGACGAACAACAATCATACCATAGGCTAGCTTCTAGGGTTTAGCCTCCTTGATCTCGTGGTAGATCTACTCTTGTACTACCCGTATCATCAATATCAATCAAGCATGAGTAGGGTTTTACCTCCATCGAGAGGGCCCGAACCTGGGTAAGAACATCGTGTCCCTTGTCTCCTGTTACCATCCGCCTAGACGCACAGTTCAGGACCCCCTACCCGAGATCCGCCGGTTTTGACACCGACAACGACCATCCATTATTTAGAGCTGGAGTTGCATGGAGCTGCCTTTCCTTGAAGACCGTCAGTTGGGGGCCACCAGCAGATTGCATGAGAAGCGCATCCAACAGCCGGTTATTTTTGGCAAGTTTTAGTCGGTTGATAATTTTAGGAGAGTTTTGCTTATTTTCTTTCTTGTAGCATACTCGTGTGGGGTCGGTTATACCGTTATAAATAGCCATAGTACGATCATTACAAGTTTAGGTTATTTTTGAGATGAATTAGACACCGCGTGTGTTTCCGCCGTCGGCCATTATCGAGTTTAGAGAATTCTTGTCAAAATCTCTACTGGCGTGTGAGTTCCTGCGACGCGACGCGTAGGGGATTACAAGCTGAGCCTATACGGTTCGTCCATGTTATTCCTTCGGATTGAGGGGTTGGCATGTTGTTTTCGTGGGATTTGCGAACATCTTCATAAACCCGCAACTTGTTCTTGCTGCGATGGAGGTTTGTGCCGTGAAAGATCGGGCCAACAATGGATCGACCCTCGTCTCGAGGTTCGCTCCACAACAAGTTGTATCCAAGACCAGCGTTTCTCATGGCGCTTCGGAGGAGATGGCCGGCGTGCCGTCACCAAGGAGCTATTGAAGGCTATCCAGTGAATTTTTGCTGGAGGAGAAAGGATATGGTGCTGAACTTTTTCACACATATAGTAAAGTGGGACAGAAAGTTTGCTCCATGACAATCGACGACGAGAGTTCGATCAACGCGGTTGGCATCGACATGGTGAAGAAGCTGGAGCTATCAACAACGCCACATCCATGACCGTACTCGCTGAGGAGGTGCTATGGTAAGCTTGACATCACGCACCAAACTACGGTACTGTTTTCAGTGGGAAAATTTTCTTGTGATGTTTTGTGCAATATTATTCCGGTACCGATGGATTCGTGTCATATGATTTTGGGAGAGCCATGGTATATGAAAAATAATGCTACATATGACAATCTCACCAACACATACGTTATTGAATGGGATAGAAAATATGTTCTCATGGCAATGGAAAAGAAGTCCTTCAAGACTTGGAGAAAAGCACGCTTGCAGGCGATGAAGGAACAACAACATGCAAAGAAGGAGGCCGAAGCTTCTGAAATTTTCTCTGCACACGTTCATCCTCTAGACAAAGAGGTTGCTGAAAAGATCGATTCGAAACCGAAGACGGTTTCACCTGAAGAAGGGAAGGATGATACGGCCAGTCCTAGCTCCCGTCATATTGATGTTGCACTTGTTCAAGAGATTGTTATTGTGCATGAAGAAATAATGCATGCTCCCTGTCATTTGCTTAACATGGACCAAGGGGCACATGCATATGCTAGTACATGCGCGTACAATGCCAAAGCATTAGCTGGTTCAGCTCTAAACACATCAGGTCCAGATCTTGTTCAGGGCTCTTGTAAAATAAGAGATATAATTAATTTGTTTGAGTTACCGAGGCCGCCAGAGGTAAATCCCGATTCAGTTTGGACACGTCTAGATGATTTTATGTGGGACTCTAATTGGAGAGATAGAGGTGGAGCTCCCTGGTTTAAAAGGGAAGAAGTGTAGACAAGATTCTTATGTATATTCGTGCCATGCAAGGAGAAGTACGACCATCCATTATTTAGAGCTCGAGTTGCATGGATCTGCCTTTCCTTGAAGACCGTCGGTTGGGGGCCACCAGCAGATTGCATGAGAAGCGCATCCAACAGCTGGTTATTTTTGGCAAGTCTTAGTCGGTTGAGAATTTTAGGAGAGTTTTGTTTATCTTTCTTTCTTGTAGCATACTCGTGTGGGGTCGGTTATACTGTTATAAATAGCCATAGAACGATCATTACGAGTTTAGGTTATTTTTGAGATGAATTAGACACCGCATGTGTTTCGGCCGTCAGCCATTATCGAGTTTAGAGAATTCTTTTCAAAATCTCTACAAGCGTGTGAGTTCCTGCGACGCGACGCGTAGGGGATTACAAGCTGAGCCTATACGGTTCATCCATGTTATTCCTTCGGATTGAGGGGTTGGCATGTTGTTTCTGTGGGATTTGCGAACATCTTCATAAACCCGCGACTTGTTCTTGCTGCGATGGAGGTTTGTGCCGTGAAAGATCGGGCCAACAACGGATCGACCCTCGTCTCAAGGTTCGCTCCACATCACATCAAAACTTGGGGGACAAAAAAGTATCATCTTCATAAAACATAGCATCCCCAAGCTTATGGCTTTGCATATCATTAGCATCATGGATATTCAAATAATTCATACTAACAACATTGCAATCATGCTCATCATTCAAATATTTTGTGCCAAACATTTTATTGACTTTGTCTTCTAACAAATTAGCACAATTTTCCGATCCATCATTTTCAAGAAAGATATTATAAAGATGATCAATAATACGATGCAACCTCAATTCCATTTTTTGTAGTTTTCTTTTATAAACCAAACTAGCGATAAAACAAGAAATTAAAAGATTTAATTGCAATATCTAAAGATATACCTTCATGCACTCACCTCGCCAACAACGGTGCCAGAAAAGAGCTTGATGTCTACTACGCAACTTTATTCTTGTAGACAAGTGTTGGGTCTCCAAGCGCAGTGTTTTGTAGGACATTAGCAATTTTCCCTCAAGTGGATGACCTAAGATTTATCAATCTGTGGGAGGCGTAGGATGAAGATGGTCTCTCTCAAACAACCCTGTAACAAAATAACAAAGAGTCTCTTGTGTCCCCAACACACCCAATGCAATGGCAAATTGTATAGGTGCACTAGTTCGGCGAAGAGATGGTGATAAAGGTATAATATGGATGGTAGAAATATATTTTATAATCTGAATAAATAAAAATAGCAAGATAAGAAATAGTAAACATGCACAAAAAGTGGTATTGCAATGCTTGAAAATGAGGCCTAGGGTCCGTACTTTCACTAGTGCAACCTCTCAACAATGCTAATATAGTTGGATCATATAACCACCCCTCAAAGTGCGGTAAAGAATCACTCCAAAGTTCCTATCTAGCGGAGAACATAAGAATAAATTGTTTGTAGGGTACGAAACCACCTCAAAGATATTCTTTCCATTCAATCTATTCAAGAGTTCGTACTAAAATAACACAAAGCTATTCTTTCCGTTCGATCTATCCTGGAGCTCGTGCTAAAATAACACAAAAGAAAATTCATATTCATAATACTCAATCCAACACAAAGAACTTCAAAGTGTGCCCCAAGATTTCTACCGGAGAAACAAAGACAAGAACGTGCAGGAACCCCTATGCATAGATTACCCCAATGTCACCTCGGGAATCCGTGAGTTGAGTGCCAAAACATATATCAAGTGAATCAATACGATACCCTATTGTCACCACGAGTATTCAATTGCAAGACATATATCAAGTGCTCTCAAGTCCATATACTTATTCAATCTGATAACAACGAAATCTCAAAGGGAAAACTCAATTCATCACAAGATAGAGAGGGGAAAACACCATATGATCCGACTATATTAACAAAGCCTACGATACATCAAGATCGTGACATCTCAAGAACACGAGAGAGAGAGATTAAACACATAGATACTGGTACAAACCCTCAGCCCCGAGGGTGGACTACTCCCTCCTCATCATGGTGGCCTCCGGGATGATGAAGATGGCTACCGGAGATGATTCCCCCCTCTGGCGGGGTGCCGGAATGGGGTCTAGATTAGTTTTTAGTGGCTACAGAGCCTTGCGGCGGCAGAACTTCTGATCTAGGTTAACCCCGAGGGTTTTCAGAATATTTGTGAATTTATATGGTAAAGAGGGGGTGCGGGAGGCCACCGAGGTGGGCACAGTTGCGGAACGTAGTAATTTCAAAAAAAAAATTACACACACGCAAGATCATGGTGATGCATAGCAACGAGCGGGGAGAGTGTCGTCCACGTACCCTCGTAGACCGTAAGCGGAAGTGTTATATCAACGCGGTTGATGTAGTCATACGTCTTCACGATCTGACCGATCCAAGCACCGAACACACGACACCTCTGAGTTCAGCACACGTTTAGCTCGATGACGTCCCTCGTACTCTTGATCTAGTTGAGGCCGAGGGATAGTTTTGTCAGCACGACGGCGTGATGACGATCATGATGATGCTACCGACGCAGGGCTTCGCCTGAGCACCACTACTATATGATCAAGGTGGATTATGGTGGAGGGGGGCACCACACACGGCTAAAAGATCAACTGATCAACTTGTGTGTCCATGGGGTGCCCCCTTCCCGTATATAAAGGAGTGGAGGAGGGAGGGGGCCCTCTCTATGGCGCGCCTTGGGGAGTCCCACTCCCACCGGCAGTAGGATCCCCCCCTCCCAAGTAGTAGGAGTAGGAGAGAAGGAAGGGGAAGAGAGAAGAGAAGGAAGGAGGGGGCGCCGCCCCTCCCCCTAGTCCAATTCAGACTAGGCCTTGGGGGGCCATGCGGCTTGCCCTAGGCAGCCCCTCTCTCTCCCCTAAAGCCCAATAAGGCCCATATACTCCCCGGCGAATTCCCATAACTCTCTGGTACTCCGATGAATACCCGAATCACTCGGAACCTTTTCGATGTCCAAATATAGTCGTCCAATATATCGATCTTTATGTCTCGACCATTTCGAGACTCCTCGTCATGTCCCTGATCTCATTCGGGACTCCGAACTACCTTCGGTACATCAAAACACATAAACTCGTATTACTGATCGTCACCGAACGTTAAGCGTGCGGACCCTACGGGTTCAAGAACTATGTAGACATGACCAAGACACGTCTCTGGTCAAAAACCAATAGCGGAACCTGGATGCTCATATTGGCTCCTACATATTCTACGAAGATGGTCAAACCACATAACAACATACGTTGTTCCCTTTGTCATCGGTAAGTTACATGCCCGATATTCGATCGTCGGTATCCAATACCTAGTTCAATCTCGTTACCGGCAAGTCTCTTTACTCGTTTCGTAATGCATCATCCCGCAACTAACTGTAGGACCTTGAAGTATGTCTAGAGGGGGGTGATTAGACTACTTGACCAATTAAAAACTTAACCTTTTCCCAATTTTAGAGTTTGGCAGATTTTAGCTACTTTAGGACAAGTCAAACAATCATCACACTATTCAAGCAAGCATGCAAAGAGTATATAGGCAGCAGAAAATAAAGCATGCAACTTGCAAGAAAGTAAAGGGAAGGGTTTGGAGGATTGAAACGCAATTGGAGACACGGATGTTTTTGGTGTGGTTCCGATAGGTCGTGCTATCGTACATCCATGTTGATGGAGACTTCAACCCACGAAGGGTAACGGTTGCGCGAGTCCATGGAGGGCTCCACCCACGAAGGGTCCATGAAGAAGCAACCTTGTCTATACCACCATGGCCGTTGCCCACGAAGGACTTGCCTCACTAGCGGTAGATCTTCATGAAGTAGGCGATCTCCTTGCCCTTACAAACTCCTTGGTTCAACTCCACAATCTTGTCGGAGGCTCCCAAGTGACACCTAGCCAATCTAGGAGACACCACTCACCAAGAAGTAACAAATGGTGCGTTGATGATGAACTCCTTGCTCTTGTGCTTCAAATGATAGTCTCCCCAACACTCAACTCTCCCTCATAGGTTTTGGATCTGGTGGAAAGAAGATTTGAGTGGAAAGCAACTTGGGGAAGGCTAGAGATCAAGATTCATATGGTAGGGAAGGAATATCTTTGCCTCAACACATGAGTAGGTGGTTCTCTCTCAGAAATGGTAAGTTGGAAGTGTAGGTTTGTTCTGATGGCTCTCTCCACGAATGAAGAGGAGGTGGAGGGGTATATATAGCCTCCACACAAAATCTAACCGTTACAGACAATTTACCAAACTCGGCGGGACCGATTCAACAGACTCGGTCGGACCGATTTAGTAAACCTAGTGACCGTTAGGATTTTCTGTGGGACTGACATGCATCTCGGTGAGACCGATTCGGTTAGGGTTAGGGCATAACGTAATCTCGGTAAGACCAATTACACAAACTCGGTGAGACTGATTTGGTAATAAGCTTTCCAGAGAGTTGGTCAGGTAAACTCGGTGGGACCGCTTTGCTCTTTTCGGTGAGACCAAAATGTTACAAAAAGGAAACAGAGAGTTTACATTGCAATCTCGGTGGGACCGATCGCTCACTTCGGTTAGACCGAAACGTTACAAAGGGAAACAGAGAGATTACAATCCCATCTCGGTGAGACTGAGATCCCTATTGGTAAGACCGATTTTCTTCGGGTTTGTGGCAGTGCCTATGACTTTTGGAATCGGTGGCGCCGGATAGAAAGAATCGGTGTGACCGATTTTGGCTTTGGGTTTAGGTCATTTGTGGATGTGGGAAAGTAGTTGAGGGTTTTGGAGCATATCACTAAGCACATGAAGCAAGAGGCTCATTAAGCAACACCTCATCCCTCCTTGATAGTATTGGCTTTTCCTATAGACTCAATGCGATCTTGGATCACTAAAATATAAAATGAAGAGTCTTGAGCTTTTGAGCTTGAGCCAATCCTTTGTCCTTAGTATTTTGAGGGATCCACTTTTCTCATCCATGCCATGCCATCCATTGAGCTTTTCCTGAAATATTCATCTTGGAATGATGTTAGCTCAATTAGCTATATGTTGTTAGGAATTACCAAAACCACCTAGGGATAGTTGCACTTTCAATCTCCCCCTTTTTGGTAATTGATGACAACATATAGATCAAAGCTTCGACAAATGATAATAAGAGTGAAAAACATTGTCGCTTTGAGAAGTATGTGATAAGCAAGAGCTCCCCCTAAATTTGTGCATAGTTTAAGATTTGCTTTGGACTGCAAATTCACAAGGAGTTAGGCTCATGGGTAACTCTTCCATGTCACATACATCTTGGTGGAGCGCTCAAAATGATAATGATTGAATACATGCACTCATCACCAAGCAAAGTGAATGATCACATAGGATAAGATAATATCATCAAACATGCATAAGTGTAGCTTATGATCAAACACATGATCATCAATGTCTCACAAGCATAGTATCTCAGGCAATCAAAAGCAAAACAAGTTTAACCACCAAATAAAGCAAGAGAGAAGAAAAGCAACACTCTCTCTCTCGAAGCCTATGATCTATACATTTTTCTCCCCCTTTGGCAACAAGTTACCAAAAAGTTCATAGAAAATGCATAGTTCTAGATCGACTCTCAGGCTTGATCTTCAGGTGGTGGTGTCCGGATAACTCCTTGGACGAAGGCTTCAGTTGAAGTAGAAGGTGCTGGAGTGGATGCTGGAGCTGGTTGCACTGGAGCAGAAGGGGCTGTAGCTGGTGCTGAAGTTGTTGCTCTAGTGTCTGTCACTGGCACTGCAACTGACCTCTGGGATCTGGGCACTCTGGCAAACACATTACTGGTAGTCTTGCCCTGCCTCTCCTGCATATCATCCTGCAGCTGCTCCACAACTGATTGTATCTCAGTTACTTTGACATCAAGGTCAGGGAATTTGAGTTCCATGATTCTCTCCAAGCTCTCCTGATTCTGAGTGAGGGTGGCCAGTCCCTTCTCAATCCTCAGTGTTGATGCTATCAAGTAATGAAGCTGCTCCTGCTTGTTCTTCAAGAAATATTCAGATGCCTCCTCTTGAGTTGGCATCCTGGCAGCCTTCTCCTTCTTTGCCTTCTCCTTCTTTTGATCTTGAACTGATGATGGGTCATTCTCATTCATGACAACCTCATTGTCCTCAAAGTCTGGATAAAGTGGAAAGTGTTCCTTATCCAATTGATATTTCCCTGTGCCCATCTTTGAGTTTATCAACTCCTGAATCTGAGGGGCATATCCACAGCTCCTCTTCTGATCTGTTGCAGTCCTTTTTATGGTTTCAATCATCAGGCACATGACTCTGAACTTCTGTGGCACATAAAACACATGGAACATGTTGATGGCATGCCCACTGATCATGTTATGGTCACCAGACTTGGGCAACAAAGTATGCCTCAGAATCCAATTGATGGTGGGCAACCCTAACAACAGAAAAATGGACTGATCCAAACTTGTGTGTCTCAACTGCCTTGTCTGGGATCTCCTTGTACATGTGAGCCATGGAATTGTGATCCATCTTCTTCTTGGCATATATATCAAGGTCATCCTCATTTTCCTTTGGGGCATTTATCAGACTTTCCCATTCTTCAACAGTTGACTGGTACCTTGTACCTTCAGACATCCAAACAATTCTTCCATTTGGATAAAAGTGTGATGTGGAGTAGAATTGCATGATAAGTTCATCATTCCAGTGAGTGAACTTTTGTCCAACAAAATCAGCAACTCCACAAGCAACAAAGCTATCTTTGTCGGCGTTCTGGGAACGGGGGTCCCCATACTTGCCTGCCTGCGGCCTGCAGCGTGGCTCAAAGGGGGGCCCCAGCACGGCCCATCTTCATCAACACAAGCTCAAGACCCTCGCAAGGGGCCAAGCCTCGCGGGGCGGACGACCAGGAGCTTCCTCAGACACGGCCTCATCAGGCTGGCTCGCGAGGAGGCGGAGAGATCAAGGCGGGGTACCTCACGAGGTGCCCATGATGCAAGCCATGACGACCAAGGGCGCCAGTCGGGTGCCAGCCTGCGCAGTGTCCTCCTTTCCTCTTTGGTGCAAATGGAGCAAGCGCAGGCGAGAGCATCAAGCAAAGGCATCCATTTCGGTGCAACAAGACCAAGACCAGCCCAACGGCAGGAAGGAAGTCATTGTGGAGCCCAAGCAGGCGTCACCACCAGAGCCTTTGACAGGCAAGGACCAACTTTAGTCAGGATAAGTGTACCCGATGTTCCCCTTCAAAATGGCCAATTGTTGGCGCCCTTCCCGCTCAATATTTGGGAAGAGGCCCAGGGCCTTTGCCTATAAATAGGACTAGCCACCCCCAGGGTAGGGGCATCGAGAATCTGGAAGAATAGAATCCTCACCAGAAAACCAGTAGAGAGAGCGGCTGAACTCCTCCTAGCAGTTCATCGCACCAGCCAAGAACAGACTCTCGCGAGGCTGTTCTTCCTTGTATTGTTCATCAACAGCCCAGGAGGCAATCCACCACACCACACACTGGAGTAGGGTATTACACCGCAATGGTGGCCTGAACCAGTATAAACTCTGTGTCTCTTGTGTTGTTCCTTTCGTAGTTTAGATCCTAGCGAGTCGGCGAGGAGCATGTAGGTAGAGGGCGAAATCTCCGTGCGCACCCCAGTGTTCGAACCTCAAGGGTCTGCCGGAACCCGAAATCCGACATTTGGCGCGCTAGGTAGGGATGCGCCGGAATTCGTCTTCCGTCGCCCTGTTCTTCTCCGACCATCGCATTCATGTCTGACGCTCGTCGGGCCCGCGCCGAGCGCCAAGCCGCCCTCGCTTCTCGTGTCGCCCAGACGGCTCCCGTCAGCGGGCGCCCTCGTCATTCCCCGTCACCTGCCGTCAACGCCTCCATGGCCCGGCGGGGAACGAGAAGCAAGCATCGTCCCAGCATCCCTCCGTGAGGCAAGACGGCCGCACTACTACACCCTCGGTCACCCTAGCTGGTTCTTCGTCTCGTGCGTTCCGCGCGCCCATGGAGGCTCGAGCTGCACTCATCGCGGCAAACGAGCTCCTGTGCTACCGTCCCGTTGATGACGTCTACGAAGAATAGCTCGACCGTGTCGCCGAGCTCGTATGTGCCGCAGGGGGCTCCCCTGTGCCGTCCGTCCCGCTGCACCGCACCCCGCCCTGTGCGGGCGACAAAGCTCCGGGGGCGCCTCAGCCGCCTCCCCCTCAATAAGGCGCCCTGGCCCCAAGGCGCGTGGCCCCTGGGCGGAACCCGCTCCGTCAGGCGCCAGCGCGGCAAGAGCAGTGCTGCCAAGAAGTCCCTCGCCCGCGAGAAGCTGCCCGAGCGCTCCCTGCTCCGGCTCGTCGCGAACACGCTCCTGCTCCAGCATGTCAAGACCCCGCGCTGCTCCCAGCTACAGCGCATGGGGACCCACAGGACCAAGCTCTTCGTCACCCAAGGCCTCTCGTGGCCACGGCAGGCTGCCGCGCCTTCACCACCGAGCTGCGCAGCGTTGCGTGGCCCGGCAAGTTCAAGCCAGACCTACCTCCTTTCTACGACGATACGGCTGACCCTGCAGAGTTCCTCCAGCTCTACGAGCTGGGCATCGAAGCTGCCAACGGAGACGAGAAGGTCATGGCGAACTGGTTTCCCATGGTGCTCAAGGACGGGGCCCGCACCTGGCTCCTGAACCTGGCTCCAGGCACGATCTCCTCCTGGGACGAGATGCGCACCCGCTTCATCGCCAACTTCCAGGGTACTCGCGACCGGCCACCCGCCGTGAGCGACATGCGCCGTATCAAGCAGCAACCAGGGGAAACCCTGCAGAAGTACATCCAGCAGTTCAACAACGCACGCCTCAAGATTCCCAAGGTGACCAAGGAGGCCATCATCTCAGCCTTCCCCGACGGCGTCCGCGACGTCAAGATGAAGGAGGAGCTGGCGATGCATGAAGACCTATGCAATTCCTTGGATCTGTTCAACTTGGCGACCAAGTGCACCAGGGCTGAGGAAGGGCGTCTCTCCCTCCTCGAGCTGCCTGCCGCAGACCCAGAAGAGAAGAAACCCAAGGCCAAGGATGTGAAGCGCAAGGGGGCTGCCGTGCTCGTGGCAGAACCAGACACCAAGCGGGGCAGAGATCAGCCCGAATCCTCCAAGGGCAGTCGGTACTGCATGTACCATGACCTCCACACCCACAACACCAATGAATGCCAAGAGCTCCGAGCCGTGCGTGAAGGAAGGATCGGCCGACGTCCCGACCGCAGCGACCGGGGCTACGGCCGAGGAGGAGGAAGGAACGCAGGACGCTGGGAAGACCGCGGCCCTCGCCAAGGGTGGCGCGACCAACCTCGCGAGGATCGCTGGCAGGACCCACCTCGCGAGGGAGACTGGAGGGATCAGCCTCGCGAGGATCGCCCGCAAGGCAACGCAGGACTCCCTCCGCTGCCGCCGCAGCCAAGGAGAAATGAGGGCCGTCATCAGGACGAGGGGGCTGGGGGCTTCCCGGAGCTACGTGCGATCGCCTTCATCCTGGGCATCTTCAAGCCCCAGCCTCTCAACGCATCTTCAAGCAGTTCTCCCACGAAGTAAATGCAGTCCTCCCCAAGCTCGAGGCCACGCACCCTCTCAGGTGGTCGGCGTGCACCATCACGTTCAGCTTAGCGGATCAGCTCAAGTGCGCGGCCACAGCCGGAGTCCTCCCAATGCTTTGTTCCCCAATCATCAGCAATGTGCTAGTCACCAGGACCCTCATCGATGGCGGGGCAGGGCTCAACGTCCTGTCCATGGAAACATTCAACAATCTCCTAGTGCCCTACAATCAGCTTCAGCCAACCAAGCCTTTCTCCGGAGTCACCGACGGCTCCACGGTCCCGATTGGGCAGGTCCGCCTCCCTGTCACCTTCGGGGCGCGCGACAACTACCGCACCGAGCTCATCGACTTTGACGTCGCCCACATTCGCCTGCCATACAATGCCATCCTCGGGTACCCAGTGCAGGCCAAGTTCATGGCTGTAACCCACCACGGCTACAACGTCGTCAAGATGCCAGGAAGTGGCGGAGTCATCACGGTGCCCTGCGAAGAGAAAGACGCGGTGTGCTCCCTAGAACGAGCCTTTCAGGCCGCATCACTGGAAGACCCGGATCGCGGAAGCAGGAGGCTTCCCGAGACCGCCCCCAAGAAGAAGAAGACATCATCCGGCCCGGCCCCTCAGGAGGCAGGCCCCTCAGGGCCCGTGCCTGCTCAGGGGGAACCTCCTTCCATCGCATAGGGAAGCGCGCCTGGCGCCCTCCTCAGGCAGGGCTCGGGGGCTCTCCCCTGGAGGGCCGCCGACCTCGCCAGGGTCACGAGGGAGGCGCTTGGGCACCACTTAGAGGCGTGTTTCGAAGCACATTTCCCTCAAGAAGGAGCAAGGCAAGGAGGGCCAAACCCTCAGGAGTTCGTCAGCAAGGCCATTCAGGAGCTACAGAAGTCAAGAGTCATGAGAGGCAGCCGCCGCTTACCCGCTGTAGCCCCCCATCCAGGCGACGATGGTGGGCTGCGCGTCTGCATCGACATACCAGGGCTCAACCGAGCCGCCTCTCAGGAGCGCCTCTGGCCCACGCAAGTGGGGCGCTGCGAAGGTCCACCCCACAGCTACGTTCGCATGCCTTATGGCTTGCCAAACGCGGCTGCCACGTACCAGCGCCTCATGAGGGGCATCCTGGAGGCTCAAGAGGCCAGGCATTCCGCAGCCCTGGCGGAGATGGAGATGGTCCGCGAGGAGCCACCAGCGCCTCCGGAGCCTCCCGAGGCCCCAGGGCCTGGGGGCTCGTGAGGATCGGCTCCCGCAGCCCACCGAGTCTGCTACACCAACACCCCTTCATCGTCAACACTATCAGGTGACATCTTTCAAGTTTCATTTCCAGCTGGGAGCGCCCTCAGGGCTGCATCATTCCCAGGCCGCGTGGGTCCGTCCCTGCGGCGTGTATCCCTTTTGCTTGTGTTTTTAGCTTACTTTGTTGGGGGCGCCCCTCCGGCTGCATTATCCCCAAGTCGCTCGGGTCAGACCCAGTGGCGTGTACCCCTGTTGCGTTTATCTTCGGGCCATGCTTTCGACCCATCATGCTTGTTATTTGGTGCCTGTCCGTGGCACCTTTTCTTCCTTGATGTTGGAAGCTTGCGCGTTAAAGGGGGTACCTGAGCATCACGACTCAGGGCTCCTACCGGCTCTCCAGCCCTCACCCTCTGGCCTTGTCCACGGCATCGCGACCTGGCATACCAGCGACGGCTAAGACCAGCTCGAGGGCCGGGACCCGAGGACGTAGAGCTTCGATATCTAACCAAGCTTGCACGTTAAAGGGGGGGTACCTGAGCATCACAACTTAGGGCTCCTACCGGCTCTCTAGCCCTCACCCTCTGGCCTTGTCCACGGCATCGCGACCTGGCATACCAGCGACAGCTGAGACCAGCTCGAGGGCCGGGACCCAAGGACGTAGAGCTTTGACATCTAACCAAATTTGCAGGAACACATCCCAAGATAAGGCCCAGTGCCAGGCGCAACCCGCCTTGAGGTAGTGCCCCGTGAGTCCCGCGCTGGCTCACGGGTGCCCAGATACACCTCGTCAGGCCCTACCGTGCCAGCCACGTGTCAGGGCGGGGCTGTACACGCCCCGGGGGCTCCTCCCGGAGGGGAGCCCCCTCCCACGCACCAGTGGAAGCACCATGCTTCGCGCTGGCTGACGACACTGCCGAGGAGCGGCTATGCCCGTACATATACGGAAGCGCTATGCTCCGCGCTGGTGATAAACAACTAAGGGTGGCCCCCGGGCCGCATCAACCTCAGGGAGCCCAGAGCTCAGTGTCTAGCCTCACCGCAACGCCTCCCCTCGGGAGTGCCGCGCGAGGGGGCTGGGCATGGGGGCTGTGCTTGGGTCACGCCCAGACGCATGCCACCCAGCCAGGCCCCCCGGGCCTGGTTCGTCGCACGTCTCTCCCCGAGTGGAGCCAAGGTACGAAGGCCGTTTGAGTGTCAAGGGGGACTCCTGAGCATCGCGACTCAGGAGCCTAACTGGTCACGTAGCCCCTCACTCCTTACTTCCGAAAGGCTAATGGCGGTTGAGGTATGCCCGGGGCCGGGCTCTGCAGATGTAGAACGGTAGATCCACCCGCATCTCACCTCCCTAAGGAGTCACCCCCACATCTCACCTCCCTACTTGTTGTTCGAGCGCCAAGGGGGACTCCTGAGCATCGCGACTCAGGAGCCTAACTTGTCACGTAGCCCCTCACTACTTGGTCCCGTCCTGGTTTCCGGTCGGGGCTAACGGCGGCTGAGGTATGCGCTGGGCCGGGCTCTGCCGGCGTAGAACATAAGCAAGTAGGAAGGAAAAGTGCAAATTTCAAGGAATTCAAAAGCAAATATTGCAGTCCATGCTATTATCACAGCACCAAATGCAAGTTTTAACGCCTCCCCGAGGCACGGTACATGTGCAGGAATTAAAAACAGGACGGGAGCCACAACGGAGTCACTTGCCGGCGGTGGAGCCGCGCGGAGCGGGTTCGCCTCGTGGAGCTTCAGGGTCGGCAGCGCCCCGCTTCGGCTTGGTGCTGAAGGCCCGGAACTTCCCCAGCAGAGCCTCCGCATGACCCTTCACGGCCTCAGCAGCGGTAGCGGCAAGCTTGCCGCTCGCTGGCTCCAGCAGCCTGTCGAGGTCGATGTTGGGGTCATGAAGACAGATGTGGGTAAGGACCCGCGTCAGCGCTGCAGAAGACAAGGCACGCACCTCGGCCTCAGCCGTAGGGCCAAGGCCAAGGGTGACATCTTCAAGAGCATGAACCAGGAAGGGAAGCAGCTTGGCGGGGCCGTCCTCGGCGCCGGCCAGCGGGATCTCCAGGCCGCTGTCATAAAGCATCTTCAGCGAGGTGCAAGACTTCTCCTCCATCTCCGTGAAGGCCACGCGATACTCGGCAAGAACCCGTGCCTTGCCGTCCAGCTCGACCTTCCTCGCATCCAACTCTTGCTCCAGCGCGCCTAGGTGGTCATGGCGCTTCTTGAGCTTGACGTCCTGGTCCTTGACGGCCGCCTCGCGAGCCTTCATGCCTTCCTCCTGCTCTTGGCGAAGGGGGGTCTCCTCGGCGAGCTGGTCCCGCAGGCCCTGCAGCTCGCTCTCCAGCGCCTTGCAGCGACCTCGGACATTAGCCACCTCCCCCAAGGCGGCGTCGCGAGCAGCCTTCGCCCCAAGGACGGCCTGCTTCTCCTCGTCGCAAGCCGTCGAGGCCTGGACCAGCGCCGCCCAAATCGAAGCATCGGAGCGAATCCAGCCGGAAGCCAGCTCCAAGCGCCCGGCCACTAAACAAGGGTCGACGCCCAGAAGATCCTGCCGCAGACGGTCCAATTCGGTAGCAGCACGATCCAGAATAGTAGGAGGAGTCGGGGAAACAGCAGTCGGTGGAGTAGGAGGAGAAGACGGCAGCGTGACCACAGTATCCTGAGGTGGAGCCTGCTGCGCCCCAACGGCTGTGGTGGCGGCATCAGGCAAGGGCACCTCGGGAGTCGCTTGGGCCGTGGGGGTTGAGCTCGCCCCAGCCGGCTCAACCAGGCCTCGCGAGGACGCCCGGGCAGGAGAGGCCCGTGCGTCACGGTCACCTTCTTTCGCGGGCAGAGGCGCTGCCCCGGATGGAACCTCAGGAGCTCCCTTCAACTTCTTTGCCGCGGGCGCCAGCCTAGCTGGGAGATACGAACGTCAAGCCTCAACAACAGAACAAGAAATAAGACAGGAATCGAGCACTTACAAGTCGTCGTTCGCGGGCTCGAGCAGCCTCCGGCCGTACTTGAAGCCCGAGAGCCGGCTGCAAGGATCAGCCTCAAGGAGCTCGGGAGCAGGAGGCGCGTCCGCGGATTGCCTCGTGGCCGGGGCAGACCCGCGGGGGATCAGCCCGGTCCGGTCCTTCTTCGGGATCGGGGGCAGGCTCCGGCCGCCCTGCTCGTCATCATCCTCGTCGTCATCACTCAGAGAGAGGCGGAGAGCGCGGGACCTACGCTGAAGGGGGGGAGCCCTCGACTCTCCGTCGGTCACCTCGGAGTCAGGCCCTTTTTCCCACTCCCCTTCTTCCTTCTCTTCGCTGGAGTCGCCGGAGGACACGTCCACCGGGTCCTTAGGAGCCTCCGCGGGCACGGGCCCGTCCCCGTTGAAGACGGGCATGGACTCCACTACCTGCTCCCAGTCCTCGTGGAGGAACAGGGGCATAGGAGCGCCCTCTAACCTCGCCACGTCGCCCCCGACCAAAGACTAGAGAACTGCAGCAAGATCCTCGTCGGCCAAGACCGCGGGGCTCGGGTGGGTCCTCCACATCAGAAGTGAGTACTGACGAAGCGGAGCCAGCTGGTGCTCAAGGAATTCCCTCAGCAGCGATGCGCCAGTCAGCTTCGCCGCTGCCGTGCTGGCCGGCCTCAGATCCGCGTCCATCTTCTCCAACACCAGCCTTGCGCGGGGGTCCACAAGCTCCACTCGAGACCAGTCGTCGGAGCTCGAGGGTGGATGCGCCCAGCATCTACCAAGACCCACTTACTCCTGAAGCCCTCGGTCCTCTTCCCGGGGTTCGAAATGGTGATGGAGCTACCGTACGCGACAAAGCTCGCGCACGCAGAGACGGGACCACGAGAGGTCCGGAGGGAGAAGTAGTGGCGCAGCAAGGCCACTGAGGGCTTCACCCCTACGTGAGCCTCACAATAGTAGGCGAATATTGCCAGAAGAAGGACAGAGTTGGGGTGGAGATGCAGAGCTTGAAGCTTGTAATGGCAGAGGACAGAGAAGAAGAACTCAGAAAAGGGAGGCACCAGACCGGCAACAATGGCGCTCACAAAGAGCGGATAGAGGGTGCTCCCTTGGCCCTCAGGGAGGGCAGAGCCGGCCTTGAACACCTTCGCCCCGTCGATGCCCTGCGCTGCCGCCATCTGGCGCACCCGAGCAAGGCTCGCCTCCAACACGTTCGGCGAGTCCAGGGTGGACGAATACCAAGCTCCGGCCGGGGCCTGGTGAGGCGCCATGTCTTGCTAGGGCGCGCGGACGGAGTAGATCTGAAGATTTTGGAGGCAGGAAGGAGAGGCGCAAGGAAGGGGATCTGAGCAACAACCGGAGAAAGCAAAGGAGGCAAAGCCTAGACAGATGCCGCTCCTTTATCAACTCGCGCGGTTGCTGAGGCGCCCACGTCCAATCAACCGCCACATGGCGCCCAAGGCCGCAGGCTGTTAGGGCCCGTGGCGCTTCGCACTTGCCCTTTCGCCTCTCTGCTCGGCCAAGTCTGGGCGCGCCTTGGGCCCGGGGGCTACTGTCGGCATTCTGGGAACGGGGGTCCCCAGACTTGCCTACCTGCGGCCTGCGGCGTGGCTCAAAGGGGGGCCCAGTGTGGCCCATCTTCATCAACACAAGCTCAAGACCCTCGCGAGGGGCCAAGCCTCGCGGGGCGGACGACCAGGAGCTTCCTCAGGCACGGCCTCATCAGGCTGGCTCGCGAGGAGGCAGAGAGATCAAGGAGGGGTACCTCACGAGGTGCCCATGACGCAAGCCATGACGACCAAGGGAGCCAGTCGGGCGCCAGCCCGCGCAGTTTCCTCCTTTCCTCTTTGGTGCAAAGGGAGCAAGCGCAGGCGAGAGCATCAAGCAAAGGCATCCATTTTGGTGCAACAAGACCAAGACCAGCCCAACGGCAGGAAGGAAGTCATTGTGGAGCCCAAGAAGGCGTCACCACCAGAGCCTTTGATAGGCGAGGACCAACTTTAGTCAGGATAAGTGTACCCGATGTTCCCCTTCAAAATGGCCAATTGTTGGCGCCCTTCCCGCTCAATATTTGGGAAGAGGCCCAGGGCCTTTGCCTATAAATAGGACTAGCCACCCCCAAGGTAGGGGCATCGAGAATCTGGAAGAATAGAATCCTCACCAGAAAACCAGTAGAGAGAGCGACTAAACTCCTCCTAGAAGTTCATCGCACCAGCCAAGAACAGACCCTCGTGAGGCTGTTCTTCCTTGTATTGTTCATCAACAGCCCAGGAGGCAATCCACCACACCACACACTGGAGTAGGGTATTACACCGCAATGGTGGCCTAAACCAGTATAAACTCTGTGTCTCTTGTGTTGTTCCTTTCGTAGTTTATATCCTAGCGAGTCGGCGAGGAGCAGGTAGGTAGAGGGCGAAATCTCCGTGCGCACCCCAGTGTTCGAACCTCAAGGGTCTGCCGGAACCCGAAATCCGAAAATCTTGCACTCCAGGATAGTGCTCTTCATTGTCCTTGATGTAGGTCCGTGCGCATCCAACAGAATTGTCTCATAGAAGTCCTGTTGTTCCTTTGTATGGAACCTGTAATCTACAGCAGTTCTTCTCCTTGAAGCATATGGATCTTCCATCCTCCATAGCCTCAACCACGAGTCCTTCCTGATCCTCATGTCCTTAGCCACAGGATGGGCATCATTGTGGTCTGGTATCTTGGGCTTGAGCTTCCTTAGGACCTGACCTTCTTCATCTTCTTCTTCAGCAACATTTGGCACTAGGGCCTTGTTCTTCTCAGCAGCTAGAATACTTCTGGTGTTCCTCTTTGGTACTTGCTTGGCCTTGGAGGCAGCTTTGGGTGCTTCCTTAGGCTTAGATGTTGCAGCCCCTGATATTATAGCATCACCCATAAGCTTGGGTGCCTTAGGTGCTGGTGCAGCAACCTCTTCCTCTTCTTCAGAATCCCTTCTCATTGAGGGCTTTCCAAGAACCTGGGCAGTTGTGGTTCTTGCTGTCTTCTTATTCTTGTCCTGAGCACCTTCATCCTCTGATTCTATGGTGAACTTCATAGTCTCTCCAGTGGGGACTTTCTTGGGTTTGGAAGAAGTGACTTTCTTCTCAGGTGCCTCTTTGGGTTCTGTCTGAGCTGGCACTTGAGTGGACTTTCTGGCCTTGGGCATTGGTGTCCTCTTGGCAGGAACTTTCTTTTTCAGACCAGGCTTTGTGCTATGTGCAGAGCCATATTCCTTCTTGAGCACTACTTTCTTGGAAGTGGCCTCATCTTCTTCAGCTTTGTAGTCCTCATCCTCTGAGTCTGAGGTTCTCTTCCTCCTTTGCCTGGTAGCAGCCTTGGGAAGGTTGCTTGGAGTGCTTTTGCTCCCATCATCTGTAGAGCTTGAGGGACTAGTGCCCTTGCTCATCTCAATCTGCTCTTCAGACCTGTTCTGGCTGTCACTCTGGTCTGACATGCTGCAAAAAGCTGACTGCTGACCCTGTGAAGAGTTATAGATGAGATAGAGTGGATGAGCATCACAAAATGCAGAGACTTTTGCAAAAGAATGATTCAAAAATTCAGTTTTAGTTTTCCACAGAAAACATTTCGGATCAACCGATTTTCAAACTCGGTGATACCGAAGCAGTTTTGGAACCTAAACTGATGATCTCGGTTGGACCGAGTCACAGTTCGGTGGCACCGAGACTGCTAGGGTTTCACAGAATCCTAAAATCGGTCGCACCGATTAGTAATTCTCGGTCAGACTGAGAGTCACTAGTGCAATGGCATAAGCCAAATCGGTGAGATCGAGTTTTTCAACTCGGTGGGTCCGAGATGGTTTCGGCGGAAACCTAACCCTAAAAATTTGAATCTAATCTAATCTACAGACTACTTTGGCTGGATAGAAGTGTTTCAATCGTGGCAAGAATCCATAAGAATACAATGTGCTAGGAATCACACGAGTATAGCACAAAGATCGAGTCCATACCCTAGCTCGGCGGTGGACTCGCTACGGCCGCAACGGTGGGGGCGAAATCCGTTGACGGCAGCGGAGACCAGCTACTGGAGGGTGCTGGTGACGAGGAGACAATCCGGAGACCTTCGATGGCAGAGCGAGCTATTGCGCGGGCGAAGGGTTTCGGAGAAATTTTCAAAATTTTGCCCGTGACTATATATAGCCCGACCCTATCGGTGTGACCGAGTGGAACAACTCGGTGGCACCGAGATGCATAGCTGTGTACAGTTACAGCAAATCGGTGTGACCGAAAAGTTCAAATTGGTTGCACCGAGATTGAAAACTCAGATCAACTTAAGGATCTCGGTAGGACCGAAATGGAGGAATCGGTAAGACCGAGAGTCACAAAGAGGTTTTGGAAGTTTAAGTCTATGACGAGTCGGGGACTCCGAGTGCTCCTCACACAGAGTGGTTCGAATCTGACTTGATCAAATTTTGTGATGTAGCATGAATAGAGTTTGAGACGAGAAGAGCATAGATAGCTAGAGAAGGTTCTTAGGCATTCTTGTCCATCCACTTGGCAAAAAGAAAAGAGACCAAACAATCAAAACAACAAGTGGATGTCCTTGAATGAGTAAAATATGCACCAACATGCTCACACAATAAGATGGCAAATGAAATATGTGGCAAAGCATGCACAACCAGTTCTAGCATCTATCAAACAATTGGCGATGACTAGGTCATCTATATATGAGTATATTGACTTAGGAGTCAAATGAAAACATTTGATCATAGGTCATACTCATCGTTTAAGCTCAAGTGGGGTTACCACTTTTACATAATGCATTGATATGTTCACACCATTAGAGTTGCTTTGACTCAATTCTTAGAGTTAAGCTCCCCCTAGATGTGAGATCCCCCTTAGAGGGATGAACTAACATTGGGTTTTGTCGATGATGACTTCATGTAGGTGTTGAAGATGTGGATGCTCAATGTTGATGTAGATCATTTGGAGGAATCCTTTGGAGTGAGTTGCACTTTCAACTTACCTACATGGGTTAGTCCCACAAGGAACAAACAAGAATATCCATAGACATAGAGTGATGCACACACAAGATGATGTCCATGAAATCATTAGGTTACCTTGTCCCTTGCCTTACCAACATGAGGGTTTGTGACTCCTTGAACTAGTGCAAGATTTGGAAGTTGATTGCACTTGCTCTTGCCATAATGATATGAGTGAAGAGTGTTGGCGGAGTCACCCTCAAGAACTCTCTAGTTCTTCTTCTTCGGGATCCACATCATCTTGATGGGAATCCTTGGAGTTGTAGTTGTACTTGATGAAGTAGAACTTGATGTAGTCTTGGGAACCCACTTGAACGAGGCTTTAGGTGCTTCTTCAAATGCATCAATCTCTTCTTGAAGCTTGTCCTTGCCTTTGTTCTTGTGGTCTTGTGGTGGAAGATCATCTTGAGCTTGTGTTCCCTTGAAGGAAGTAGGATCATACTTCTCCTGTTGAGGAACAAACTTCGTCTTGGGGTATTGATCTTCTTCCCACTCAACTCCATTGGTGTTGAACTTTCGTTCAAAACCAACACCTTGATTCTTCCGGTGCCTTCCTTGCTTGGGTACAATTTCCTCGAATTGCTTACTCCCGGCAAGGCTCTTGTAAACACCTTTCTCTACAATTCCCTTCAATAAGCTATTTTCTTCCTCAAGTGTAACTTGGCTAAGAGAATCATTAGTGGAATCAAGAGAACTACTAGAAGCAACAATATTGGATTTGACATTATTATTGTTACTACTAGAGGAAGTATCTTTCTTGTACTTGTTACTAGACTTGACTTGAGGCATGTAAGTAGATAAGAGTAAACGCTTGGCAATGTAAGAAGAACTTTTCTTGCGGAGATCATCATTGATTGCTTTTAAGAACTCATGCTATTGCTCAAGATTGAGCTTTTCAAAGCGTAACTTCTCATGAGCCCTTAAAAGTTCTCGATGATCTTCGAAGATAGTTTCATGAGCCAACTTAAGAGTGTTTAGTTCTTTAGTTAGAAGCTCAATCTTCTCCTTATCATTGTCATTCGTTTTATCTTGATTAGCATGATTAATTGACGTTTCATCATAGTATTCATCACTAGAGTTGTCAACAAGTAAATCATCATCCACAAGCAAGTCATCTTCATCACTATTGAAATCAACATACTCAGTATGTGTTACATTTGGACCTTTGGCAATGAAGCATCTTCCAATTCCTTCATTTGGTGAATCAAATATGTCGTTGGAGTTGGTTGACACAAGTGCTAGACCGGCAACACCTTCATCTTGAGTATATTCGGAGTCGGAGTGATAGCTTCTCTCGGAGTGATTGTCGGAGTCGGAGCCGGATACCCATTCACCAACATGAGCTTGATGTCTTCGTTTTGTGTAGCTCCTTGATGACTTGTCCTTTCTCTCCGAATCCTTGCTTCTCAGTGAGGGTCTTCGTTCATAACGATCATCTCTCCTCCTCCTCTCTCTTGGTGGTGATTCTTCTCTTTAGCTTCTTCTTTTTGGAGAATCTTCTCTTCTTTTGTAGGGTGTCGTACACTCATTGGAATAGTGTCCAGGTCTCCCACAATTGTAGCAATTGCGTTCTCGACTAGAAGATCTTTTGTCATTGTAAGACCTTGACTTGGAGCTTCTTTCTTTGCTTCTACTCTTGTAGAATTTGTTGAAGTTCTTCACCATTAAGCTAAATTATTCATTGAAGGTTTCTTTCTCACTTGATGATGTGGGGGCTTCACTTGAGGCTTTGTAAGCACCACTTGACTTGTCGTGAAGTTCCTCCTTATCCTTGAGTGACATCTCATGAGCAACAATTCTTCCAATGACTTCTGTTGGCTTGAGATCTTTGTAGTTTGGCATCATTTGGATCAATGTGCACACGGTATCATACTTTCCATCCAATGCTCTTAGGATCTTCTTGATGATGAATTTGTCGGCCATCTCTTCACTCCCTAAGCCGGCAATCTCATTTGTGATAAGAGCAAGCCTAGAGTACATTTCAGCGACACCTTCACCATCCTTCATTTTGAACTTGCCAAGCTGACTTTGGAGCACATCCAACTTGGATTCCTTGACGGATTCGGTACCTTCATGCATATCAATCAAAGCATCCCAAATTTCCTTTGCATTCTCAAGACGGCTGATTTTGTTGAATTCTTCGGGGCACAATCCATTGAAGATGATATCACAAGCTTGAGCATTGTATTGCAGCATCTTCAGTTCTTCCGCATTAGCTTCACGGTTCGGTTCTCTCCCATCAAAGAATTCACCTTGCAAGCCAATACAAATAATTGCCCAAACGGCACGGTTATGTCCAAGAATATGCATTTTCATCTTATGCTTCCAACTAGCAAAATTAGTACCATCAAAGTAAGGACCTCTACAGTGATAATTTCCCTCGCTAGACGCCATACTCTCCTAGGTTGTGAAACCAAGGCTATGACCACCAAAAGCTATGGAAATCAAAGCAAATGGAGACCAAAGCTCTGATACCACTTGTAGGACCTTGAAGTATGTCTAGAGGGGGGTGATTAGACTACTTGACCAATTAAAAACTTAACCTTTTCCCAATTTTAGAGTTTGGCAGATTTTAGCTACTTTAGGACAAGTCAAGCAATCATCACACTATTCAAGCAAGCATGCAAAGAGTATATAGGCAGCGGAAAATAAAGCATGCAACTTGCAAGAAAGTAAAGGGAATGGTTTGGAGGATTCAAACGCAATTGGAGACATGGATGTTTTTGGCATGGTTCCGATAGGTGGTGCTATCGTACATCCACGTTGATGGAGACTTCAACCAACGAAGGGTAACGGTTGCGCGAGTCCACGGAGGGCTCCACCCACGAAGGGTTCCATGAAGAAGCAACCTTGTCTATCCCACCATGGCCATCGCCCACGAAGGACTTGCCTCACTAGTGGTAGATCTTCACGAAGTAGGCGATCTCCTTGCCCTTACAAACTCCTTGGTTCAACTCCACAATCTTGTCGGAGGCTCCCAAGTGACACCTAGCCAATCTAGGAGACACAACTCTCCAAGAAGTAACAAATGGTGCATTGATGATGAACTCCTTGCTCTTGTGCTTCAAATGATAGTCTTCCCAACACTCAACTCTCCCTCATAGGTTTTGGATCTGGTGGAAAGAAGATTTGAGTGGAAAGCAACTTGGGGAAGGCTAGAGATCAAGACTCATATGGTAGGAATGGAATATCTTGGCCTCAACACATGAGTACGTGGTTCTCTCTCAGAAATGGTAAGTTGGAAGTGTAGGTTTGTTCTGATGGCTCTCTCCACGAATGAAGAGGAGGTGGAGGGGTATATATAGCCTCCACACAAAATCTAACCGTTACACACAATTTAGCAAACTCGGTGGGACCGATTCAACAGACTCGGTCGGGCCGATTTAGTAAACCTAGTGACCGTTAGATTTTCGGTGGGACTGACATGCATCTCGGTGAGACCGATTCAGTTAGGGTTAGGGCATAACATAATCTCGGTAAGACCGATTACACAAACTCGGTGAGACCGATTTGGTAATAAGCTTTCCAGAGAGTTGGTCAGGTAAATTCGGTGGGACCGATTTGCTCTTTTCGGTGAGACCGAAATGTTACAAAAATGAAACAGAGAGTTTACATTGCAATCTCGGTGGGACCGATCGCTCACTTCGGTTAGACCAAAATGTTACGAAGGGAAACAGAGAGATTACAATCCCATCTCGGTGAGACCGAGATCCCTATCGGTAAGACCGATTTGCTTAGGGTTTGTGGCAATGGCTATGACTTTTGGAATCGGTGCCGCCGGATAGAAAGAATCGGTGTGACCGATTTTGGCTTCGGGTTTAGGTCATTTGTGGATGTGGGAAAGTAGTTGAGGGTTTTGGAGCATATCACTAAGCACATGAAGCAAGAGGCTCATTAAGCAACACCTCATCCCTCCTTGATAGTATTGGCTTTTCCTATAGACTCAATGTGATCTTGGATCACTAAAATATAAAATGAAGAGTCTTGAGCTTTTGAGCTTGAGCCAATCCTTTGTCCTTAGTATTTTGAGGGATCCACTTTCATCATCCATGCTATGCCATTCATTGAGCTTTCCTGAAATAATAGTCTTGGAATAGCATTATCTCAATGAGCTATATGTTGTTATGAATTACCAAAACCACCTAGGGATAGTTGCACTTTCACTAACTCATTAGTTACATTGCTTGCAAGGCTTATAGTGATGTGCATTACCGAGAGGGCCCGGAGATACCTCTCCGACAATCGGAGTGACAAATCCTAATCTCGTTCTATGCCAACTCAACAAGTACCATCGGAGACACCTGTAGAGCACCTTTATAATCACCTAGTTATGTTGTGACGTTTGGTAGCACACAAAGTGCTCCTCCGGTATCCGGGAGTTGCATAATATGATAGTCATAGGAACATGTGTAAGTCATGAAGAAAGCAATAGCAATGAAACTGTAACGATCATAATGCTAAGCTAATGAATGGGTCCTATCCATCACATCATTCTCCTAATGATGTGATCCCGTTCATCAAATGACAACACATGTCTATGGTTAGGAAACATAACCATCTTTGATAAACGAGCTAGTCAAGTAGAGACATACTAGGGACACGTTGTTTTGTCTATGTATTCACACATGTACTAAGTTTCCGGTTAATACAATTCTAGCATGAATAATAAATATTTATCATGAAATAAGGAAATAAATAATAACTTTAATATTGCCTCTAGGGCATATTTCCTTCAGTCTCCCACTTGCACTAGAGTCAATAATCTAGTTCACATCGCCATGTGATTTAACACCAATAGTTCACATCACCATGTGATTAACACTCATAGTTCATATCGCCGTGTGACCAATATCCAAAGGGTTTACTAGAGTTAATAATCTAGTTCACATCGCCATGTGATTAACACCCAAAGAGTACTAAGGTGTGATCATGTTTTGCTTGTGAGAGAGGTTTAGTCTGATGGGGTTATGTACCTAGATTAGGGTCATGGACCTGATCCAAGTAACTTACCCAGGACATCCTTTGAAGAGGTCGCCTTCCAGTCGACCAACGAAGGACTCACTCGACTGGCCTGAAGGACTCGACCATGAAGACTCACTCGACCACCAGGAGGTCAAGAGGCACTCTGCACTGCAACGGCCTGTAATTGAGTAGCCTTTATGATAGTAAAGACACTTTATGTGGGGCGTTACCAGTAACGCCCCAGACTTAACTCACCTTAAACCTTCTCCTACGTGGGCTCCGAGACGTAGGGCTGTTACTTCTTCCGAGAAGGGCCTGAACTCGTACATCCCTTGTGTTTACAACCTCTCCATAGCTAGGACCTTGCCTCTCCATACCTACCCCCCACTCTACTGTCAGGCTTAGAACCACGACAGTTGGCGCCCACCGTGGGGCAGGTGTTTTAGCGATTTTGTGGAGAAGTTGCGATTCTTCCGAGTACTTTCATCATGGTGTCTGCTGGAGTTTTGGTCGGGGGTCAAGAGATCCGTCTCGGCACTCTCACCTTCATCGCCGACGATTCCGCGTGGCTCCAGGAGGCTCCACTCGACGTAGATGCGCTCCCCGTCCGCGGTGCGACGCATTTTCGCGCATGTGTCCGCGGTGTTCTGCTGCGGCAACCGTCGACCCAGTATCGGTCGGCTCCTCCGTCGTCCACCCTCCCGGTATCCCGCCAGCGCAAGCGCTCGGGCCGGTCGAGGCTTCAGCGATGGGTGAGGCACGCGGTGGCTCGCCAATCGGCCACCACCCAAGTTGCGGCAATTGAGCCCGACGAATCTCTCTACGGCTTGTTCGATCTATCGACTGGCTCCGTAGAGACTGCATCCGAGTGCGGTAGCAGTGATCCAGCGGAGGAAATCTTGATGGTCGACGGGCCCCGCAGTCCCCCTGGCTTCGCCCGTGATGATGGAGCAGGCGACGGAGGCGACCCCGCACGACGCCACTCGACTCTCTGCAAAGAGAGGAACTTTGCCGCAGGAACGTGGATGCCCTGCGTACTCCCATCGCAGGAGAAACCCCCGAGGCTCGTGCCTTGGAGGAGGCGCGTCTGGCCAATTTGGCCGAGCGCACTCGACTGGAGAACCTTCAGCGAGCACTCGACGAGCGCACGCGGCAACGAGTTCCCGACACCAGTCGACGTCAACTCTTCCCGCCGACTCAGGTATATCGAACCCCAATTCAGAATTTAGCAGCTGCGACCCGTATAGCAGAGTCCATCCAGCCTTCGCAGTCGGAAGCTGGCAGAGGTTTGCTGCAGATCAGGGATCTGCTCCGGGCAGCAGGAGATCAGAATTCAGCTGTGTCTCAGTCGCGCAACAGAATTCACAGTCGATCTGTCACTGTGAATACGGTTCAGTCGGCTCACAGCCCCAGATCGCCTCCGCGGCGTGAAGGGCGCGAGAATCGGCGAGATCAATATGGCGACAGACTCGACCAAGATGATAGGCGTCGAGTGCCCAATTCCCCTCTGAGGGGTGGGTCTTACGCTCCTCGGCAGCCAGATGATAGGCGTCAGTACAGTACAGGGCGAAGGGTTCCAGTCGACCCCAGAGAACCAGGCTTTGACGCGCGATCCATTATCGTTCAAGGTTTGGTCGACCGGAACAGAGCCCATCGGGGCGGACTCGACAGAGATGTGCCCACAAGCAGTCGAGTGCATGTTTCTGGTCCTGAATGTTTCAGCAGAGCTATCAGAGCCGCAGTTATCCCTCCCAATTTCAGGTTGGCAACAGGAGTCAGCAAGTTCACTGGTGAGTCTAAGCCTGAAACTTGGCTTGAAGACTATCGAGTGGCAGTTCAGATTGGTGGTGGGAACGACGAGGTGGCCATGAAACACTTGCCCCTCATGATGGAAGGTTCTGCCAGGGCATGGTTGACTCAATTACCTCCTAGCAGCATTTACACTTGGGAAGATCTGTCCCGAGTGTTCATCAGAACGTTTGAAGGAACTTGCAAGCGACCAGCTGGATTGACAGAGTTGCAAGTCTGCGTGCAGAAGGCTAATGAGACCCTCAGAGAGTATATTCAAAGGTGGATCACTTTGCACCACACTGTGGAGAATGTGTCTGATCATCAGGCAGTCTGCGCCTTCAAGGATGGCGTCAAGAACAGAGAACTGAGTTTGAAGTTTGGTCGAACCGGTGACATGACCTTGAGTCGGATGATGGAGATTGCTACCAAGTACGCCAACGGCGAAGAAGAAGACCGACTCCGAAGCGGCAAGCACAAGCCGAGTCAGTCGGAAAAAGGAAACACCAGTCGGAAACAGAAGCGGAAGGCTGAACCAGCAGCTCCTGGAGAGGCTCTGGCCGTGACTCAAGGAAAGTTTAAAGGGAAACCAAAAGGATCCTGGAACCCCAAGAAGGTAAAGGATAAAGAAGGGAACGACGTGATGGATATGCCATGTCACATTCACACGAAGAAAGACGAAGAGGGGAATATCATTTACCCGAAGCACACCACTCGCCAATGTCGACTCCTGATCCAGCAGTTTCAGGGAAAACAGTCTAAGGACAAGGAGAAGGAGTCGGACAAGGCCGAAGACAAGGAGGACAGTGAGGAAGGATATCCGCATATCAACTCCACTCTGATGATCTTTGCAGATGTGGAAAGCAGGAGTCGACTGAAAGTCATTAACCGAGAGGTGAACATGGTTGCCCCAGCAAAAGCAAATTATCTGAAATGGTCTCAAACACCTATCACATTTGACCAATCTGATCACCCGACTCATATTGCCACCCCTGGGAGGCAAGCTTTGGTGGTCGATCCAGTTGTCGAAGGCACTCGACTGACAAAGGTGCTGATGGATGGTGGAAGTGGGCTGAACTTGTTGTATGCAGACACACTGAAAGGAATGGGCATTCCGATGTCCCGACTGAGCACTAGTAACATGAGCTTTCATGGAGTTATACCAGGGAAGAAGGCTGAGTCACTCGGCCAAATAGCTTTGGATGTGGTGTTTGGTGATTCGAAACATTTTCGCAAAGAAAAGTTGACGTTTGAGGTCGTGGATTTTCAGAGTGCATATCATGCCATTTTGGGGAGACCAGCTTACGCACGGTTCATGGCTCGACCATGCTACGTGTACCTCAAATTGAAGATGCCCGGCCCCAAAGGAGTGATCACTGTCACCGGTGATCGGAAAAAGGCAGAAGAGTGCTTTCAGAAGGGCTCCAAGATTGCCGATTCTCAGGTGACAGCGGTCGAGTTCGAAGAATACAAGCAAAACGCAGATCCGAGTGACTTGCTGTGATCAAAGAAACCCGCCATAGAGTCTGCATTCCAGTCGTCCGGTGAGACGAAGCCTGTTCACATTCACCCGACCGACCCCGAAGCAGCTCCGACCCGCATCTCCACAACACTCGACCCAAAATAGGAAGAAGCGCTCATCCAGTTCCTCCGTGAGAACTGGGACATTTTTGCATGGAAGCCCGCTGACATGCCAGGTGTTCCCAGGGGACTGGCTGAGCATCGCCTAAGAGTCGACTCATCTGCAAAACCAGTCAAAGAGCATCTTTGGCGGTCCGCCGTCCAGAAGAGAAAGGACATTGGTGAAGAAGTGGCTCGACTGTTGGCGGCAGGATTTATCCGAGAGATATACCACTCCGAGTGGCTCGCTAATGTCGTCATGGTTCCTAAGAAGGACAAGTCGCTCCGAATGTGCATTGATTTCAAGCACATCAACCGGGCCTGCCCAAAAGATCATTTTCCTCTCCCTCGCATAGATCAAATTGTTGACTCGACCGCGGGATGCGAGAGGTTATCTTTTTTAGATGCCTACTCCGGGTACCACCAGATCCGTCTGTACGGACCCGACGAGGTAAAAACAGCTTTCATCACTCCATTCGGGTGCTTCTGTTATATCACCATGCCATTCGGCCTCAAGAATGCCGGAGCCACATTTATGCGAATGATTCAGAAGTGTCTACTCACTCAGATCAGTCGGAATGTGGAAGCATATATGGATGATATCGTTGTCAAGTCACGAAAAGGTTCCGACCTACTCGCTGATCTCGCCGAAACATTTACCAACCTCAGAAGATATGATATCAAGCTCAATCCATCAAAGTGCACGTTTGGAGTTCCTGGTGGCAAGTTACTCGGTTTTCTCGTTTCCGAACGGGGAATCGACGCTAACCCAGAGAAGATTGGCACTATTATCCGAATGAAACGCCCTGTGCGATTGCACGATGTCCAGAAGCTTACTGGATGCTTGGCCGCATTATGTCGATTCACGGTGAAAAGGCATTGCCTCTTTACCGACTGATGAAGAAGACAGACAAGTTCGAGTGGACTCCAGAAGCTGATGCAGCGTTTGCCGAGCTAAAAACTCTGCTCTCCACCCAGCCGGTGCTTGCTGCTCCAATCAGCAAAGAGCCTCTGTTGCTCTATATCGCAGCCACAGGACAAGTCGTCAGTACTGTGCTAATGGTCGAGCGGGAAGAAGAAGGAAAAGCTCTCAAAGTTCAGCGCCCAGTGTATTATTTGTCCGAAGTCTTGACTCCATCCAAGCAGAGATATCCTCATTATCAGAAGCTTGTGTATGGAATATACATGACCACAAAGAAGGTTGCTCATTATTTTTCTGATCATTCCATCACAGTCGTCAGCGACGCTCCACTATCAGAGATTTTGCACAACAGAGATGCAACTGGTCGAGTGGCCAAATGGGCGATTGAACTTCTTCCCCTTGATATCAAGTTTGAGGCGAAGAAAGCCATTAAGTCCCAGGCAATAGCAGATTTCCTCGCCGAGTGGATTGAACAACAGCAGCCGACTGAAGTTCACTCGGAGCATTGGACCATGTTCTTTGATGGCTCTAAGATGTTGAATGGTTCCGGTGCTGGGGTTGTTCTGGTTTCCCCCAGAGGAGATAAGCTCAGATATGTGCTCCAGATTCACTTTGATTCCTCCAACAATGAGGCAGAATATGAGGCCCTCTTATATGGGTTGCGCATGGCCATTTCACTCGGCGTCCGTCGCTTGATGGTCTATGGCGACTCGGATTTAGTGGTCAACCAGGTGATGAAAGAGTGGGACGTGAGAAGCCCAGCCATGACTGGATACTGCAGTGCAGTAAGGAAGCTGGAAAAGAAGTTCGAGGGGTTGGAACTCCATCATATACCCCGACTGAAAAATCAAGCAGCCGATGATCTAGCAAAGATAGGTTCCAAGAGAGAAACCATTCCGAGTGGTGTGTTCTTGGAGCATATACACATTCCGTCAGTCAAAGAAGATCCCTTCACTGAAGAAACTCCACAGCCCAAGAGTGCCACAGATCCGACTGAAGTTGAAGTCCCAGCGGTGGTCGACTTGATCATGGAGGTTTTGGTGGTTATTCCCGACTGGACAGTTCCGTATGTCGCATATATCCTGAGAAAAGAGCTTCCGGAGGATGAGGAAGAGGCGCGACAGATCGTCCGTCGATCTAAGGCCTTTACCGTAATCAAAGGACAATTATACAGAGAAAGCGCGACTGGAGTTGGTCAGAAGTGCATAACACCAGAAGAAGGTCGACTCATCCTCAATGACATTCACTCGGGGACCTGTGGTCATCATGCGTCCTCTCGGACCATCGTGGCTAAAGCATACCGAGCCGGATTTTACTGGCCAAAGGCGAATGAGATGGCAAAAGAGATAGTGGATAAGTGCGAGGGATGTCAGTTCTACTCGAATATGTCGCACAAGCCTGCGTCGGCCCTGAAGACCATCCCACTCGTCTGGCCTTTCGCAGTATGGGGACTGGACATGGTCGGTCCTTTGAGAACGGGACGAAGTGGCTTCACGCATGTACTGGTGGCAGTCGACAAGTTCACCAAGCGGATCGAGGCTAAACCAATCAAGAGCCTTGACACCGGTACTGCTGTTAGCTTCATCAGAGAACTAATATTCAGATATGGAGTCCCGCACAGCATCATTACGGATAATGGGTCGAACTTTGACTCAGAGGAATTCAGAGCTTTCTGCAACTCCCAAGGCACGCGGGTCGACTACGCTTCAGTCGCCCATCCGCAGTCGAATGGACAAGCAGAGCGAGCTAATGGACTGATTCTTAAGGGATTGAAGCCTCGACTAATGCGTAATCTCAAACACGCGGCTGGAGCTTGGGTCGACGAACTTCCCTCAGTGCTTTGGGGGCTGCGGACCACACCTAATCGGTCGACCGGAAAAACTCCATTCTTCTTGGTCTACGGAGCTGAAGCAGTTCTACCGAGTGATCTTCTCCACAATGCTCCTCGAGTTGAAATCTACAACGAAGCAGAGGCTGAACAAGCGCGGCAGGACGCAGTCGACCTTTTGGAGGAGGAAAGGGAGATGGCTCTGATCCGCTCGACCATCTACCAACAAGATTTGCGTTGTTTCCACGCCAGAAATGTGAGAGGTCGAGCCTTCCAGGAAGGGGATTCAGTTCTCCGAGTGGATCAGCACAAACCACACAAGCTTGCTCCTTCTTGGGAAGGCCCCTTCATCGTCACCAAGGTTCTCCACAACGGGGCGTACCGTCTTTACAACGTCGAGCATAATATCGACGAGCCCCGAGCTTGGAACGCGGAGCTACTCCGCCCACTTTACACTTAAGTTTTATCACTCGGATGAGTTGCAATAAAATACTTCTGTAGTTCATGGACCTCAAAATAATAGTGTCATAGTTCCTCCATAATTTCTGTCACTTTTTATTTTTGTCCAAATAAAATTCCCCCCTCAGTGGGTGACTTAGCCGCGAATCCGTTTCGCCTAAGTTTGTAAAAATCCTACCGAGTGGTGAGCCAGACTCTCACTCGGAGGCTTAGCTGCGAATCCGTTTCGCCTAAGTTATCAAAATCCTACCGAGTGAAGAGCAAGCCTCTCACTCGGGGGCTTAGCTGCAGCCCTGTGCTCGCCTAAGTTGTCAAAAATCCTACCGAGTGAAGAGCAAGCCTCTCACTCGGGGGCTTAGCTGCAGCCCTGTGCTCGCCTAAGTTATAAAAATCCTACCGAGTGAAGAGCAACCCTCTCACTCGGAGGCTTAGCTGCAGCCCTGTGCTCGCCTAAGTTATAAAAATCCTACCGAGTGACGAGCAACCCTCTCACTCGGAGGCTTAGCTGCAGTCCAAGCACTCGCCTAAGTTATAAAAATCCTACCGAGTGAAGAGCAACCCTCTCACTCGGGGGCTTAGCTGCAATCCAAGCACTCGCCTAAGTTATAAAAATCCTACCGAGTGAGGAGCGACCCTCTCACTCGGG
>NC_041393.1:467134395-467150659 GCF_002162155.2 Triticum dicoccoides
CAGTCCAAGCACTCGCCTAAGTTATAAAAATCCTACCGAGTGAAGAGCAACCCTCTCACTCGGAGGCTTAGCTGCAGTCCAAGCACTCGCCTAAGTTATAAAAATCCTACCGAGTGACGAGCAACCCTCTCACTCGGAGGCTTAGCTGCAGCCCTGTGCTCGCCTAAGTTATAAAAATCCTACCGAGTGACGAGCAACCCTCTCACTCGGAGGCTTAGCTGCAGCCCTGTGCTCGCCTAAGTTATAGAAATCCTACCGAGTGGTAAGCCGGGCTTCCACTCGGAGGCTTAGCCGCAGCCCAGTGCTCGCCTAAGTGGACTAAAGAATAAGTCGATTGCAGTAAAGGCGCCTTGCTTTGAACCTACAAAAGACATTTCGAGCCAAAGGCAATCATATTCAAGCACCAAATTCAAGTTTGAATCGATATCTAAAGGAACCGGAAGTGCTCAGGCGTTAAGCCTGTTAAGGTTTATCGGTTACAATTCCACTCGGCATACCGAGGCAAATTTAAAAGCGTCAAGCCAGAAGAAGTTTTTTACTCCTCCTGTGGAGGGCTGGAAGGTGCAACGAATTCATCAAGGTCAATTCCGTCGGCGATCCGAGTGGCAGCTGCAAGGAAAGTTTCCATGAAGGACCTGAAGTCGTGTTTCTTGGTGTTGGCCACCCGAAGGGCCGCCAGCTTCTCTTCTCGCGCATCTTTACAGTGAACTCGAGCAAGACACAGAGCAACATCTGCACCACACCGAGCCGAGGACTTCTTCCATTCCTGCACTCGACCAGGGATCGTGTTCAAACGAGCCATCAGCGACTCAAGGTCATTCTGAAGTGTCTCCTCGGGCCAGAGCATCGAGTCGATGCGAGATGTGGCGGCCTTCAGCCTTGCAAGATAGTCCACGACAGCTGCAACACGAGACTCCAGTCGGAAAACATCCATGGCAACTTCGTCGTTCACCGGAGAATTGACGGGGTCGAGGTTTGGCTCCAGCCGGCTAGTTTCTTCTTCAAAGTTTTGGCAAAATTCTGCAAGCATGATCACTAAGTCAAGGAGATGGTCGAATGGAAAAACCACAATTGGAAATGTTTGCCAAGCATAGAGGTTTACCTTCAAGCATAAGAAACAGCTTCTTGGCAAGACCACTCAGGAAGGCCTCCAGATCAGTTTTCTTCCCAGTCAATTTGCTGACTTGGTCGGTCAGGGCAGCTTTATCAGTTCTCAGTCGACTGACCTCCTTGTTGGCGATCCCAAGAGCAGCTTTCAGATTGGTATTGTCTTGTTCAAACTTGGTGACTGAAGCTAACTTCTCGTCAGCAAGCTTGATCTTCTCAGCTAGCTCAAGATCTTTCTTCTGTTGGGCCTCCCTTACCTTACCTACAAGTTACAGCAAGACCAAATTTTGAAACAAACAAGGGGAAAAGCAGTCGTAAGGGTCTCACCAAACATACCTTCGGTCTCCTCCTTTGCCTTTGTCAACTTCTCCTGAACCAGCTTCAGGCTCAACTAAAGTTGAGTGTGCTTGTTTTCCAGCTCAGAGTAGTGAGCCACAAGATCACAAGAGTTCTGCAAAGAACCAATCGACTAAATGTCAAATATAATTCACTTCCGGGTGAAAAAGGAAAAAACACACGTTTCTAAGACTACAGCCGAATACAAGCATTCGACCGTAGTCTCGGGGACTACACCCACTGGGTGCACTCAGCGTGCCCCCACTAATCCTGTTGAAGACAAAGTCGACCAGTCGACCTCAAAAAAAAAAGAGCGAGATGCATTCTCTAAGACTGTGATCAACTGCAAGCAGTCGACCACAGTCTCGGGGACTACACCCAGTGGGTGCACTCAGCGTGCCCCCACCGGTTTGTGAAATCCAGTCGACATAGTCGACTGACAGAAAGATTGACATCATAAAGCCTTGGGGACTACACCCAGCGGGTGCACTCAACGTGCCCCCGCTAACACGGAGTTTTATCGACACACCCAGTGGGTGACTACTATAAATTCCGGAAAAGAAAAGTTTTTGGTAGCATATCCAACAGAACAAACGGTGGTCGACTGACCTGGACATTGCTTTGGAGGGCAGAACTGGCGTCATAAGCTGCCTGGCTCGCATCCCGAATGGTCTTTAACTGCTCCATCATGATTCCCGCCTGGCGTATCGCTTCTTTCGCCGCGCCAGCTTGGTCCTCTGGGACATGGTGCGTCGTGAAGAGAGAGGGCTGCGGAGCACTTGTCAATGGATCTGCGAAGGACACCGTGTGTCGAGTGGTGTTCTCTTCCTCCGCAATCAGAATCTCAGGCGCCATCACATCCTGGGGCACTTTACTGGCGGACGCTTTCCTACTTCTCCTGCGCTTCAGTGGTTCTTCATCCTCATCATCATCAGGAAGATTGATAACAGCAGTGGGTGGAGCTACAAAGAAGAATCAGGATCAGAGATCGCGAGTCAGTCGACTAAGAACGGCGTTAAGAATACGGTACCTGGTTTCGAAGTTGCTGTGTCCTCCATCTCATGGTCATCAGCCCGGGCTGAGGTTTCAGAAGTAGCAGCACTGCAACTCCAAAGGATCAGTCGACTAACTTCAGCGTCGACCAGAGACAAAGTTCACACAAAATAAGAAGATTCAAATAGCGCGATTACCCTGATATAGTAGGGATGGACACCTTCATCTTCGGCAGGAGCTTGGTCGGCTTCGATGAGGCCGCCCTGGGCTGCTTCGGCGCCTTTTCAGTCGGCGCTGGAGAGGTGGTCCGAGGGCGTTTAGTCGACTGAGCCGCGGTCGCAACCCCCTTACCACGTTCAGTCGAAGGGTCGTGGACAAGCTTCGACCGCCTTTCCGAGCGCGGTGGTACGACCTCCTCCTCCTCTTCTTCCTCATCTTCAACGTCATCTTCATCACCGCCGTCATCGTCATCATCATCATCATCCTCTGCAACATCCGAGTCCCATTCCTCCTCTTCCTGGCTCTCGCCCCCACTCGCCTCACCCTCCTCAGTCGGGGTTTGTGCTCCATTGGGCATCGAGTACAGTTCGGTGAGAGCCTAACGGATATCAAGACAAGGATCAGTCAACCAGTCGGCAGGATAAACAAAAATGAATGTGACAAGAACGCAGTGGAGAGCAGAGCAAGTGTACCTTGTTTGGATCGCTGTTGTGGTCGAGTGGAGGAATCCTTCTGGCTCCGCGTGGGTTGTCCTTGTTTCCGGTAACGGCTACCATCCATCTTTCCAGAGTGACATCGTCGACTGCTTCCGGATGGACTCGAGTCTCATCTTCAGTCCCACAGTACAACCACATGCAGTGGCTCCGGAACTGCAGGGGCTGGATGCGACGCCTAAGGAAGACCTCCAAGAGATCCATGCCTGTCACTCCCTCCCGAACCAGCTGCACCACGCACTCCATCAATATCTTCACGTCAGCTTTCTCCTCCGGAATCAACTTCAGAGAGGAAGGCTTGTTCACTCGGTCCATGGTAAACTGTGGGAGTCCACTCGACTGCCCCGGCGTCGACTGGTCCTGGCAGTAGAACCAAGTCGACTGCCAGCCTCTGACCGACTCGGGAAAGGTCATGGGCGGGAAGGTGCTCTTATTTCGCACCTGGATCCCCAGGCCCCCACACATTTGGACGACTCGGGTTCTCTCATCACCTGGGCTCGCCTTCTTCACGGTCTGAGAGCGACACGTGAATATATGCTTGAACAAACCCCAGTGCGGTCGACAGCCCAGGAAACCCTCACACATGGACACGAACGCGGCAAGATAGGCAATCGAATTTGGGGTAAAGTGGTGGAGCTGCGCTCCGAAGAAGTTCAAGAAGCCACGGAAGAAAATACTCGGCGGCAAAGAAAATCCACGATCAACATGGGTGGCCAAGAGCACACACTCACCCTCTTCTGGCTGGGGCTGCCACTCCTTCCCCGGAAGCCTCGCAGCTCCGTGAGGGATCAAGCCCTCGTTGGCCATGTCAAGGAGGTCTTTCTCTGTGATGGTCGACTGGATCCAGTCTCCTTGGACCCAGCCCTTCGGCAGGCGGGATCTGGAAGAAGACCCTTCGCGGCTGGTAGATCTCCCCTTCGCCTTCTCCGATGCTGACGCCTTCTTCGCACGCTCCAGCGCCGCCGTCTTCTCCTTGGCCATGGTTGCCGGCGAGGTGCGCGTGGGGGAGTTGTGCGGGGGCGAGAGCGAGCGCGCTGAACGGGGACGAAGGGAGCAGAGAGAGAGAGAGAGAGAATGCTGAGGCACAGTACAGAAATCCTCACCGGGCGCATTTATAAGGTCCCTTCCGAGTGGCTGACATGTGGGCCCGGTCGATCTAATCATATCAGGAACAGTTATGCAGACGGGATACGTGGCGGATAAAGCGGCGCGGAGATCGAGGCGTCTATGTCCCGTCCCATCCGAACGCCGCGGTCCGCTCCACTTCGCGCGCGTCCCCAAATTTCGCATCCCGCGGAATCCGCGAACAAGCAGATCAGTCTATCAGACACGGGGTTTCCGGCGATCCGTCGCTCGGAGATCGCCGAAGCCCGAAAGATCACTCGACAAAAGAAGAGAATGGATCAAGTCGACTGAAGACAAGTTGCTCACTGTCGACGAAGAGATTCTTTGGTCCAGAACAGCGCACGACCAGAGCGCAAAGGTTAATCGGAAACGACATCAACTCCTTCTTCACTCGAAGCCTCAATCCATTCGGGGGCTAATGATGGGGTTATGTACCTAGGGTAGGGTCATGGACCTGATCCAAGTAACTTACCCAGGACATCCTTTGAAGAGGTCGCCTTCCAGTCGACCAACGAAGGACTCACTCGACTGGCCTGAAGGACTCGACCACGAAGACTCACTCGACCACCAGGAGGTCAAGAGGCACTCTGCACTCCAACAGCCTGTAATTAAGTGGCCTTTATGATAGTAAAGACACTTTATGTGGGGCGTTACCAGTAACGCCCCAGACTTAACTCACCTTAAACCTTCTCCTACGTGGGCTGGCTGGGGTCCTGGCGCACTCTATATAAGCCACCCCCCTCCACAGGCAGAAGGGTTCAGCACCTTGTAACTCATATACTCATAATCCACTCGACCGCCTCCGGGCTCTGAGACGTAGGGCTGTTACTTCTTCCGAGAAGGGCCTGAACTCGTACATCCCTTGTGTTTACAACCTCTCCATAGCTAGGACCTTGCCTCTCCATACCTACCCCCCACTCTACTGTCAGGCTTAGAACCACGACATAGTCAATGGGTCTTCCACATTCAGATCCGTACGTATTTTGCAAATTTCTATGTCTACAATGCTCTGCACAGAGCTACTCTAGCTAATTGCTCCCACTTTCAATATGTATCCAGATTGAGACTTAGAGTCATCCGGATCAGTGTCAAAACTTTGCATCAATGTAACCCTTTACGACAAACCTTTTTGTCACCTCCATAACCAAGAAATATCTCCTTAGTCCTATAAGGATAATTTTTACCGCTTTCCAGTGATCTACTCCTAGATCACTATTGTACTCCCTTGCCAAACTCAGGGCAGGGTATACAATAGATCTGGTACACAACATGACATGCTTTATAGAACCTATGGCTGAGGCATAGGGAAAGACTTTCATTCTCTTTCTATTTTCTGCCGTGGTCGGGTTTTGAGTCTTACTCAACTTTACACCTTGCAACACAGGCAATAACTCCTTCTTTGATTGTTCCATTTTGAACTACTTCAAAAATTTGTCAAGGTATGTGAGGGAGTCCTAGACTAGGGGGTGTCCGGATAGCCGAACTATCATCTTTGGCCGGACTCCAAGACTATGAAGATACAAGATTGAAGACTTCGTCCCGTGTCCGGATGGGACTTTCCTTGGCGTGGAAGGCAAGCTTGGCGATACGGATATGTAGATCTCCTACCATTGTAACCGACTCTGTGTAACCCTAGCCCTCTCCGGTGTCTATATAAACCGGAGGGTTTTATTCCGTAGGACGAACAACAACCATACCATAGGCTAGCTTCTAGGGTTTAGCCTCTCTGATATCGTGGTAGATCTACTCTCGTACTACCCATATCATCAATATTAATCAAGCAGGAGTAGGGTTTTACCTCCACCGAGAGGGCCCGAACCTGGGTAAAAACATCGTGTCCCTTGTCTCCTATTACCATCCGCCTAGACGCACAGTTCGGGACCTCCTACCCGAGATCCGCCGGTTTTGACACCGACATTGGTTCTTTCATTGAGAGTTCCTCTGTGCCGTCGCCATCAAGAAGGATGCCTCGTCCCGTCTTTAAAGACGGAACCATTGCTAAAGGAGCTTTGGCCATCGGCCAAACTATCCGGCTAGGCGGTTTTCTTATGACCGCCTGTTCGGCCGCCGCGCCGACGATGACTTCTTGGGTCATCAAAAGCAATCTCCACGTCAACTCGGAACTCGCCGAGTAGCTAGATCCGATGGAGCTCTTCTCCTTAAATGAGCTCTTGGATCCCCAGGCTACCCACCACGTTGTTGTGGTTGAGGAACAGTACGGCAACCCTTCTTCAATATTCAGGACTAGTTATGTCCGGATTCCCGACCCCTCCATGCCGGATTCCCGCGGAGGGACAGACGTCGGTCAAGTCCTGAACCTAAAGTCAGGCAGCAGGCTGGATTCATTGGACAATATCCAAAAACCCAAGCTTCCAAGTTCGGAAACTTTTCGGCCCTTCAGTCTTAGATTGGACGGGGTTCCGAATTCAGTTCCACCCGCCCACCCAAACATAAGCGATCTATCCCGAATCCGGCAAGAGCCCGCTGAAACAGTACACCATTACTGGGCCAGATTCCTCCTGGTTATTGATAGGATAAAGGACTACCACGAGGAAGATGCAATCTCACTTTTCTGCAATAATTGCACGGATAGGGGAATCCTAAACGCCATAGGTCGTCGTGAAATTACACGCTTTGACGACTTGGCGTCCATAGTACGAAAGTACTGTGCGATGGAGAGTGCCTGGAAAACCGAAACCAAATTTTGGGATAATCCGGCTCCGAATACAACCCTAGTCTGAAATAAAAGGGTGCGTCATCGCCAGGCACCTGGGTTAAATACCAAAAGGCAAAAAACCCCTAAAGGGCACGGAACCGTACTGGAGGGATGGCTCAATGGACCCTGCAAAATTCATAGTACAGAGGGCGCCACTCCAACTCATAGCCTTCGGGCATGTTGGATACTACGGCAGGTGGCCAAGAGTAGCGAAGAGCTTCTAGCCCCAGAGAACCAGCCCAGCAACACCAGTACAGTATTAACAGTCTTCGAGACTTTCGCATCAAATAATATGCGGAAAAGAACACTCCGCAGCCTTGCCGAAGTCTACCAAGTAGCAACAATAAACCCATGGAGTGACACGGCTATTACCTTTAATGCCAGTGACGAACCTAAATTCCGAACAGCCCGAGCACCAGTCGCATTTGTCCTCAGTCCAATAGTGGACGGCTTTCGCCTTACTAAGGTACTCATGGACGGTGGCAGCGGATTGAACCTCATTTACGAGGAAACCTTTGAAAAATGGAAATAGGCTGGAGCCGCATTGAGCGAAGCAGTACAACATTTAGAGGAATAATCCCTAGTTGGGAAGCATGCTGCACAGGAAAAATCACACTAGATGTGGTGTTTGGCTCACCGGACAATTACAGGTCCGAGGAGGTCACGTTCTAAGTGGCCCCGTTCAGCAGCGGATATCACGCTTTATTAGGGCGAGAGGCATTCACAATTTTTCAAGCTATACCCCATTACGGGTACATGAAGCTCAAAATGCTCGGGCCCAACGGAATCATCACTCTTGCCATTTGCCCGGACATAGCACTCCGTGCCGAAAATAAGACAGCCGCACTAGCCCTCGAGGCACTATCCGAAGCCCTAGCGGCCGAGGAACTCACCGCGTTGCGCTCCACAGTGAACAGGGACGATGTGATACTCGATAAGAGATCCAAGTCCACCTCTTTTAAGCCAGCAGACGAAATAGTCAAATTCCAAGTCCATCCAACGGACCCTACAAAGACGGCCTCCATTGGGGCACAGTTAAACCCTGACGTAGACACCGCACTACGAGAATTCCTACGGGAAAATTGGGACATTTTTGCCTGGCACCCTTCAGACATGCCAGGAATCCCACGCCGGCTGGGCGAGCACAGCCTAAATATCCTAAAAGGATTCAAGCCAGTCAAACAGGCTCTTCGGCGTTTTTTCAAACCCAAGAGACAGGCAATGGGAGAGGAGCGAGCCAAACTTTCGGAAGTCGGATTCATCAGAGATATAAAACATCCGGACTGGCTAGCAAACCTGGTGATGGTACCAAAGAAGGATAAATCCTGGCGCCTATGTGTCGACTTCAAAGACCTTAACAAGGCTTGCCCAAAGGATCCATTCCCCCTCCCCCGCATCGATCAAATCATCAACGCTACCGCAGGGCACGATTCATTGTGTTTCCTCGACGCTTACTCCGGCTACCACCAAATCAAGATGGCGGAGCCAGACCAAGCCGCGACGGCATTCATCACTCCATACGGACCATTCTGCTTCAACACAATGCCCTTCGGGCTCAAAAATGCCGGCGCAACATATCAGCGCATGATTCAGACATGTCTGGCAAAACAGTGGAGGCATACGTAGACGATGTGGTCGTCAAACCCAAGCATGTCGAAACTCTAGTAGACGACTTGAGGCTCACATTCGACAATCTCCGAGCATATGACATTAAGCTCAACCCGGAAAAATGCGTTTTTGGTGTACCAGCCGGAAAGCTCTTGGGTTTTATTGTATCCGGTAGAGGAATTGAAGCAAACCCAGCCAAGATCCGAGCTCTGTCACAATTGGATATCCCAAAAGACCTCAAGCAAATACAAAAATTGACTGGATGTGTGGCGGCTCTAAGCTGCTTTATCTCCCGCTTAGGAGAAAAGGCATTACCCCTTTATTGCCTCCTCCGGCACACCGAACACTTCGAGTGGACGGATGCCGCCACGGCCGGACTCGAAGAAATCAAAGCCATATTGGCAACAAATCCGGTCCTGGCCGCGCCCAACTTGGGCGAACCAATGTTATTATATATCGCGGCAACACATCAAGTTGTAAGCGCGGTGCTCGTCGTCGAACGAGAAGCGGATGGACACAAGTTCCCTCTTCAAAAACCAGTTTACTACGTGTCCACTGTCCTAACTCCATGCAAGTCCCAGTATCCACATTCTCAAAAGATAGCGTACGCGGTGTTCATGGCATCTCGGAAGCTGCGACACTACTTCCAAGAGTGTTCAATAACAGTAGCCTCCGAAGTACCTCTTAATGACATTATAAACAACCGCAACGCAATGGGCCGGAATGCCAAATGGGCCATCGAGCTCCTCCCATTCGACATAACCTATAAACCATGGCGAGCTATCAAGTCGCAAGTTTTGGCTGACTTTGTCGCCGAATGGACTGAAGCCGAACTCCCTAAAGAGTACGGCGCATACTCCAATTGGATTATGCACTTCGACGGCTCCAAAATGTTGGCCGGCCTGGGGGTTGGCGTCGTCCTGACGTCCCCAACTGGAGACACACCCCAATACGTACTCCAGATATTGTACACGGACTCCAACAACGCAGCCGAATACGAGGTCCTTCTACAGGGCCTCCGGATGGCGGTCTCCATGGGCATTAAACGCCTAGAGGAGCGCGGGGATTTGAACCTCACGATATCCCAAATAAATGGAGACTTCGACGCCAAGGATCCGAAAATGGCAGCTTACCGTAACACCGTCCTGAAAATGTCAGCTCGGTTTGAAGGGCTCGAATTTCACCATATAGCCCGGGATAATAATCAAGCAGCGGACATATTGGCACGCACCGGCGCAAGGCGCGATGCCGTCCCTCCCAACATCTTCCTGGAACGGCTTTTCAAGCCATCCGTACTATGGGAAGGGGAGTCTGGAAACAACAATTCGGACCCTACCGCACCGCCCGACACCGAACATTCTGACACAATCGGTAACACCTTCAGCCCACGAAATAATGGTAGTCATTGCCCCGTGGACCGAACCATTCCTAGCCTACTTAACTAGGCAGGAACTTCTCGAGGACCAAAACAAGGCCCGCTGCATAGTACGGCGATCTAAAGGCTATAAGGTCCATGAGGGAGAGCTTTATAAGAAAAGCACAACTAGATTCCTTCAAAGGTGTATTTCCGAAGAGGAAGGGCGAAATCTTCTGGCTGAAATTCACGCCGGACTCGGTGGGTACCACGCCGCAGCCCGGGCCCTTGTAGGCAAGGCCTTCCGTACAGGATTTTATTGGCCGACGGCCTGGGAAGATGCTCAGTACTTAGTCCAACGATGCGTCGGTGGTCAACTCTTTGCTAATCAAAGCCACATGCCACCCACCGCCCTCAAAACTATACCCATCACCTGTCTGTTTGCGGTTTGGGGGCTTGACATGGTTGGAACCCTTAAAGGAGGAACCCACAAGCAAAAATACCTATTGGTCATGGTGGATAAATTCACCAAATGGATAGAGGCCAAGCCAGTTAAGACGGCCGAATCCGGACCCGTGATAGACTTCATATGAGGGGTAGTACACCGTTACAGCGTCCCCCATAGCATCATCACTGATAATGACATGAACTTCACGGCCGACGAGGTTAAACTCTGGTGCAAAAACATGGGCATCAAGCTCGACTACGCTTCAGTCTATCACCCTCAAACTAACGGTCAAGTCGAGCGAGCAAATGGTCTAATCATGAGCAGCATCAAACCCAGACTAGTGCGGTCCCTTAAGGAATCTAACACGCACTGGGTAGAGGAGCTCGACTCCGTACTCTGGGGGTTGCGGACCACGCCGAATTGCACTACTGGATTCACACCATTTTTTATGGTATACGGCACAGAGGCAGTTTTGCCCTGCGACATAATTCATGACTCACCTTGCGTGCGCATGTATGAAGAAAGAGAAGCCGAGCTGGATCGGCAGGACAGTTTGGACGCCTTAGAGGAGGAGTGCGGCATGGCAAAAGCTCGTTCCGCATTCTATCAATAGCAGGCTCGAAGATATCAAAGCAGAGAAGCACGGGCCAAAACTTACAATGTTGGCGAACTAGTTCTACGCCTGCCGAACAATAAAAAGGACAAACTCAAGCCCAAATGGGAAGGTCCCTTCATCATCGACCAAGTCCTGACCGGCCGAGCGTACCGTCTGCGAAACGCATCAGATAACTGACTCGAGCCGAAACCATGGAACGCAGCCCGTCTCCGAAGATTCTACGCCTAGCGCCGGACTCTGAGTTCGTCTCCTTCCTCCGTCTACATTTTATACTTTAGCTGTCTTTTATTTCTCTCCCTCTCCCTCCCTTTTTCTCAAAGCCTTTGGAGGCTCGCCTGCGCATTGTTCGCACACACTTGACGTGCTACTCGCACTCATTATACCTGGGGGCTTCTTTAACAAAAGCTTATTTATACGGGCTTTATGCCCAAAACATGTGTCACACTTCCGCATGTACCTTTTATTCACCATTATATGCATCGATATGACTTAAGTTTTGGCCAAGCTGGGTTGCCTGGCTCCTGTGCTTACCCCTACGTTCCCGATTGTTTGGCTAGGAGGTAAAGGGAGCAACTCTGCGACTGTTACTGCTGGGTCAGCCGGATGTGTACCTCAGACTGGGTGAAGCCGAAAGCTAGCGTTCTTAAGGGAATATTCGGTTGGTGAATTAAAAGATGATTTCTTACCTATTTATTTATCTGCCCCCAGATGCTTTCCTGCTTTTTTCGCAGTCCGGACATGCAATTTAGGGCATGCCTCCCAGGGAAAGGAACCCCTAACGGAACTATTCTCCCTGGAAGATGTTTCTTACTAACCATGTAATATAACATAACTAGTTGGGCACTTGTCTGATAAAGCACTAATGACCCCTACGCCTGGTCTCCACGCATGCCCCGGTTTTTTATAAAACCGCGAGGGTATTCGGACACACTCCGGACTGTCGGGTCCTGAGGTTGAAGTGAAAAGGTCCGCTACGCAAACGATCTACAATCCGGCTAGAAGGCATTTTACATGTCATTTTAAATTACATAGTCAAATTGACTAATTGTATTCCTCTTCAATACCATCTAATAGGCTGTCTAGTTTACAGTCCTGCTGGGAATACTTTGCGGCCAACTCTACTTGGCCGTACACTAAGCTCACAGGGATCTCCTTCCCATTGGGCCCCACAGGTCCGACCTCGGCCATGGGGTTTGGGTCAGCCTTCGTGTACCGCGTCTTCACCATGGCCCAGGCCTCCCTGGCGCCTTGACGGCAGGCCAATATCTTCCATAGCCGGAAGCGCCGCCGTGCTCCCTAAAGCTTCTCTGCAAGCTCTCCAAGACCTTCGGGTAGGGAGTTGGATGGCCACAAGGCCTGGGCGACGCCGCTCATCACCTGCCAAACTCGTTTGTGCAGTTGCAGCAGCTCGGGAAGTCGGTCACCCGTTGAACCGGGCATTTCCTCTGCAGGACGACCTGTGAGCATACCTATAGAAATATTTCTGTTAATCGACTTCCTCGCCGAACCTTTTTTTTCAAAAGTTCGCTCAAGCACTTACTATAAATGCCGCGACGAAGCCGCCGATTCTCCTTCACAGAGTCAGAGAGCTGGGCCCGAACATCTTTTAGTTCCTCGCCCAGCTGGGTGTTGGCATCTTGGAGGTTATTTTTCTCTTGCCGCACCCTTGTAAGCACCTTCTCGCCGGCCTTTAGCTGGCGTAGTAGCTGTTGCCTGTCCGGATCTAGTCTGGCGCCATCTGCAATATTATTGTCAGACTTATACACACGACGCACTTCACAAACTACTTATCTTTCGAAGTATATATTACCGGAGGGGGTCTCTGTGGCTCCCCCTGTGGCGGCTAGTGCGGCCTCAAGTTGGGCCTTGCACTCTTGAAGCTCCTGGGACAGGTGGGTATTCTTTTCTGTAAGATCCTGCATAACAAATGATCCTTAAATCAGTTATTCTAACTATTTTAAGTCTCGGGGGCTACTGGCATATATAATTGTCCAAATTCCTCACCCGTATGTCTTTCACATACTACTCCGTGGCTCTAGCTAGACCATCTTGAGCGGCACGGAGGTGCGCATCTCCAGAATTAAAGGCATTCAATGCCTCTTGGGAGAAACATGCGTCACGAAGGATTGTCCGGCGACGCCTGTGATTCATGGAACTCTCCACCTCAGATCTGGAGGCGGACAACCTGTCGGCATCCTCCGTTGGAGGAGCTTCCGACGCGTGCCTTGTGTTCGCCTCCCCCTCTGGACCTGGCGTTGGAGCCTGGCTGGCGGAGGCTCGATTGGCAACCTCTCTGGACACAGTCCGGCGAGCGCTCTTTTTCCTGAAAAGGTCACCAACGTGAGTATGCCTTCCAGGAATCTTTCCTTGAAACACGGTGGCGCGCCCTACCGTTGCGGCGACGTCTCGATCCGCACCGCACTTCTTTTCTGCCTGCTGGGCCGAGCTGCCCCTTGTTGGCCAGCCGCCGCGAGCTCAGCTTCCTGCCTCAAAGGCACCTCCTGCGAAACACCATTGGTATGCGGTGATCATAAATAAGCACGGATGGGATACGGTATCAGGACTTCGGTCACAGTTACCTGGGAAGCCGAAAAAATTCCGGCGTAGTCGGCCGTAATGGCGACCAAAGCATTGTCGATGCTAAGTTGGTGGAACACCCCATCGATCAGCTCCACCTTTATATCCGGATCCTCTTCGGAGGCCGGATCAGGGACTGTTCTGGATCCTCGGGCTGTGGAGACAGGCTGTGTATATCCTCTACAGCCCTGCGCAGTTCCTGCGTCGAAATCACAAAGTGAGATACTTAACCATGGGAATGGGGATCGGATAAGCAAAAAGAAATGACCGCTTACCCAGCTTCGAGGGTTGTTCATAGAAAATCTGTTCAATGGACTAACACGGAGAAAATCCTCCTTTTCCCCTTTGTATAGGCCGGACAAGATCTTCACCAGATCAGCGACCGATCCCTGCCCCTTACGGCCATGACGGGTGGCATCATCCTCCCCGTTGAAATCCCACATGGGGTGACCCCTATACTGGAGCGACTGCACCCCCCGCATAATGCATGTGGCCATGACCCCAATCATGGTCAATCCGGAATGAGCCAATAATCTTATTCGGCCCATCAGGTACAGGACGTCCCTGTCATTCTCCCGTTGAGGGCTCCGCGGACGCCAACTTAGGCGTTTCTTCAGAGGAGCATTATTGAACTCCGGGAGGCCAATCCGAACTGGATCCGGTAGCAGGCTGTCTTCTATATAAAACCATTCCGAAGGCCAGTCTTCGGACGCCTTTTTCGGGGTTCCGGATAAATATCCGGTCCCGGCGATGCGCCATAGCTCGGCTCCGCCCACTTGATATATTGACCCCTCATGAGAACGGGGTACGAGGCAGAATAATCTCTTCCACAGCGCAAAATGAGCCTCGACGCCCAGGAACAGCTAGTAAAGGGCCACGAAGCCCGCGATGTGCAGAATGGAGGCAGGAGTAAGGTGGTGCAGCTGAAGGCCATAGAACTCCAGGAGCCCCCGTAGAAACGGATGTATTGGAAATCCGAGTCCTCTTATCAAATAAGAGACGAAGCATACCCGCTCCCCTTTGGAGGGGTTGGGAACGCTCTCCGCCTATTTTCCGCCCTTGTAGGTGGCGAGTCCGGCTCGAACCGGAACCATGAAGGCTGGGGGAAGGAATCCCTTGGTTTGGAGCGCCACTAGCTCACTGTGTGGGACCGAGCATCTCTCCCAATCTCCAGGTTGAGGGCTGGGAGCGCGAGAGGAGGAGTCGCGTCGATTGTCCATGATGGAATGGATTTTTGTCAGAGGCGCTCTGATGAATGCTCGCGGAGGGAAGATGGTGTGATTTGGATCTAGATCCCCGTCCCTTTTATAGGCGGCTCATTTGCGCAGCTAGGGGGGTAAATGAAAAAATACCCTGGCTTTTCACATTCATTCAACACATGGAAAATGGCCATTATTGGGCGTGGAAGCCGAGGAGCGCGATATTTACAAGAAGCCGGACACTATTCAACACAGGATTTGGAGAAGAACCCGCCTTGCAATGCAGAAGACAATCAACACGCCGGATTCATCATCATTGAAGCCTGGTTCAGGGGCTACTGAGGGAGTCCTGGACTAGGGGGTGTCCGGATAGCCGAACTATCATCTTTGGCCGGAATCCAAGACTATGAAGATACAAGATTGAAGACTTCGTCCTGTGTCCGAATGGGACTTTCCTTGGCGCGGAAGGCATGCTTGGCGATACGGATATGTAGATCTCCTACCATTGTAACCGACTCAGTGTAACCCTAGCCCTCTCCAGTGTCTATATAAACCAGAGGGTTTTAGTCCATAGGACGAACAACAATCATACCATAGGCTAGCTTCTAGGGTTTAGCCTCTCTGATCTCGTGGTAGATCTACTCTTGTACTACCCATATCATCAATATTAATCAAGCAGGATGTAACGCCCCGGATTCGATGCGCCAGGTGTCTGCCAGTTATTCGCCGTCGTTGCCATGTCATTTGCTTGCGTGTTGCACTTTGCCATGTCATCATCTGCATTTCATATCATGTCATCATGTGCATTTCATCTTGCATACGTGTTCGTCTCATGCATCCGAGCATTTTCCCCGTTGTCCGTTTTGCAATCCGGCACTCCTAAGTCATCCGGCGTCCCCTTCTCGCCTCTTTTCATGTGCGGGTATTTAACTTTCTCGGAATGGCCCGAGGTTTGCCAAGCGGCCTTGGTATAGCACCGGTAGACCGCCTGTCAAGTTTCGTGCCATTTGGAGGTCGTTTGATACTCCAACGGTTAATCGGGTAACCGTAAAGCCCTCTTTTGTTGCAGCCCAACACCCCTTCCAAAGTGGCCCAAAACCCATCAAACTCCCCTCCATGCTCTCGGTCGTTCGATCACGATCGCGTGGCCGAAAACCACACCTCATTTGGACTCTCCTAGCTCCCTCTACCTATAAATATGTGGCCTCCCCCGAAATTCCCGCAGTCCAACCCTAGCCTTCTCCCTCCTCGCGCCGCCGGACGCGTCCGCCCGCGCCGGACACGTCCAGCCTCCACGTCGCTCCGACGAATCGGAGGCCGCCATGTCACCCCACTGGTCGCTCCCGGCCAACCGGAGCGCGCCACCTCAGCCGCGTCGACCCTCTCTCTCCTCCGCCACCGCTAGGGCCCGCGGGGCCCAGATCCGGCCCGCGGGACCCGAGCCGCCGCCCACCGCCGCCCGTGCGCGCCCG
>NC_041393.1:467150932-467157561 GCF_002162155.2 Triticum dicoccoides
GGGCACCGCGCCTCCCCAGCCCGACCGCCGCCGTCCGCCTCGCCGGAGGCCAGAGCTCTGGCCGGCTCAGCTCCTCCGCCCGGCCCCGTCGTCCCCCACCCCGGCCTCCTCCAGATCTGGCGCCCCCGCGTCGACCCCGGCCGGATCCGGCCATCTCCATCATCTCCGGCCTCCTCCAAGCCATCTCCGGCGAGATCCGCGCCACCTCGGCATCCGTGCCCGGAGGTTGATTTTCCCCTTCCCCGAATCGCCAAAGTCCCTAGTTTTTCACATAATCATGCCATGTTTGACCTGTTGTATCTCTGCATCAGCTCCGTTTTGCATGTGTAATATGTCAAATTGTTCGTCTCGACGAGTACTTCATTTCATTCCATTGCATCATTTTCATTTGAGCTCATCTTGATGCCCGAAATGCTATTGGAAGAGTGCATGTTGATGTTAATCTGCTGAAACTGTTATAACTTGCTCATTTATCATTTTTGCCATGATTGATGTGTGCATCCTATGAGATTGATGTCTACATGTATGTTGATCTATGCCATGCCATCTTTCCAGGGGTGCCAACCATGTATTTTTGTGAGTTGTGTGCTGAGTGCATCAAGCTTGCTAAGTAGGGTAGTTGATGTTGCTGTTTTCCTGACAGATTCTGTTATATTTTATTGCCATGTTAACATGCTTCTACTAATCATTCTATGCATAATCTGGAGATGTCCTATAAATATGTTTTGATATACATGTCATGATCTATGCATTCATGCCCTTGGTTGCAATTATAGCCTGCTGGATCATGTTCATATCTTGCTCCAAAGTTGCTTGATAATGTTGGTGTCAGCCTGTTAACATTAAGTTCACGTATTCCCATGTGTTTTCCTAGTGATCCATGCACCCTATGACCTTGCTCTTGCCATGCTTAGCTTCATAAACATGCCTTCTTACTGTTGGTTGCCTTGCCATGCCATGTATTGCTCTGTAGTGAGTGGTTCAAGCTCACGAACATGCCTACTTATTGTTGTTCCTGCCATGTATGAATCTGTAATATAACTTGCCATGTTTACATGGGTGCCATCATATTTTCCGTGCCTTTTTGGCTCATGGTCAGTAAGGGACTCTTGTTCTATGCATTTACTAGATTTATGCCATGCCTTTGTTTGCCACGATATGTTCCCGTAACATGTTGTTTGATAGCTCTAAACATTGCAACCTGATGTTATTTCTGCTAAAGTCTGAAACTGTTATTATTTGCAATCTTTCCATGTCTTTTTGAGCATGTTCTAGTTGTTTCTGGAGATAGCTCAGTGTTCATGTTTTGTTATGCTTTACGTGTACTTCATGCCCATGCCTTTTGTTATTATGTTGGGATGTTGTAGCTTATTGTTTTGATGCTTGCAATATGCCTAGTTGCTGTTATGGACATATTGTTGTTATGACTTGTATAGAGTGTATGTGTTGCACCGTTGCTCCGTTTTGAGTGTGCTCTATATGAAACTTTCTTTATTTTCATGTAGTTCCATATTATCATGTTGCATCCTTGTTTTGAGGTGCTTGCTTGATGTTTATATGCATTTTGCATCAATGCCATGTTTAACTTGTTTTGCTCATATCTTTTAGGCCGTAGCTCCGAATTAAATGAACTTTATATGTAACTTGACTAGAATTTCGTGTAGATCCTCTTGGTGCTCTTTAACTTGCTGTTTAACAACTTCAACTTAATGTTTGTTCAGTTCTGGACCAATTTCGAAATATGCATATGAGGACTTACCGGAATTGTTATATGTTGTTCCCGGCCTCATTTAAACTTGCCTTGATGTGTTGTTCTTGTTTGCATCATCTCTTGCCATGAGTAGCTTCATGTAGCTTGGTCATGCATCATGCTTGTTGTGCATCATGTCTTGCCTATGTGTGGTGTGTTTACTATGTTGTGTGCTTCTTCTCGATAGTTCCCATTTCGTTGCGATCGTGAGGATGCGTTCGTCTACGTGTGGTTCATCTTCATGGCTCATCTTCTTCATGGACTCGTTCTTCTTCCTAGCGGGATTTCAGGCAAGATGACCGTTACCCTGGATCTCACTACTATCATTGCTATGCTAGTTGCTTCATTCTATCGCTATGCTGCGCTACCTATTACCTATTTATCAAGCCATCCCATATTGCCATGAACCTCTAACCTTTGACACCTTTCCTATGCAAACCGTTGCTTGGCTATGTTACCGCTTTGCTCAGCCCTCTTATAGCATTGCTAGTTGCATGTGAGGTTGAAGATTTCTCCATGGTGGACAGGGTTATGTTGGGATATCACAATATCTCTTATATTATTAATGCATCTATATACTTGGTAAAGGGTGGAAGGCTCGGCCTTATGCCTGGTGTTTTGTTCCACTCTTGCCGCCCTAGTTTCCGTCAAACCGGTGTTATGTTCCCGGATTTTGCGTTCCTAACGCGGTCGGGTGATTTATGGGACCCCCTGACAGTTCGCTTTGAATAAAACTTGTCCAGCAAGGCCCAACCTTGGTTTTACCATTTGCCTCACCACCACCTACCTTTCCCCTTGGGAGTAATTAACCCAAGGGTCATCTTTATTTTAGCCCACCCGGGCCAGTGCTTGTCTAAGTGATTGGTCCGAACCGAGCCGCCTGCGGGGCCACCTCGGGGAAACTCGAAGTCTGGTTTTACTCGTAGCCTGTCTCATCCGGTGTTGCCCTGAGAACGAGATATGTGCAGCTCCTATCGGGATTGTCGGCGCATCGGGTGGCTTTGCTGGTCTTGTTTTACCATTGTCGAAATGTCTTGTAAACCAGGATTCCGAGAATGATCGGGTCTTCCTGGGAGAAGGTCTATTCCTTCGTTGATCGCGAGAGCTTGTCATGGGCTAAGTTGGGACACCCCTGCAGGGTTTAAACTTTCGAGAGCCATGCCCGCGGTTATGTGGCAGATGGGAATTTGTTAATGTTCGGTTGTAGATAACTTGACACCAGATCCGAATTAAAACGCATCAACCGCGTGTGTAGCCGTGATGGTCTCTTCTCGGCGGAGTCCGGGAAGTGAACACGGTTTCTGGGTTATGTTTGACGTAAGTAGGTGTTCAGGATCACCTCTTGATCATTGCTAGCTTCACGACCGTTCCGCTTGTTCTCTCTTCTCGCTCTCATTTGCGTATGTTAGCCACCATATCATGCTTAGTCGCTGCTGCAACCTCACCACTTTACCCCTTCCTTTCCCATTAAGCTTTGCTAGTCTTGATACCCATGGTAATGGGATTGCTGAGTCCTCGTGGCTCACAGATTACTACAACAACAGTTGCAGGTACAGGTTGTACGATGATCATCACGTGAGAGCAATGCTTGCTTGCGTTGAGATCTTCTTCTGCTTCTTCTTCGGTCAGGGGATAGGTTCCAGGTCGGCAGCCTGGGCTAGCAGGGTGGATATTGTTTGAGTTTCTGTTTATGATTCATCCGTAGTCGGATGTTGTTCTTGTATGTTGTATTGTTGTATTCATGTGACATTGTATGTATTGGATGTATCCCCACTATTATGTAATGTAAATGTAATGATATCCACCTTGCAAAAGCGTCTTAAAGATGCGCTTCTATCCTTGGTGGGACCTTCGAGTTCCTTTAGGATAGGGTCGCATCTTGGGCGTGACAAGTTGGTAATCAGAGCCTCGACCGACCCTAGGAGCCCCCTTGATTGATCGTGTAGTTTGGCCGTTGTTGAGTCTAGAAGAAAACTATTTTCGGAGTCTAGTTATATCGGAGAGTAGGAATTCTTTTTACTCCTCTGCCCCTTCGTCGCTCTTGTGAGGAATCTTGACGTAGGTGTTTTGAATTACTCCTCTTCCCATTCAAATTTTTCTTTAGGTTCACGCAGTTGGTTTTCCGGTAGTTGTTCTCCAGCTCTTTTATCCGGTGCATTTCTCGTCAAGTTGACTCGAGTCTCTTCATCTTTGAGTTCAATCCTCAGTTGTTTTTTCCCACCCGCCCTCCCTTCTTCTTATTGGAACCGGAGTCCGTAATCGAGTATCCTTCCTACTCGTGCGAAGTCTTTGCTTTCTCTCCTCAATGATTTCAACCGGTGTTTCCCCTTCAAGTTATTCGTCGGTTCTCCCTTCCAGTTGCCTGTGTTTACCCGCCCTCCCACCCTTTTTCTTCCCGAAGTATGACTCTCTCGACCATCAATTCCATTCGTGTGGAGCCTCTTCAGTCTTCCCTCAATTATTTCAACCGGTGAATTCTCGTCCCGTTCGTCATTCTTCATCCCTTTCTTTTTCCAGTGCACTCGATTCAAGTTTTCTGGGTTGATCACATTCTTTTCCTTGGATCAAGTGTTTTCCTTGCTCATTCGCCTCTCGCCAGTTTATCCTTCCGGAGTGTTCAAGACATCTCAGAAGATTCGTCTGTGTTCCAATTAATTCGAGGTTGTCGCCGCATTCGAATATTTCAATCGTTCCGGTGCATCTTCTCTCTCTTCAACAATCCTTTCCAACGGTGTTTTTTTCTTTTTAGTGCGCCCTAACCCACAGGTCTTTTTCCAGGATCTTACCTGACTCTTCTAATTTCCCCGGAGTTATTCTCAATTCTTTTCAAGTGCGATGTAAGAATGAATTTCATCAGTCACATGCCTTTTCCAAGATCGATTTTAAATCATTTCATTGTTGGCTCAACCTCTTTGTTTTTCATTCTTCTGGAGTATCTCAGTAATTTCGGTGGTGTTTCTCGTCGTCATCTCAACTTTGAAGACCGAAGAAGAGGTTTTCCTCTAAATCTTGCCTCCTCTCCCGAAGATTCGTGGTTCCAGCTTCTTGTTATCATCTCGAATTATTCCATTTGTCAGTTATTCTTTTCATCCATCCGGAGTATGTCAGAAGCTGTTTTTCCTTTTCTTTTCACCGGAGGCCATCATTCCAGTTATCGTTCTCTAATTATCCCGATGCTTCGTTCAAGTGTTCTTTTATCAGCTCAGGGTCTGTTCGTTCTTTTGCATCTAAATTCCCTCAAGCATATTTGTTCTTCTAATTCTTCCCGGTGATTCTTTCTCTTTCATCAGTCATTTTCGAATTCTTACGGTGGTTCGTTCAAGATTCTTTTTCCTTCATTATCATTTTTAATCCATTCGTTCTTTTCAATCCTACCGGTGATTCATGAAGACCTTCTCAAGTTTACGATATATCACTTCTCAATCCTTTTCAGAAGAATAAGTAATATGCAAAATCCATTGCTTGTCATCAATTTAATTTGATGAAGGATAAGCATACAATAAATCTTATTCTTATCTCATCCAAGTGGTTAATCCCTTCCTTCGGAGTTTGTTCTTGATGAATAAATTCTAGTTTCAAGTGTTTCATCTTTTCTTTTCCCGGAGTTCAAATTTCCTTGGCCATCTCGTCGGAACCTCCATCTAAATCACTGCAAGGCTCATCTTATTCTTTCTTCCTTCTTTCTATCTCATCATCCTTTTGTCACCGGAGTTCTTCATGGTGCTTCGTCATGATTTAATTCATTCCTCAAGAGTTCATCAAGTATCATTCCATCCTCTCAAGCTCGTGTTCTATTCCCCCATGTTTCAGCCGAAGTGCTGCCTAAATCCTTTCAGTCTTATTCGTTTCTTATCTCGTTCTACCCAAAATGGTTTCATAGTCTATCTGATTCCGTGAGCTTTCGATTCTCGTCATTCTCGTCATTCCTCTCTTCTTCTCGAGTGCTCTTGATTCTTTGCTTCTTCTCTTGAGTTCTTGTTTCACCTCATCCCTTTTCCCTTCCGTCTCGGTCCTAAGATCTCGGGACGAGATCTCTTGTTAGTGGAGGAGTGTTGTAACGCCCCGGATTCGATGCGCCAGGTGTCTGCCAGTTATTCGCCGTCGTTGCCATGTCATTTGCTTGCGTGTTGCACTTTGCCATGTCATCATCTGCATTTCATATCATGTCATCATGTGCATTTCATCTTGCATACGTGTTCGTCTCATGCATCCGAGCATTTTCCCCGTTGTCCGTTTTGCAATCCGGCACTCCTATGTCATCCGGCGTCCCCTTCCCGCCTCTTTTCATGTGCGGGTATTTAACTTTCTCGGAATGGCCCGAGGTTTGCCAAGCGGCCTTGATATAGCACCGGTAGACCGCCTGTCAAGTTTCGTGCCATTTGGAGGTCGTTTGATACTCCAACGGTTAACCGGGTAACCGTAAAGCCCTCTTTTGTTGCAGCCCAACACCCCTTCCAAAGTGGCCCAAAACCCATCAAACTCCCCTCCATGCTCTCGGTCGTTCGATCACGATCGTGTGGCCGAAAACCACACCTCATTTGGACTCTCCTAGCTCCCTCTACCTATAAATATGTGGCCTCCCCCGAAATTCCCGCAGTCCAACCCTAGCCCTCTCCCTCCTCGCGCCGCCGGACGCGTCCGCCCGCGCCGGACACGTCCAGCCTCCACGTCGCTCCGATGAATCAGAGGCCGTCACGTCACCCCACTGGTCGCTCCCGGCCAACCAGAGCGCGCCACCTTAGCCGCGCCGACCCTCTCTCTCCTCCTCCGCCGCCAGGGCCCGCGGGGCCCAAATCCGGCCCGCAGGACCCGAGCCGCCACCCGCCGCCGCCCGTGCGGGCCCGCGTCTCTCGCGCCGCTGCGCCCGTGGCTCCGGCCG
>NC_041393.1:467158020-467179945 GCF_002162155.2 Triticum dicoccoides
GCGCCTCGCCGTGCCGAGCCGCCTCCTCCCGCCGCCGTGGGCACCGCGCCTCCCCAGCCCGACCGCCGCCGTCCGCCTCGCCAGAGGCCAGAGCTCCGGCCGGCTCAGCTCCTCCGCCCGGCCCCGTCGTCCCCCGCCCCGGCCTCCTCCAGATCTGGCGCCCCCGCGTCGATCCCGGCCGGATCCGGCCGTCTCCATCATCTCCGGCCTCCTCCAAGCCATCTCCGGCGAGATCCGCGCCGCCTCGGCATCCGTGCCCGGAGGTTGATTTTCCCCTTCCCCGAATCGCCTAAGTCCCCAGTTTTTCACATAATCATGCCATGTTTGACCTGCTGTATCTCTGCATCCGTAGCTTCGTTTTGCACGTATAATATGTCAAATTGTTCGCCTCGACGAGTACTTCATTTCATTCCATTGCATCATTTTCATTTGGGCTCATCTTGATGCCCGAAATGCTGTTGGAAGAGTGCATGTTGATGTTAATCTGCTGAAACTGTTATAACTTGCTCATTTATCATTTTTGCCATGATTGATGTGTGCATCCTATGAGGTTGATGTCTACATGTATGTTGATCTATGCCATGCCATCTTTACAGGGGTGCCAACCATGTATTTTTGTGAGTTGTGTGCTGAGTGCATCAAGCTTGCTAAGTAGGGTAGTTGATGTTGCTGTTTTCCTGATAGATTCTGTTATATTTTGTTGCCATGTTAACATGCTTCTACTAATCATTCTATGCATAATCTGGAGAAGTCCTATAAACATGTTTTGATCTACATGTCATGCTCTATGAATTCACGCCCTTGGTTGCAATTATAGCCTGCTGGATCATGTTCATATCTTGCTCCAAAGTTGCTTGATAATGTTGCTGTCAGCCTGTTAACATTAAGTTCACTTGTTCCCATGTGTTTTCCTAGTGATCCATGCACCCTATGACCTTGCTCTTGCCATGCTTAGCTTCATAAACATGCCTTATTACTGTTGGTTGCCTTGCCATGCCATGTATTGCTCTGTAGTGAATGGTTCAAGCTCACGAACATGCCTACTTATTGTTGTTCCTGCCATGTATGAATCTGTAATATAACTTGCCATGTTTACATGGGTGCCATCATATTTTCCGTGCCTTTTTGGCTCATGGTCAGTAAGGGACTCTTGTTCTATGCATTTAGTATATTCATGCCATGCCTTTGTTTGCCATGATATGTTCCTGTAACATGTTGTTTGTTAGCTCTAAACATTGCAACCTGATATTATTTCTGCTAAAGTCTGAAACTGTTATTATTTGCAATCTTTCCATGTCTTTTTGAGCATGTTCTAGTTGTTTCTGGAGATAGCTCAGTGTTCATGTTTTGTTATGCTTTACGTGTACTTCATGCCCATGCCTTTTGTTATTATGTTGGGATGCTGTAGCTTACTGTTTTGATGCTTGCAAGATGCCTAGTTGTTGTTATGGACAGATTGTTGTTATGACTTGTATAGAGTGTATGTGTTGCACCGTTGCTCCGTTTTGAGTGTGCTCTATATGAAACTTACTTGATTTTGCATGTAGTTCCATATTATCATGTTGCATCCTTGTTTTGAGGTGTTTGCTTGATGTTTGTATGCATTTTGCATCAATGCCATGTTTAACTTGTTTTGCTCATATCTTTTAGGCCGTAGCTCCGAATTAAATGAACTTTATATGTAACTTGACTAGAATTTCGTGTAGATCCTCTTGGTGCTCTTTAACTTGCTGTTTAACAACTTCAACTTAATGTTTGTTCAGTTCTGGACCAATTTCGAAATATGCATATGAGGACTTACCGGAATTGTTATATGTTGTTCCCGGCCTCATTTAAACTTGCCTTGATGTGTTGTTCTTGTTTGCATCATCTCTTGCCATGAGTAGCTTCATGTAGCTTGGTCATGCATCATGCTTGTTGTGCATCATGTCTTGCCTATGTGTGGTGTGTTTACTATGTTGTGTGCTTCTTCTCGATAGTTCCCGTTTCGTTGCGATCGTGAGGATGCGTTCGTCTACGTGTGGTTCGTCTTCGTGGCTTCATCTTCTTCATGGACTCGTTCTTCTTCCTAGCGGGATTTCAGGCAAGATGACCGTTACCCTGGATCTCACTACTATCATTGCTATGCTAGTTGCTTCGTTCTATCGCTATGCTGCGCTACCTATTACCTGTTTATCAAGCCATCCCATATTGCCATGAACCTCTAACCTTTGACACATTTCCTATGCAAACCGTTGCTTGGCTATGTTACCGCTTTGCTCAGCCCTCTTATAACATTGCTAGTTGCACGTGAAGTTGAAGATTTCTCCATGGTGGACAGGGTTATGTTGGGATATCACAATATCTCTTATATTATTAATGCATCTATATACTTGGTAAAGGGTGGAAGGCTCGGCCTTATGCCTGGTGTTTTGTTCCACTCTTGCCGCCCTAGTTTCCGTCATACCGATGTTATGTTCCCGGATTTTACGTTCCTAACACGGTCGGGTGATTTATGGGACCCCCCTGACAGTTCGCTTTGAATAAAACTTGTCCAGCAAGGCCCAACCTTGGTTTTACCATTTGCCTCACCACCACCTACCTTTTCCCTTGGGAGTAATTAACCCAAGGGTCATCTTTATTTTAGCCCCCCCAGGCCAGTGCTTATCTAAGTGATTGGTCCGAACCGAGCCGCCTGCGGGGCCACCTCGGGGAAACTCGAAGTCTGGTTTTACTCGTAGCCTGTCTCATCCGGTGTTGCCCTGAGAACGAGATATGTGCAGCTCCTATCGGGATTGTCGGCGCATCGGGTGGCTTTGCTGGTCTTGTTTTACCATTGTCGAAATGTCTTGTGAACCAGGATTCCGAGACTGATCGGGTCTTCTTGGGAGAAGGTCTATTCCTTCGTTGATCGCGAGAGCTTGTCATGGGCTAAGTTGGGACACCCCTGCAGGGTTTAAACTTTCGAGAGCCGTGCCCGCGGTTATGTGGCAGATGGGAATTTGTTAATGTCCGATTGTAGATAACTTGACACCAGATCCGAATTAAAACGCATCAACCGCGTGTGTAGCCGTGATGGTCTCTTCTCGGCGGAGTCCGGGAAGTGAACACGGTTTCTGGGTTATGTTTGACGTAAGTAGGTGTTCAGGATCACCTCTTGATCATTGCTAGCTTCACGACCGTTCCGCTTGTTCTCTCTTCTCGCTCTCATTTGCGTATGTTAGCCACCATATCATGCTTAGTCGCTGCTGCAACCTCACCACTTTACCCCTTCCTTTCCCATTAAGCTTTGCTAGTCTTGATACCCATGGTAATGGGATTGCTGAGTCCTCGTGGCTCACAGATTACTACAACAACAGTTGCAGGTACAGGTTGTACGATGATCATGACGTGAGAGCGATGCTTGCTTGCGTTGAGATCTTCTTCTGCTTCTTCTTCGATCAGGGGATAGGTTCCAGGTCGGCAGCCTGGGCTAGCAGGGTGGATATTGTTTGAGTTTCTGTTTATGATTCATCCGTAGTCGGATGTTGTTCTTGTATGTTGTATTGTTGTATTCATGTGACATTGTATGTATTGGATGTATCCCCACTATTACGTAATGTTGATGTAATGATATCCACCTTGCAAAAGCGTCTTCAAGATGCGCTTCTATCCTTGGTGGGACCTTCGAGTTCCTTTAGGATAGGGTCGTATATTGGGCGTGACACAGGAGTAGGGTTTTACCTCCACCGAGAGGGCCTAAACCTGGGTAAAAACATCGTGTCCCTTGTCTCCTGCTACCATCCGCCTAGACGCACAGTTCGGGACCCCCTACCTGAGATCCGCCGGTTTTGACACCCACAGTATGTACTCATTAAAAAAACTTATCAAGCGTCTTGATCTATCTCTATAGATCTTGATGCTCAATATGTAAGAAGCTTCACCAAGGTATTTCTTTGAAAAACTCCTTTCAAACACTCGTTTATGCTTTCCAGAAAATTCTACATCATTTCCGATCAACAATATGCCATTCACATATACTTATCAGAAAGGCTATAGTGCTCCCACTCACTTTCTTGTAAATACAGGCTTCACCGGAAGTCTATATAAAACTATATGCTTTGATCAAGTCATCAAAGCGTATATTCCAACTCTGAGATGCTTTGCACGAGTCCATGGATGGATTGCTGGAGCTTGCACATTTTGTTAGCACCTTTAGGATCGACAAAGCCTTCTGGTTGCATCATATACAACTCTTCTTTAAGAAATCCATTAAGGAATTTAGTTTTGACATCCATTTGCCAGATTTCATTAAAAGTGGCAATTTGCTAACATGATTCGGACAGACTTAAGCATTGATACGGGTGAGAAAATCTCATTGTAGTCAACACCTTGAACTTTGTCAAAAACCTTTTTTGACAAGTCTAGTTTTGTAGATAGTAACACTACTATCAACGTTCGTCTTCCTCTTGAAAATCCATTTATTTTCTATGGCTTGATGATCATCGGGCAGGTCAACCAAAGTCCACACTTTGTTCTCATACATGGATCCCATCTCAGATTTCATGGCCTCAAGCCATTTCACAGAATCTGGGCTCATCATCGCTTCCTCATAGTTCGAGGTTCGGATCGTACTCTGGTTGACCTACGAGGTTCGGTAGTAACTTGATCTGAAGTTACATGATCATCATAAGTAGCTTCTTCACTAATTGGTGTAGGAATCACAGGAACAGATTTCTGTGATGAACTACTTTCCAATAAGGGAGCAGGTACAGTTACCTCATCAAGTTCTACTTTCCTCCCACTCACTTCTTTCGAGAGAAACTCCTTCTCTAGAAAGGATCCATTCTCGGCAACGAATATTTTGCCTTCGGATCTGTGATAGAAGGTGTACCCAACAATTTCGTTTGGGTATCCTATGAAGATGCACTTCTCCGATTTGGGTTCGAGCTTATTAGGTTGAAACTTTTTCACATAAGCATCGCTGCCCCAAACTTTAAGAAACGACAGCTTAGGTTTCTTGCTAAACCACAAGTCATACGGTGTCGTCTCAACGGATTAGACGGTGCCCTATTTAACGTGAATGTAGATGTCTCTAATGCATAACCCCAAAACGATAGTGGTAAATTGGTAAGAGACATCATAGATTGCACTATATCCAATAAAGTACGGTTACGATGTTCAGACACACCATTACGTTGTGGTGTTCCAGGTGGCATGAGTTGCGAAACTATTCCATATTGTTTCAAATAAAGACAAAACTCGTAACTCAAATATTCTTCTCCATGATCAGATCATAGAAACTTTATTTTCTTGTTACGATGATTTTCCGCTTCACTCTAAAATTCGTTGAACTTTTCAAATGTTCCAGACTTATGTTTCATCAAGTAGATATACTCATATCTGCTCAAATCATCTGTGAAGATCAAAAAATAATGATACCCACCGCGAGCCTCAACACTTATCAGACTGTATACATCAGTATGTATTATTTCCAATAATTCAGTTGTTCGCTCCATTGTTCTGGAGAATGGAGTCTTAGTCATCTTGGTCATGAGGCATGGTTCACAAGCATCAAGTGATTCATAATCAAGTGATTCCAAAAGCCCATAAGCATGGAGTTTCTTCATGAGGCATGGTTCGCAAGCATCAAGTGATTCATAATCAAGTGATTCCAAATTATTCTCTGACTTTAAATGAATAACTGTATTGCAATAAACATGATCAAATCATATTCATGCTCAATGAAACACCAAATAACATTTATTTAGGTTCAACCCTAATCCCGAAAGTATAGGGAGTGTGTGATGATAATCATATCAATCTTGGAACTACTTCAAACACACATCGTCACTTCACCCTTAACTAGTCTCTATTCATTCTGCAACTCTCATTTCAAGTTACTACTCTTAGCAACTGAACCAGTATCAAATACCGAGGGATTGCTATAAACACCAGTAAAGTACAGATCAATAACATGTATATCCAATATACCTTTGTTCACTATGCCATCCTTCGTATCCACCAAGTATCTAGGGCAGTTCCACTTCCAGTGACCATTTCCATTACAGTAGAAGCACTCAGTCTCAGGCTTAGGTCCAGACTTGGGCTTCTTCACTTGAGCAGCAACTTGCTTTCCGTTCTTCTTGAATTTCCCCTTCTATCCCTTTGCCCTTTTCTTGAAACTAGTGGTCTTGTTAACCATCAACATTTGATGCTTTTTCTTGATTTCTACCTTCGCCGATTTTAGCATCACGAAGAGCTTTGGGAATCGTTTCCGTTATCCCTTGCATATTATAGTTCATCACGAAGTTCTAGTAACTTGGTGATAGTGACTAGGGAACTCTGTCAATCACTATCTTATCGGGAAGATCAACTCCCACTTGATACACGTGATTGTAGTACTCAGACATTCTGAGCACATGCTTACTCGTTGAGCTATTCTCCTCCATCTTGTAGGCAAAGTACTGTCACAGGTCTCATACCTCTCGGTATGGGCATTAGTATGAAATACCAATTTTAACTCCTGAAATCTTATATGCTCCATGGCGTTCAAAACATTTTGAAGTCCCGGTTCTAAGCCGTAAAGCATGGTGCACTAAACTATCAAGTAGTCATCATACCGAGCTTGTCAAAAACGTTCATAACGTCTGCATCTGCTCCTGCAATAGATCTGTCACCTAGCAGTGCATCAAGGACATAATTCTTCTATGCAGCAATGACGATAATTCTCATATCACGGACCTAGTCCGCATCATTGCTACTATCATCTTTCAACATAGTTTTTCTCTAGGAACATATAAAAAATAAACGGGAAGCTACATCGTGAGCTATTGATCTACAACATAGTCATGCAAATACTATCAGGACTAAGTTCATGATAAATTAAAGTTCAATTAATCAAATTACTTAAGAACTCCCACTTAGATAGACATCCCTCTAATCATCTAAGTGATCACGTGATCCATATCAACTAAACCATGTCTGATCATCACGTGAGATGGAGTAGTTTTTAGTGCTGAACATCACTATGTTGATCATATCTACTATATGATTCACGCTCGACCTTTCGGTCTCAGTGTTTCGAGGCCATATCTGCATATGCTAGGCTCGTCAAGTTCAACCCGAGTATTCCGCGTGTGCAAAACTGGCTTGCACCTGTTGTATGTGAACGTAGAGCTTATCACACACGATCATCACGTGGTGTCTCGGCACGACGAACTTTCACAACGGTGCATACTCAGGGAGAACACTTATACTTTGTAATTTAGTAAGGGATCATCATATAAAGCTACCGTCGTACTGAGCAAAATAAGATGCATAAAAGATAAACATCACATGCAATCAAAAATACGTGACATGATATGGCCATCATCATCTTGTGCCTTTGATCTTCATCTCCAAAGCATCGTCATGATCTCCATCGTCACCAGCATGACACCATGATCTCCATCATCTTGATCTATATCAATGTGTCATCACATGGTCGTCTCGCCAACTATTGCTCTTGCAACTATTGCTATCGCATAGCGATAAATTAAAGCAATTATTTGGCGCTTGCATCTTATGCAACAAAGAGACAACCATAAGGCTTCTGCCAGTTGCTGATAACTTCAACAAAACATGATTATCTCATACAACAACTTATATCTCATCGTATCTTGACCATACCACATCAAAACAAGCCCTGCAAAAACAAGTTAGACGTCCTCTATTTTGTTGTTGCAAGTTTTACATGGCTGCTATGGGCTAAGCAAGAACCGTTCTTACCTACGCATCAAAACCACAACGATATTTATTCAAGTATGTGCTATTTTAACCTTCACAAGGACCGGGCGTAGCCACACTCGATTCAACTAAAGTTGGAGAAATTGACACCCGCCAGCCACCTATGTGCAAAGCACGTCGGTAGAACTAGTCTCGCGTAAGCGTACGCGTAATGTCGGTCTGGGCCGCTTCATCCAACAATACCGCCGAATCAAAGTATGACATGCTGGTAAGCAGTATGACTTGTATCGCCCACAACACACTTGTGTTCTACTCGTGCATATAACATCTACACATAAACCTGGCTCGGATGCCACTGTTGGGGAGCGTAGTAATTTCAAAAAAAATCCTACGCACACGCAAGATCATGGTGATGCATAGCAACAAGCGGGGAGAGTGTCGTCCACATACCCTCGTAGACCATAAGCGGAAGCGTTATATCAATGCGGTTGATGTAGTCGTATGTCTTCACGATCCGACCGATCCAAGTATCGAACGCACGACACCTCCAAGTTCAGCACACGTTCAGCTCGATGACGTCCCTCATACTCTTGATCTAGTTGAGGCTGAGGGAGAGTTTTGTCAGCATGACAGCATTATGACAATGATGATGATGCTACCGACGTAGGGCTTTGCCTAAGCACCGCTACGATATGATCGAGGTGGATTATGGTGGAGGGGGGCACCGCACACGGCTAAAAGATCAACTGATCAACTTGTGTGTCCATGGGGTGCCCCCCTCCCCGTATATAAAGGAGTGGAGGAGGGGAGGGGCCGGCCCTCTCTATGGCGCGCCCTGGGGAGTCCTACTCCCATCGGGAGTAGGATTCCCCACCTTCCAAGTAGTAGGAGTAGGAGAGAAGGAAGGGGAAGAGAGAAGAGAAGGAAGGATGGGGCGCCGCCCCTCCCCCTAGTACAATTCAGACTAGGCCTTCGGGGGCGTGCGGCCTGCCCTAGGCAGCCCCTCTCTCTGTCTTCCCTAAAGCCCAATAAGGCCCATATACTCCCCGGCGAATTCTCGTAACTCCCTGGTACTCCGATAAATACACGAATCACTCGGAACCTTTCCGATGTCCGAATATAGTCGTCCAATATATCGATATTTACGACTCGACCATTTCGAGACTCCTCGTCATGTCCCCGATCTCATCCAGGACTCCAAACTACCTTCGGTACATCAAAACACATAAACTCATATTACCGATCGGCACCGAACGTTAAGCGTGCGGACCCTATGGGTTCGAGAACTATGTAGACATGACCGAGACACGTCTCCGGTCAATAACCAATAGCGGAACCTGGATGCTCATATTGGCTCCTACATATTCTACTAAGATCTTTATCGGCCAAACCGCATAACAACATACGTTGTTTCCTTTGTCATCGGTAAGTTACTTGCCCGAGATTCGATCGTCGGTATCCAATACCTAGTTCAATCTCGTTATCGGCAAGTCTCTTTACTCGTTCCGTAATGCATCATGCCGCAACTAACTCATTAGTTGCATTGCTTGCAAGGCTTATAGTGATGTGCATTACCGAGAGGGCCCGGGGATACCTCTCCGACAACCGGAGCGACAAATCCTAATCTCGATCTATTCCAACTCAACAAGTACCATCGGAGACACCTGTAGAGCACCTTTATAATCACCCAGTTACGTTGTGACGTTTGGTAGCACACAAAGTGTTCCTCCGGTATCCGGGAGTTGCATAATCTCATAGTCATATGAACATGTATAAGTCATGAAGAAAGCAATAGCAATGAAACTATAACGATCATAATGCTAAGCTAATGAATGGGTCTTGTCCATCACATCATTCTCCTAATGATGTGATCCCGTTCATCAAATGACAACACATTTCTATGGTAGGAAACATAAGCATCTTTGATAAACGAGCTAGTCAAGTAGAGGCATACTAGGGACACTTTGTTTTGTCTATGAATTCACACATGTACTAAGCATCCGGTTAATACAATTCTAGCATGAATAATAAACATTTGTCATGAAATAAGGAAAAAATAATAACTTTATTATTGCCTCTAGGGCATATTTCCTTCAGGCACAACCCACCTGGGCGCGGCTGGGCCCCCAGGCGCGCCCTGGTGGGTTGTGCCCCCCTCGGGGCACCCCCAAGTTGCTGCTCTGGCCCATTGGTGGTCTTCTGGTCCATAAAATATCCACAAAAAGTTTTGCGGTGTTTGGACTCCGTTTGATATTGATTTCATGTGATGTAAAAAAACAAGCTAAAAACAGGAAATGGCACTGGGCACTGGGTCAATAGGTTAGTCCCAAAAATGATATAAAGTTGCTATAAATTGATAGTAAAACATCCAAGAATGATAAAATAACAGCATGAATACTTCATAAATTATAGATACGTTGGAGATGTATCATTGAGCAGTCCATCATGCACTGTCCGCTTGTTCACTGTTTGCATGCGAACCTTGCCTCAACTGTTCGGAGCAATCTCCCTGGCTGTCGCACCTCCCATCCTTCTGCCTTTCCAAAACAGCACCTTATTACCGTCCCCAAGTTTCCAATGAACCACACTATCAAAGGCCGCCTGTCTTGTGGATCCTTGGCCATCGGGAGCCCATGCCATGGTCGGCTTGAATCAGTGCACCTAAGCCACTCCCAACGCAATATTAAGGCCAGGCCTTGACAGTTTAAGTCTAGAAGCCCAAGACCACCTAGATCCTTCGGCCTACACACTCTTTGCCAGGCCACTAGGCACTTTCCTCCGTGGATCGCTTCTGATCCTTCCCAAAAAAAACGCTCTGCATCATTTGTTCACTTGCTCGATAGCCCATTTGGGAGCTTCTGCTATAATAAGGTGGTGAGTGGGGCGCGCCATCACCACGTCATGCACAAGCACCAGCCGTCCTGCTCTAGTGATTAGCCCTTTCTGCCAGCCTCGCATGAAGTTGAGCACACTGTCCACTACCGGTTGCCATTCAGAGCGCGTCAGTTGCCAAATTGAGATTTGTAGCCCCAAGTATTTGCAGGGAAAGGACTCCATGCTCCACGACATTGCACCCTGAACCAGCTCCTTATCGCCATCCTCATCTCTGATCATGATGTCCATGGATTTTGTATAATTGATTTACAGTCCAGATGCAATCCCAAAAATGTACAGGGCCTCCATAACAAACCTAAGATCCGAGAAGGTGGGCCCGATGAATAAGACGACATTGTCTGCATAGATAGAGAGCCGTTGCATGGGGGTGCAGCCCGACATTCTACTCAACACGCCACACTCCTGGGCTTTAGTGATGAGGGATGTGAGGACATCCATGGCAATGACAAACAGTAGCGGCGAGACCGGGTCTTCCTGTCGTAGCCCTTGAGCGTGTGAGAATTTCTGCCCCATATGTCCATTAACCACCACTCAAGAAGAGGCCATGGAGAGTAAGGTCGCTATCCAGGACAACCAAGTATCCGAAAACCCATTGGCACGTAGAGCCTCAAATAGGAATGGCCAAGACAGAGTGTCGAACGCTCGCGAGATATCCAACTTGAGGAACGGCCAAGACAGCATGACTCCTTCCGGCGGTGGAGTGATCGAGCCACCTGTCTGACGAGCATGAAGTTGTCGTGAAGATTCCTCCCCTTGATGAACGCCGGTTGATTGGCTTGGACGAGCTCATTCATACGTGGCCGCAATCTGTTGGCGAAAAGCTTGGAGCCGATCTTGGGCAAGCTATGGACCAGGCTAATGGGTCGGAAGTCCCCCACACGGCATGTGCCAGCCTTTTTGGGAATAAGCGTGATCAGGGCCTGATTTAGTCTTCCAAAACCACGACCATTTCCTAGAAACAGATGGTGGAGGGCTGCCATCAGATGGCCTTTGATGATACTCCACGCCTTCTGAAAGAAAAGGCCGATAAAATCGTCCGGCCCTGGAGCACGATCCGCAGGCATATCGTTGATCATGGCCCACACCTCATCCTCTGTGAACAACACGTCCTAGTCCATTAAGTTTATAGGCTGGATCTCAAGGAAATCCAAGTCAATAGTGTTCTCACGCCTTCTTGCCGTGCCCAGTAAGTCTTTGTATGTTTGTAAGAAGATTTGCTCCTTGCCGAACTGGTCCGTGATCAGATTGCCGTTGTGCGTGATTGACGGGATGAAGTTTCTCATCTTTCTACCATTAGCCACGAGGTGAAACAGCTTGGTACCGGCATCGCCCTCCCGCAGCCATCTTATGCGTGACCTTTGCCTAGCAATCATGTGCTCGAGCGAGGCCAGGCCTAGCGCAATGAGCTTAAGCGTTCTGCGCAACCACCTCTCCCCTTCCGTGAGCAAGCGCCGTTCCTGCGCCACGTCAAGCTGGAAGATGATCCAATTAGCCATCGCAATCTGCAGCTTGACGTTGCCAATCCTCTTTTGTCCCCAGGCAGTTAGATGCCGAGCAACGTTCCTGAGCAGGACATCAAGTCGTTTAAAGGGATCATGTATGTTAGGGTCACAAACCCAAGCCTCCTTGGCCGCATCTTCAAATCCGTCGAGCCTAGTCCAAAACACCTCGAATCTGAAATGTCGCTGCAGGTGTATGTGCTCGTTCAAGGCAAGGTGCAACGGGCAGTGATCCGAGGCCGACATTGACATAGCTTGGAGCAAGAAGTCCGGATAAGCAAGCTCCCAATCCACCGAAACAAGCGCCTTATCTATTTTTGTAAGCGTGGGAACCTCCCTTTCATTGCTCCATGTAAATGCACGCCCATGCATATACACCTCTTTGAGCCCATTGCCATTAACAAACTGAAGGAATCTATGCATCATCCTCCTGTCCAGAAGCGAGTTATTCTTGTCTGAGGCTTGTAGTATCATATTGAAGTCACCGATTACCATCCAAGGACCCGGGCACAGCTGCCTCCTAGCTATGAGCTCCTCAAGGAACAACATCTTTTCCTGATCCTCCTGTGGCCCATAGACCGTTGTGAGCCACCAAGGCGTACCATCAATCGGAGAGATGTACCCTGTGATGCAATGTGTGTCTCTGACACAGTTCGTAATGTTAGCCAGCACCGAATTCCAAGCTAAGAGGATCGCACCCCTCGCATCCGAAGCCGGTAAGTCATAAAACCCATCATACGACGGGCCAAGGCATTGCATAACCGTAAAAGTGTCAATACAAGCTAGCTTAGTCTCCTGGATACAAAAAATAGCCGGGTGCGCCGAGTCCGCAAATTCACGCAACGCCTTCTTCTTCGCCGGGTTGTTCAAGCCGCGCACATTCCAACACACCAACTCCAGTTTGATCGACGATATGATGTCGACATGGAACTCTAGAGCTTGCCATTTAGGCAAGCAAAGTAACCCTCGGGGCATCCTCCTGGCCAAGGTCGAACGGAATAGCGTTGCCGAATATGGACGCAATCGCGCGTAGCTGAGGCTCCTGGATTGGTGAATCAAACATCTGTCACAGCTGTCCAAGGGCCTCATTAGTAATAGCCAAACCCTCCGGCGAGATGCCAAGTGCTTTGAGAAGAACCGTCTCTACCGCCATCACTTTAGACTTCCTTGGCGCATTCACTGTCGCGGATCGAGTGTTACGGCGAGGCGTGTACTCCGGCCCTGTGCTCTTCCCACGTACTACTTCAATCTCCTTAAGCAGCGGCAGTGCTAATTTTTTCAACAAGCCCGCGTAGAAGGCCTTAATATTGGCTACCGCGATCTGCTCCTTGGGTGGAAGGATAACGTCACTGGGAGCATGGGGTACGTGCATGTGCACGTCCACATCCATGCAAACTGCACGGTCCACTAGGCGCGTCCCCTCCATGCAATATGTCTCCTCCCCGCCAAACTTTCCCTCCCTCACATCGCTGTTTCTAGCTGGGGCCCCAGGCCCCACCTCCGCATGCGAGGTAGGGGGGGAGGGGGCAGCAGTTCTTCCACCAGGTCCCACCCAGGTGCCGTCTCATGGCCCGAGGATAAGGATACCGTGCGCTTCGAACTTTGTGCCTCACAGACTGGCCCACTCTCCTGGGGCTGGGATTGACCGGTCTCCACAACGGTCAGAACTCCCACTTGATGTCCCGCTAGGCCTTCCTCCAGGCCTGCTGTGGCAGTCGAAGCTGCAACCTCAGCCAGGATCGTCACCGCATTGGCTGGCCTGCTCTCCAAGGGCATGGACAAATCAGATTCCTTGGTGATCCCCACGCCCTTTCCCCATGCTACCTCGTTGGGCATCTCTTGTCTTCCCGATGCGACCACCTCGGAATCCGCCGAAACTACCACGAAAGCATCTGCTGCCTCGCCCTGCTCGCCAATAGGAAGGGGGAGACTGGTCTGGTGCATGGGAGAGCAACCGTGGGGCCTCTGCCACCACCAAATCCTGGCCCAAAGCAGCAGCCCGGCAGGCCGCTTTGTCCGCTCCCATCTGAGCTAGGCGGCCGCAGCCATCCCTGTGGCCCGGCGTGCTCTCTGACCCTGCCAATATGAATGATTGTCTTGTGCTCCAGCAGCTGACAGGAAGTTGGCTGGCGAGCCGCCGGGATGAACTCCGTCTCTGGCTCCGGCACCCACAGCGTTCTCGCAACCGGCACCTCATCAGGGTCAACGCACCATGCCCGTAGCATGAACATGGAGAGGTCCTCGTGGTTGGCTGTCTCCGGTGCCAAGCTCTCCACCAGGCTGCCTGAGCCCAGGAGCTCCGCGGCTGTGTCCCTCGTCCAAACATGGGACGGCACTCCCTCAATCATCAGATCCACCTGAGAACGCATCATTTTTGTCACTGCTTGGGCTTGCTACAGCCAAGGCCTAAAGAACATCTTGAAGAAGCCATGCTCGATGGAGTCCGCCGCCAGGGCCTGGTTCCTGAGCTCCAGAGCAGCAAAGACCACAAGAAAATCCTTCGGGAAGAACTTATGAACTGAAAAATTGTGCCTGGGAATATCCAACTGAGCCGCGATGGCCTCGGCCGCCTCCACAGACGAAACCGCCGGCCTGGAACCACCAATGCACGCAACCACCGCCATCCTGAGACGCTGCTCCATGTCATCCATCTCTTGCGTCCGCGAGATGACGCAGATGTCCATGGCCGCTGGAGCCGCGGCCGCCGCAGGCAGCCCCAGCCAGGCTCCCGCAGGTACGGTGTCGGCCGGGACTAACGAGGGCCTCCCCTGAGGAGAGACCTGCCGAGTCGTCGGCGACAGCCTGCGCGCGAGCCCTGCTGGCGGCTGCTGCTGACCAGTCCGCGCCACCTTGTCCATGGCCTCACGCCGGAGCTCCTCCTCCAGCCGCGGGCTCCGAGGACGGGAGCACTCCGAAGAGATGTGTCCCTCAAGCCCGCATCGGAAGCGGAGAGGCTTAAAGGTGCAGTCTTCCCTGCGGTGCCCTTCCCTGAAACACTTGAAGAAGAGACCAAAAAGATCTGACGGGATTTCACGCCTCTCCTGCGACGAAGCCGGCGAACGCGACCTGGGACGCTCCGCCGCCACCAGTTGCCTCTGCCTGAGCTCCCACTTCCGGCGACGCCAAAGCGCCTTGCGCGAGGGGGCTGGCCTTCTCCACGGAGCCGCCGCAGCCGCAGCCGCACCCGCAGCGGGATCTGTGGCCACCAGGCCGGCAGGGGGAGGCGCGCCCGTGGAGCCCGGCAACTCGGAAAGGCCGAGGCCGGACACCACAGGCTGCAAGCGGGAGGAAATCAAACCCGGGCTGCCCGGGCTGGAGGCCATGGTCAGGCGAGGAACCGGGGCCGGAAGGTGGGCGCCGGGGACCGGAGTGGTCGCCGGTGCGAGGGGATGGACGCCGGGGCCGAGTGGCCGCCGGCGGGGGAAGCGGGAGGGAGTGGGGGAGAAGCGTTCCGGGCTTCCCCTTCCGGCCCGGACTTCCTTCAGCAGTTAAAAAGTGAATATGGCGCGATCGCGCCGCACTGGCCAGAGGGCGGTACAGCCTCTGCATCGAGAGGATCAAAGGAATTACGTAACGCTTGGTAAAACATTACGTAGGTGTAGCATTTTTGGCATCGAGATTCGAGAGTCATGCATATGAACCAACAGCAATGAGTGCGTTCAGGCTGGAACCCAAAAATCCGATATCAGATTTTTATTGTTCCGATAAAAAAAACTCATCTTTAAAAGTAGAGATACCTTGTGCATAGCCAATTTAACGGCACAATAACCCTTATTATCAGATTTTTGTCAGGTAAGTTACATACACATGAATCAACCTGATAAGGAATTAAGAAAGTGCGACTTGAACGCGTCCATGTGATCCGGGTGCATGCACACGGATGCCTGCACGCTGCCGCCGCCGGCCCTGGCGGCCACGAGTACCACCTGCCCGCAGTTGTTCATGGTGATCAGCTCCGTCCTACTCGGGGCGCCCCACCCGAAGTCGGCCACCTCGTACGCCGGGTACCGAGGCGACCCGGAGATGTTCACCAACCGGTCCATCGGCATCCACGACAGCAGGTCCATCCAGTCCCAAAGGGCGAGCGGGTCCTCGGCCGCTCGGCGGACCTCCCGCTGCACCGCCGCCGTGGCGGCTGCGAAGCCCTCTACGGCGAGGAGGTCTCGCGCCGTGGCCTTGGCGAGGCACCCGGTGATGCACGTCCCGAAGTAGTTCTCGCTCACGGGCGGGTCGATGCCGCGCCGCCCGCGGCAGTCGATGAAGAAGAAGACGTAGACGTCGTGGTCGGCGGAGATGACGGCCGGGTGCTTAGCCCGGACGAAGGACACCCAGGCGAGCGCCACGACGGCCACGAAGCTGGACGGCGCAGGCGTGGAACCGGCCTGCGCGGGGGTAGTGTGGCCGGAAACGCATTGCTTCAGGCGGTGAATCTGCTGCGAGGTGACGGTGAACGTCCGGCGAGGGAGATTAATTTGGGCGCTCGGAAACAGGTTGATGTCCTGCAATGTGGAGTGTCCGAGAGTGTTAGTATGAGAGCAGGCCTCGACGAGTAACACAGGTTGCAGGCTTGCAGCTAATTTGAGAGGGAAAAGGGTAAAATACAAATGAAAGCTACTCCCTCTGCAAACTTTTATAAGACTGTTTTAGATCACTAAAATATATTGTATAAGTATATAATATATAATATATTGGTAGAGCCATTGGCTCTGGATGAAGATCTACTGTCACGCCGACTATTCATAGCTTCAGACTGTCAATCTGTGGGGAGAGATATTTCAGAGAATTCAGGTGGACTGTCAATCTGTCATCCGGGACATTTTGAAGAATGCAGGTACAGCCATGAACCTCACAGTTGTGAGTTGTAACATTGAAATCTCATAGTTTAGCAAAGTTTGTCTTATCTCTTAAAGGTTGGCCGTCATGTTTGGGTTGGAGTGCCACACGATATTGTAATCATCCCTATGAATGCAGTTGTTTGTCAATAAAGCATAGCATGTTCTCTTAAAACAATTACTCCCTCTGTATCACGATACTTGTTGTCAGGGAACTTGTATTAGTTTTCCTTAACTACAAGCATTTTGGTATAGAGGGAGTGTGTTGGTAGAGCCTTAAAAAGTCGTATACACCAAGGCTGTGCTTCGGTTAGACCCCAGGATTGTACTTATAGGCTCGTGACCTTAAAGCATAGCACGTGAAAGAGTTTATATCAATTGGATACGCTAAGCCAGTACTGGGTAGAATAGCTTGTGAGTTGTGCCTTGTGAGTCATCAGTGTATGATGAACAACTTAAAACGAGTATGCCTATATGTGGCTTTACAATTTTAGTAGAGCATAGCCTCACCCTCCTCCTCGGGCGACACGGGGAAACCTAGCCGCCACACAGCAGGACCCCCTCCACCGCCCTCTCCCGCGTGCCGCGCCGGACCCAAGGATTGTGGCGGCGGGCGGATCTGACGCGCTCCCGGAGCTCCCACCCATGGCGGCGCGTGCTTCTTCCCCGAGCTCCTCCCGTGGCCACGCGAGCACACACCCCGTTGGCCGCTAGCTGCTCCGACGGATGCCGTGCGGCTGCCTTCAGGGCCCCTCCTCGCGCCATCATGCGACCGCGTCCCTCCCCTGGTCGGGATCTGGAGTTTGTTCCCCGGCCGGGTGCGATGTTCCCCGGCCAGATGCGGCTCCTCCGGCGGCCGGGCGCAACCACTGCCGTGCGGCTCCTCTCCCCCATCCCCTCGCGAGCATCGGGACGGCCCCCCTCGGGCGGCGGCCTTGGAGGCACGGGCGGGATTTGGCTGCGCGCGTGCTCACCACCACCACCCCCCACCCGGCAGGGGCGAGTTCTGCCCGCCGGACATGGACTTGCGCCCCTTCCGGTGTCCATGGCCGGCCGGGGCGGCTCAAGGCCCGGCGCACCCTGGGATCTGCGCTTCTTCCGGCTACCTTGGCTCGCCGGTTCCCCCTTTTTGGGAAGCCATCCTCCACCCCTTCATCCACCCTACTCCACTATAAAGAGAGGTGGAGTGGTGCTCTCCAACTCATCTCAAAGTTTTACCACAGAGGCACACAATGATCTGCACACCTCTCTCTCTCTCTCTCTCTCTCTCTCTCTCTCTCTCTCTCTCTCTCTCCAAGAAATAGTTTTGTTCTGCGGGAAGGCTGCCTAGTCTCCGGTATCGATCGGTTCTGGATGGTGAAGCGCACTAGATAGGTGACAACATATGTGTGCATCCGATAGAGATATCGTACATTCGATCTTCTGTTCGAGGGAATGTCCAAGGTTATGTCCGAGGGACTGTTCGAGGAGAAAATTCTCATGGTTAGGAGGTTGTAAATCCTAGCCGCGGTAATCTGCCCCAACGATCTTCATCAACTATTCTTTCGTTGCGCCACGAGTTGGTGATGATCAGATCGAACCTTGCATGCATCTTCATAGTGGTCCGGGCTTGGTGCGCAGGATGGAATTTTATGTTTTCTTCAACGTTACCCTACAGTCCTCCCATGCTAGCCCTTGCTTTGCGTCCGCACCCTCCTCATCTGACGCTGCCACTGTACCTCTCCGGCCGTCACCCAGGCATCGTAGGATGTCCATCCCCACCAACGCCACCGCCACCCTTAGACTGCGTTGCCGTCCACCCAGGATCCCTTCGTAGATTGGTACCCTTCGCCCCACTGCCGACGACGTCGATGGTGTACACCATGCCCGGAAGGTGTTCGGTCAAATGCCATTGTGCTTATTTTTGAACTTCATGTTATTTTCTAGAGTAAGCATGATGGTGGGGTAGTCTAGAAGGAGCAATATCTGCGGACTTGTAGGTAGGAACTCAAGAGGCTCAGTCTTTTGGCGGCGCGTTCATGGTTCATTTCATGTGCAAAAGCACTTTGCGTCCTACAACATGACATCATACATGAATGCAATGTGAGCTCGTTAGGGCATCGATGGTACACCATCCAGGACTTCGGCCTGAAGTTGTGCAGTGCGGTTGAAAGCGTGGAGGCAATGTGGCCATTACGCGAGTCAACCATGAAGATCGTAAGTTTTCCTTCTTGTTGCTCTACATGTTTGTTAATTCATTCATTCACTTAAATGTCACTCTACACGTTATATACCTTGCATGCTCTGCGGTGACGTACTACAGGACCGAGGGCAGGCCATTCACGCACATGCATTGTTGGATGAACCTCAAAGGGCAACCTGTGTGGGAAGACATGTGAGCTCTGGTTATTCTAGTATCGTTGTATTTGAAATCAAAAAATGAAAAAAAAAACTTGTTGAATATCTGGTTATCTCGTTGAATTTAAACTATTGTTGTACTAGAGATATTTGCATGCTATTTATGGGTGAATTGTGCTATTTTCTATAGTTACTATGAGTGTGGCTAGCTTGGTTTAGTTAGACGAACAAAATATCATCTGTTTTATGTAAATTATATCTGAACTATGCTAAATTCCGTCGCGTTTGATGAATTTCGTCCGCTTCCTTCAAATTTGTTTTGAAATGTATGCGGGCATGGTTGGATAATCGGCTTCCGCATCACCGTCCTCGGTCTAGTACCCACCAGTCTACGAAAGATACGATGTCCGATTTAGGGGTGTATGTTTGAGATGCTAGGGGTGGAGTTAGTGGTGTCGGCCGACTCCTCCATTTCTCCTCGACAATTGGGGCCAAAAAGAGACATGCATCAATGAAAATGTGTTTGCGGATAATTAGGCGAAAAAGGGGGGATTTTGACGACGGGCCCGCATCGGCATATTCCCACATCGACAGTCTTCGGCGCTAAGCCGAGTGCAGGCGCTAAGTGTCATCTTCCATAGTTTTTTCGCGGGAAATCTTCCATATTTTTTCCATGTAGTGTCATCTTATATTTAATATATATCTAGTAATAAAGGAAATAGGTACACTTGGTTCGTCATGCTATTTTGCAGAAAACCACATTATGTTTATGATAATCAACCCGCAGTGCAGTTTAAGTCGGATTTTAGCTTTTGCAGAAAACCCCCTGTTATTTTTGGTAATTAACCCGTGGGCTAGTTTTAAGTCAAAAATCCACTTTTATAGAAAAACGCCCAATAATTGGGACAATCAACCCGCAGTATATATCAAATGTTTTTTAAAATATCCATATCTTTTAAGCCCTAACTTAAAATTTAACAAGTTATATTTGAAATTTGATTACAAAAATGTGTAAAATCTGAATATTTTGTTATTTTACATGTTAACCATGTCAAAAGTGCTATTTAGGGTGCAACCTTAATCAATAGGGCATGATTCATTTTTCTTTCATGCCGATGCCGATCCAGATTGGAAATGAAACCAAAACCAGGATTGGAGACGAAAGAAAGCATCACATGCACGGCTCACCAAAACCTCACAAAAAAAGTTGATTTCTTATCTTATACCGAGAGAGGCGTCTCAGGAATGAAAACATTCAGACGTGTTATGATTATGTGAGCACTGAGGCCAATGTTGATGAGGGTGGAAAAGAGTATAAGTGGCAATACAGATGGGATGCCATGTGTTAAAAAGAAAGTACATGGACCTATCGGGGTCTTGACTCATGCTTATTGTGTTAGAGTGTGGTATTTTATTCACTCATTGCAATGCACATGCTCTTTTGCTAATTTATAATTAAGAATGTTTTGCTATTTATAAAATAAAATTTTACTCCTCTAACCCGCACCCAGCCGATCCCCTAAACCAATAGTGGAGTAAATTTTTTTACTCCTCCTGCTATCCGACACCTAAAAATACTCGGCCGCGACCGCGCGGAGTAAATTTTCTGGCCTCTTTTGCACCTCCCCATCCCCACTGTCTCGTCGTCGACGCACCTCCCAGCGACCGTCCGCCGCCCCTGATCCTACCTCGTCGCCTTCCTTGGCCCTTGCCGCCCTTCAACCCAAGACTGCGCCCTTCGCCAGTCATTGTCATCATGGGAATCGAGGTGAAATGTTGTTGCTACCGCCTTAACCGATTCATCGGATTGCTCTTGAGTCTTCTTACTCGTTGACAGCCGTCGCATCGGACCGTGCTTACGCACCGTTGCAGGTCATTCCCACGTGTCGACGCTCGCTGGTATGGCCTAAACGTCGCAGGCTGGCCCGTCACCACCACCGCCTTGCAAGTGTTCGACGATTTGCGTGGGTGAGTTTTTATTTATTTATTTATTTTCTTTCATTATGTGTTGTTCTGTACAATTGAATTGAACCGAGCCGTTTGAATTGAAGATGAAGAGGTTAAGAGAGATGATAGGACTCACTAACACCCAAAGAGAAAGGAGACGACGAAGACTTTGAAACTCTTGTTGGCAAGATTTTAGTGATGATATGCGGCGGTTGATAAGAAGATCACAGTTTGGCCACATACAACTCAACCGTGATAAAGCGGAGGGTCATGCCAAGATCATGAGAGATTACTTGATCCGAATCCAACCTATCCAGAGAAGTACTTTCACCGACGCTTTCGGATGCGCACAAGTCATTTTCTCACCATTGCAAAAGCCGTTACAATGTTACGTGTGTGTGTGCGTGTGCGTGCGTGCGTGCGTGCGTCTGTGTGTGTGTGGTGTGTGTGCGCGCGCGCCCGCGCGCCATTATGTAGTTGCAATGTAATCTAGTATTGCATAAGTCGAAAAAACAAGTATACTCCGTTATATTTAGGGGATCAGCTAGGTCCGGCCAAAAGTTACTGAAGTAAAAGTACTCCACTAAGAGCATCTCCCAAAACCTCTGTATATTTGCACTCAATTGCTATTTTGTCAATCTTGACCAAAAAAAACTTCTCCAACAGTCTTTGTATAAGTCGCGCCCCCCCCCCCCCTCCCCTCCAAATTTTTTTTACAAAGCTGCTATA
>NC_041393.1:467180275-467186149 GCF_002162155.2 Triticum dicoccoides
TTGCATCTAGACTTTGTATATTTGCAAAGTGGAGAGGCCACTTGTTATAATTTTACAAATCCTCCTAAGGTGGTTTCCTTTGTCTCAATGACCGGTGGGTCATGTATGTGTTGTGCACGTGTGTTGTGTGCACCTGTACTTGTACGTTGCGGTGTGCGCGTGTCCGTGTGCTGTGTGTACCTATTTTTGCATGGTTTTTTTGTATGCCACGTGTGTGTTGTGTTGTGTACGTTTTTTTTGCATGGTATTTTCGTGAAGTGTATACGTGTACGTGTACGTGTACGCGCGTGTGTATGACGGTGAGTTATGGCAGTATATATATATTCATGAACGTAAACTAGTGTTTAGTGTGTATGACAAACTGTCTCCACATATCATTGTGTGTTTTGTCCAAATATATAGCAATCCAATATATAAAGGATGCGGAACTTGATTTTCCTTTTTGAAAAGGAGGAGGACCCCCGGCTTCTGCATCTAGGACGATGCATGCAGCCACTTTAATAATTATTCACACAAGACCTTACAAAGTCATACAACAGTAAGACTAAAGCCACCGTCTAGGCAACATATGTCGCCACTCCTATCCTGTTGATGTAGGCATGCTGATAGTCTGGGCCTAATACCAAACAAACCTTGTAGCCAAACCTAACATCTAAGACCTGAGGTCCCAACCAGGACGCCTGCCGGGCATGGGCACCCACCAGTCCGGCACACTCCTCAACCAGGACGCCTGCCGGTTATGAGGCCGCCGCAGCCACCTGCCATTATCCATCTTTACTGTTGTACTGCTGCATCTACCTTGCCCGGTCTAGCTGCCGTCGACGCCACCACGACGCCAGACAACGCCACCATCCTGCGCTCGTCCATCATCACACGCCCACCGGCGAGACCCCGCTGCTCCATGCCGCTGAGACCTGCCGTTGTCGACGTGCCAGATGTCACACCGCTCCTCCGACGCGAAACACCACCTATTGCCACTAGTCCCATCCCCTCCGCCTGTAGTTCCTCAAACCGAGCACCCAAACGCCCCAGGCAGCGCCTCCAAGAAGGGTACTACACACACAGTGCCGCTGCCGCCCAATCTAAGGAGATTTAGGGTTTTCACCCGGGCATGAGGTCAGGGTGGAGGGCAGGGACCTCGACAGCGCCTGCAAGGAAGAGAATGGCGACCCTGGTTGTTGCCACCGTCGGGATGAGCGAGTCATCCAATGTTTCCTCCGGCCGATGTCACCTCTACCAGCCCCCGCGAACGCACCGAGGCCGACGACCGCGATCATAAGCCACCAAGTGCAGCGCGAGAGAGCCTGCAGCGCGGAGGAGATCCACCGACAACTCACCACCCACACGGTCAACACGCCGTCCATCCACCCCCCGTGAACGTCGCCAGCCGAGGGTGCCGTCGCCATGCCTAACGCCATGCAGAACTTGATTTGGATTGTTAAACCTTCTCTCCTCTTTTTATCACCACTTTTTAGCCATCAAATACACAAAGGCTGAGATGCTCCAATATATAAAGGATGCAAAACTTGGCAACACAGTTTTAAAAAGCTATAGTAATTCAAAACTTTAGTTTTTCAATATGTGGACAATGAATACTTCGGTTTCCAAAGACTGTAGTTTTTCTCTGTTTTGACAAAACAGCCGATGCGTTTGGCAAATGCTTTTTTACCATAGTTTTGACTCATTGCACCAATCTCAGCTACAATCAATTAGATGATTTGTGTGTAGAAACACTCGCCCAATACAAACATCGATGCCATGCACGTTTGGCCGCATAGAACCGACAACTAGCTAGCTTTTAGCCTGCTGCGTACGAGTGTGCTTCAACCACGAATTGATCTACTCCACGAGCGAGCTTCGTCCGAGTCATGTGTAATGGGCAGACATCAACCGGATATAAGGGTACAAGATCGCTAGAAAAGTAACATGTGCCCGGCCGCCGCCGACAGCGGCCATAGGACTAATGACCTAACTAAAACACTAATAATCAGAAGATAGATTAAACTTCGTTTAACGGATATACAACATATTGAGGAATCGAAAGAGGCTAAGCGCTCCCCCAAATTCTTTCACCTCAGTCTAGAAAAAAGAGGCCGGGGTCTCTTTTCTAGATACAGCAAAAAAACTGCAGTATGAGAGATACTAGGGTATTCTAGACTGGAGTATTTGTTCCACCCAAGCATCTCAAAGTATTTTATACCAAAGTTTTTAAGAAACCACGGTATTCTAGAAAAACTGCAAAAATATTTTGCATCCAAACGCACCCTAAGTTTTACTCGGCCCGATACGTCTGTATTTTAGCTGGACTTGCTCTTAACGTATAAATAGGTGTCATTTGACTATCGATCGACATGGATTTTGATTTTGCCCGAACATGGTCTCAAAAAAATGATTTTGCCCGAACATAGAAAGTTCGGTCGCTTTAGATCTATGTGAAAATCGAAAAGGAAATATGGTTTCCTTATGTGTGTTTCATCCGTGGAAATAGACGTTGAACGTGGTGCGATGGCATGTGAAGAGCGATCATGCAACTTCCCGAAAAACAGAAGCGATCATGCAACGACGTGCCGCCTCACGTGGTGCTCGGCTAGACACGGCTTCGATAGATTCGCCTGCTTTGTTTGTTTTTTTCGAAGCAAACGCACGCTGCCAGCTTAGTTTGACCGCGCACTAGCTTGCTCGCCGGCCGGCGGCGGCCGAGACGAACGGACTGAGCAGGGAAGTAAGGGGGAAGGAACATACCAGCGGCAGATTGGGCGCGTACTTACGCAGCGTGCTCCTCGCCGCCGGGGAGCGCGATCACCGCGCGGCCGAACGTCAGGCCGGCCACAACCGCCTCTGCGGCAGCGTCGTCCCCGCGGCAGGCCGCCGCCCAAGCCTGGAAGAACCTCCACACCGACCGGCCGTCGACCACTGCGTGGTGCATCGCCACGCCGACCGCTACCCCACCCTTCAGCCGTGTGACCTGCACAGCCAGCACCTCCGCGGGGAGCGAGTCGACCTTGAGCTTCGGTACGAACGCCTTGAACGCGTCCACGTCGTGGTCCGCGTCCCCGGCGAGCCGCCCTGCGTCCGCCTCGTCGCTCTCCGCGACGATGAACCGCACGCCGCTTCCCTCCGAGGCGGAGCAGTCGATTGCGGCGTCGCCGGTGGACGGCAGGAAGACGATCCTGCCGGCGAGCGGGGGAAGCCGCGCGAGCGTGGCCGCTAGTGACGCGCGGAGGGAGCCGACGAGAGATGCGAATGGCGGGTGCTGGCCGCCGGCGTCGTCGAAGAGGAACACGCGCTGGATTACCGGGAGCACGATCCACGGTGCTTCCAGCGCGGACAGCCTGAGTAACAAGTCCACCGGCGGCGAGGCGACGCTGCCGAATTCGACGATCTTGACCGTCGGCATGACTAGCGACGAGAGAGACGACCTTGGTGGAGGTGCGACGCGGTGCGTGCCGATCTGTCCTGAACTGGAGGTGGCAGCGCCTAGATAGTCTGAATGAGATTAATCGACGCCCAGTGGTAGTGGAGGGGAAAAGTAAGCGTTGGAAATAGGATAGATATCAGGTGCTGCCACACTTGCGCTTCGTTTGTTTAAGCTTTGGTTACGTGGGGATTCGCTTAAGTGCATATGATAGTATTGTACACCCCCCGTCTGAAAATAAATGTCTCAACCTTAGTACTAGTACTTTCTCCGTCTTAGATATATAAGTCATCTTACGAAAACCAAATAATCACAAAACGCTTAGGCATGATGCATTAACTCCATCGTTGTTTCTTGTTTTTTGACATATCAACTAATAAAAGATGTGAGACGTGCATGTTTTCAATGACTCAAGACTATACCAAACACGATATGCAGTGCTTAGTTTATTACATGCAATGCTATTAATTAGCAAATAAACATTAAGTTTTCTCGTTTTCCCTTCTTCTTGGTCACAGTGCACAATCTAAAATGAATTATTCACCTAGACGAAGGGAATACAAGTTTTTACTAAAATTAATACAAACTTGAGACACTTATTTTAGGATGAAGAAAATACTACTTTCATAATGCATACTATCATACTACTTCCCAAGATAATAAATATTTGACATATACCTAGACCAACGGAGAATAAAAACTATTTTGTGTGGCAATAAGTATTACCTAAAGTAGATTAATACTACTCCCTCCGTCTAGATGAGTAAGTCATCTTACGAAAACCAAATAATTCCAAAACACTAAGGCGCAGTGCATTAACTTCTACCTCGTTTCTTATTTCTTCACATATAAACCAATAAGAGACGAGGGATGTGCATGCTTTTAATGACTTGAGACTACCAAACACGACATACAGTGGTTAGTTCATTGCATGCAATGCTATTAAATAGCAAATAAACATTAAAGCCTCTCGTTTTTCTCTCCTCCTTGGTCACCGTGCACAACTAAGATGACTTAATCACCTAGACGGAGGGAGTATAAATGATTATATTTATTTCTATGCATGACGCAAAGTAACACAATATTTAACATGATACAATATTTATCTATGTTATTCTATTTTTTCTTTAATTCTCTATTACATCATCATGTTTGGTATTTTCGAATGCATAATGCTCTCTCCGTCCGATTCCTCTGGGCAACAGGAGGGTGTCCCTATTTACAAGGACCCCATGCAACCGCATTATTTTCTCGACGCCTCGTTTCCATCATTAGAACTTAATAAGGCAATAAATCGCTTGCTGTTTCTTTGTCTGCTGGTGCATGTGTACATCGTATTGGGCAGGAACCGCTGCATTACATTGAGCATGGGGCTGTATGCAGGTAGGTGCGCGCATGCAGCGGGATTGCATTGTTTTGGCAGTTAATTGGCATAGAAGTTGACGTATAGTACTACTAATTCCAGAAAATTAATCGCTCTGCCTCGTTACCTGTGTTTTGGTCTTCCTATGGAGATGTCTGCATAATGCTATCCCTGTTTTTGTGTTCTTGCAAACCGTCACATTGGCAGTATTTCCCAATGCCCAATTTGCAAAGAAGGAGGAGAAGATATCAAGCATGCTTTATTTAACTGCGTGAGAGCAAAGGTAGTATGGGCTGCCCTTGGGATTGAGAGGGTTGTACATGATGCGTCGCTTGTTGATTGCTCGGGTTCCGGTGTGCTGGAATTTTTCTTGTGTGATCAATCGACACAACACAATTATGACGACTCGATAGAGCTTCCAGAGTTCATAGCTACCGCGAGTTGGTTCGTATGGTGGCAGCGTAGACAGCAGGTCAGAGGGGAGGAAGTGCAGACATCGTTGCGATCTGCGCTAGCCATCCATGCATTGGCTCTTAACTTCACACGAGCGGCAGCAAAACAAACTACTGCACCTAGACGGAACTGTTGGGGAACGTAGTAATTTCAAAAAAATTCCTACGCACACGCAAAATCATGGTGATGCATAGCAACGAGAGGGGAAAGTGTGTCCACGTACCCTCGTAGACCGAAAACGGAAGCGTTAGCACAACGCGGTTGATGTAATCGTACGTCTTCACGATCCGATCGATCAAGTACCAAACGCACGGCACCTCCGAGTTCTGCACACGTTCAGCTCGATGACGTCCCTCGAACTCCGATCTAGCCGAGCTTTGAGGGAGAGTTCCGTCAGCACGATGGCATGGTGACGATGATGATGTTCTACCGACGCAGGGCTTTGCCTAAGCACCGCTACGATATTATCGAGGTGAACTATGGTGAAGGGGGGCACCGCACACGGCTAAGAGATCTCAATGATCAATTCTTGTGTCTATTGGGTGCCCCTTCCTCCGTATATAAATGGGGGAGGAGGAGAGGGCCGGCCAAGGGGAGAGGCGCGCCCAAGGGGGGCAATCCTACTCCAAGTAGGTTTGCCCCC
>NC_041393.1:467186533-467216985 GCF_002162155.2 Triticum dicoccoides
GGGGGGGTTTCCGGTAAACCCCAGTACTTCGATATATATCCGATAACCCCTGGAACTATTTCAGTGTCCGAATATAGTCGTCCAATATATCAATCTTCATGTATTGACCATTTCGGGACTCCTCGTCATGTCCGTGATCACATCCGAGACTCCGAACTACCTTTGGTACATCAAAACACATAAACTCATAATATAACCGTCATCTAACTTTAAGCGTGCGGACCCTACGGGTTCGAGAACTATATAGACATGACCGAGACACGTCTCCGGTCAATAACCAATAGCGGAACCTGGATGCTCATATTGGCTCCTACATATTCTACGAAGATCTTTATCGGTCAAACTGCATAACAACATACGTTGTTCCCTTTGTCATCTCTATGTTACTTGCCCGAGATTCGATCGTCGTTCTCAATACCTAGTTCAATCTCGTTACCGACAAGTCTCTTTACTCGTTCCGCAATACATCATCCTGCAACTAACTCATTAGTTACAATGCTTGCAAGGCTTATAGTGATGTGCATTACCGAGTGGGCCCAGAGATACCTCTTCGACAATCGGAGTGACAAATCCTAATCTCGAAATACGCCAACCCAAGAAGTACCTTTGGAGACACCTATAGAGCACCTTTATAATCACCCAGTTACGTTGTGACGTTTGATAGCACACAAAGTGTTCCTCCGGTAAACGGGAGTTGCATCATCTCATAGTTATAGGAACATGTATAAGTCATGAGGAAAGCAATAACAACATACTAAACGATCAAGTGCTAAGCTAACGGAATGGGTCAAGTCAATCACATCATTCTCCTAATGATGTGATCCCGTTAATCAAATGACATCTCATGCCTATTGTTAGGAAACTTAACCATCTTTGATTTACAAGCTAGTCAAGTGGAGGCATACTAGTGACACTATGTTTGTCTATGTATTCACACATGTATTATGTTTCCGGTTAATACAATTCTAGCATGAATAATAAACATTTATCATGAAATAAGGAAATAAATAATAACTTTATTATTGCCTCTAGGGCATCACTACTAGGGAAAAGCCTATACACAGAATCTTACCAGCAGCGCTCTTTAAAATACCACGCTACTGCTACTTAGCAGCAGCGCGTGTTATCAAAACGCGCTGCTGATAGGAAAATAGCAGTAGCGCGTCCACCGCATACAACGCTACTGCTATAGTTGCCATGACCTCGCCCCCCGCTAGTTATGGCAGTAGCGCACTACACTAAACAGCGCTACTGCTATTCAGATTAGCTGTAGCGCGTTTTGGCAAACGCGCTACAACTATCCCTACCTTATCCCCACGCGCACGACCGGACCTCTCACTCACACTCTCACTCTTGCCCGCGTAACCGTCGTCGTGCGTCGCCGCCGCCGCCGCCTTCGTCCGTCCGCCGCCGAGGTACTCCCCTCCTTCCGTCCCTCCTCCCTCCTCCTTGCACATCCTCCCTCCACCTGCGGCCGCCCCTCCCCTCCTCCTCCGCCGCCCTCCTACCTCCGCCTGCGGCCACCCCTCCTCCCTCCTCCGCCGGCATCCCTCCTCCCACCGCCCTCGACCTCGCCGCCCCTAGCTACCTCTCCGTCGCCCCCCACCCCCTGCCACTAGTTAGTACTAGATTTAGTAGTAGTAGATGTTAATTTAGGGTTCATAGCTAGTACTAGATGTTGCTTAGTTAGTACTAGATTTTTAGTAGTAGTAGTGGTAGTTGAACTACTTTAGTTGTAGTTGAACTAGTTTAGTAAGTAAATTAATAAACTAGTTAAACTAGTTGAATTAATAGAACTAATGTATTTTTAGTAAGATAATTAATATAACTAGTTGAACTACTTTATTTTTAGAAAGAACTAGTTTTTTTTCTATTTATAGTAAGTTTATATTTAGTAAGAACTAGTTTAATTAATAAAACTAGTTGAACATGTCATATTTGTTGTTATTTTTTAGTTTAAGCAATTATTTGGGATGTATTAGTGATAACTTATATGGTTTTAGGTGACCACCGTCGTCCCCGTCACCGAACCCCTCCGACATCCCCGCCGTCGTCCCAGTCACCGACCCCCTCCGACATCGAGGTGAGACCAGCCAAATATCCTTGTATATCTTGTGTTGTTGCTCAAATAGGATATGTGGTTGCCCAAGTGGCCGTTCATGTTCAGTTTACATCTCCGAGTGGCCTATGTTTTGCCGGAGTGTTGATTAATTTCCGTTCCGGCAAATTTCAGGCGCTCGATATGTCCTTTTTTAGCAAAGGTCATGCCGGATTTTTTCGTGAATTCTGGCATGACTTGTGCTAGAATATGTACAAGTTTAATCTTTGAATTATGATTGTAGGAAATGTCGTACTCGGACGACGACAGTCTCCCGGGGGAGTGTAGCTGGTGCCACGATGATCGAGGTATGTGCGACAGGTTCGTTCGGCTGGACGAAGATCGGCGCTTCAGCATTAAGCTCGAGGAGACCTTCGATTGTTAAACGGTACGCAACAACAACAAGTGTTTTTTTCGTAATTAAGCATGACTTCAACTATTTCAACGTCTAATTTTCATATTTTACAATTCGACTAGCTTATCCCATGCCATGCAAGATGCTATGTCTTGGAGAGGATGGGTTTTGAAGACCATGAAAATTTCGAAACAAAGAATATACACCTAAAGACCCATCATGATATGGATTTTGAAGTAAATCTGTGCAATGCTCAGAGCGTAACCCATTTTGGTTGCCAAAATTGGAAAGCACTTTGCAAAATGTATGGTTTTTATGAGGGTATGATTGTCACCATGGATCTTGGTGATCCTGACATCGAGGAAGACAATATGGACATTTGGGTCCTTGTTGATACGCTTTCTATTATACCGCTATGTGAGTTTCTCAAACATAGTTATTAACTGATTTATATTGTTTATTTCAAAATAGTTGATAGCTTATTTCCATTGACAGCTTATTTTGATTCTTCAAAGACTGTGCGGAAGATGGTAGATAAAACCCACTACACCGATGGCACCGAATTAACGTATAAGGAGAAAAATCATCTGATCGCATTTTGTACTCTTCTTGAGAATTACAATGACTATTATCGAACTCCTCCAAATTATGGTGAATACGTGCCACTAGTACATGTGTTGAACCACGATAACTTCTCTGGAGATACCCTGGTAAGATTTTTTACTATTACGACATCCGTGCATCTTTTGCATACTTCTAAAACTAGTACATCATTGCTAACTACGAAGTTATTATTATGTTTTTCAACAGAAACTCCCGATGGATTGTGTGCCTCATCTGATGTCTCTGCATGGTCGCCTCTCAGTTCTGAACATACTGCCAAGTAAATCTACGGAGCTCACCTGTGCATATCGGATTTCTAAAACCCGTAAACACATGTTCATCAAAGAATGGAAGAAATGTATGGACATTCGCAAGGAGGTTCTTGGAAGTAACATTCAGCGAAAGGCAAGAATTGGAGACAGGCTAATCTCCATTCTCCATAATGGAGAGTCAGGGGCTATCTTGTTTTTTGCTATTTTACCTTAGAAAATGTAGTAGGTCTTAATCGAATGTAATAGGTCCTATGAGGTACAATATGTTTATTATGTTGTAATGTGTTAGAGTTGATAATGATGATCTTGAGGAGGTGTTATGTGATGTCAATGATGAAAAAGATGATCTTGAGGAGGTGTTATATGACAATGATGTATTATGATGATAAGTTGTTAATGATATGATGATGATGATGATATTATTATACCATTGGGTGAAAGAACCGCAGATTAGTTTCAAGTGGATCGACATCCACTTGAAACTAGTCCACGGTTCTTTCACCCCATGATGTAATAACTCATTATGATGTAAAAACAATCTCTAAATTCCCGTTGTATGAAAACTTGTGTAAAGGTGTATGAATACAACATGAAATAGAAAAAAAATAAAATACTAAATAATAGTAGTAGCGCGGGAGAGGAGAAGCGCTACTACTAATTACCAGTAATGATGTTCTGAAGAAGCGCTACTACTAAGTCAATTTAGCAGTAGCGTGGGTCCAGACGCGCTATTGCTAAGCATTAGCTGTAGCGCCTTATCAGTAGCGCTCCTGCCCGCGCTACTGATAGGCCCAAAACCCGCGCTGCTGCTAGGCTTTTCCCTAGTAGTGCATATTTCCTTCAGTCTCCCACTTGCACTAGAGTCAATAATCTAGTTCACATCGTCATGTGATTTAACACCAATATTCATATTTGTATATGATTAACACCCATAGTTCACATCGTCATGTGACCAACACCCAAAGGGTTTACTAGAGTCAATAATCCAGTTCACATTGCTATGTGATTAACACCCAAAGAGTACTAAGGTGTGATCATGTTTTGCTCGTGGGAGGAGTTTAGTCAACGGGTCTGTCACATTCAGAGCCGTATGTATTTTGCAAAAATATTCTATGTCTACAATGCTCTGTACGGAGCTACTCTAGCTAATTGCTCCCACTTTCAATATGTATCCAGATTGAGACTTAAAGTCATCTGGATCAGTGTCAAAGCTTGCATCGACGTAACCCTTTATGATGAGCCTCTTGTCACCTCCATAATCGTGAAACATATCCTTATTCCACTAAGGATAATTTTGACCAATGTCCAGTGATCTACTCCTAGATCACTATTGTACTCCCTTGGCAAACCAGGGCAGAGTATACAATAGGTCTGGTCCATAGCATGGCATACTTTTATAGAACCTATGACTAAGGCATAGGGTATGACTTTCATTCTCTTTCTATTTTCTGCCGTGGTCGGGATTTGAGTCTTACTCAATTTCATACCTTTGCAACACAGGAAGAACTCTTTCTTTGACTGTTCAATTTTGAACTACTTCAAAATCTTGTCAAGGTATGTATTCATTGAAAATCTTATCAAGCGTCTTGATCTATCTCAATAGATCTTGATGCTCAATATGTAAGTAGCTTTACTGAGGTCTTTCTTTTAAAGAACTCCTTTCAAACACTTCTTTATGCTTTCAAGAAAAATTCTACATCATTTCTGATCAATAATATGTCACTCACATATACTTATCAGAAAGGCTGTAGTGCTCCCACTCACTTTATTGTAAATACAGGCTTCACTGCAAGTCCGTATAAAACTATATGCTTTGATCAACTTATCAAAGCATATATTCCAACTCCGAGATGCTTGCACCAGTCCATAGATGGATTGCTGGAGCTTGCACATTTTGTTAGCACCTTTAGGATTGTCAAAACCTTCTGGTTGCATCATATACAACTCTTCTTTAATAAAACCATTAAGGAATGCAGTTTTGACATCCATTTGCCAGATTTCATAAAATGGGGCAATTGCTAACATGATTCAGACAGAGTTAAGCATGGCTATAGTTGAGAAAATCTCATTCTAGTCAACACCTTGAACTTGTCGAAAACCTTTTTGCGACAAGTCAAGCTTTGTAGATAGTAAGATTACTATCAACGTCCGTCTTCCTCTTGAAGATCCATTTATTTTCTATGGCTTGCCAATCATCGGGCAAGTCCATCAAAGTCCACACTTTGTTCTCATACATGGATCCTATCTCAGATTTCATGGCCTCCAGCCATTTCGCGGAATCTGGGCTCATCATTGCTTCCTCATAGTTTGTAGGTTTATCATGGTCTAGTAACATGACTTCCAATACAGTATTACCGTACCACTCTGGTGCAGACCGTACTTTGGAAGACCTACGAGGTTCTGTAGTAACTTGATCTGAAGTTTCATGATCATCATCATTAGCTTCCTCACTAATTGGTGTAGGAATCACTGGAACTAATTTATGTGATGAACTACTTTCCAATTCGGGAGAAGGTACAATTACCTTATCAAGCTCTAGTTTCCTCCCACTCACTTCTTTCGAGAGAAACTCCTTCTCTAGAAAGGATCCATCTTAGCAACGAATGTCTTGCCTTCGGATCTGTGATAGAAGGTGTACCCAACAGTTTCCTTTGGGTATTCTATGAAGATGCACTTCTCCGATTTGGGTTCAACCTTATCAAGTTGAAACTTTTTCACATAAGCATCGCAACCCCAAACTTTAAGAAACGACAACTTTGGTTTCTTGCTAAACCACAATTCATAAGGCATCGTCTCAACGGATTTTAATGGTGCCCTATTTAAAGTGAATGCAGCTATCTCTAATGCATAACCCCAAAACGATAGTGGTAAATCGGTAAGATACATCATAGATTGCACCATATCCAATAAAGTGCGGTTACGACGTTCGGACACACCATTACGCTGTGGTGTTCGATGTGGCGTGAGTTGTGAAACTATTCCACATTGTTTTAAATGAAGACCAAACTCGTAACTCAAATATTCTCCTCTACGATCAGATTGTAGAAACTTTATTTACTTGTTATGATGATTCTCCACTTCACTCTGAAATTCTTTGAACTTTTCAAATGTTTCAGACTTGTGCTTCATTAAGTAGATATACTCATATCTGCTCAAATCATCTGTGAAGGTCAGAAATAACGATACCCGCCACGATCATCAACACTCATTGGACTGTATACATCGGTATGTATTATTTCCAACAAGTCAGTAGCTCGTTCCATTGTTCCGAAGAACGGACTTTTAGTCATCTTGCCAAAAAGGCACGGTTCACAAGCATCAAATGATTCATAACCAAATGATTCAAAAAATCCATATTTATGGAGTTTCTTCATGCGCTTTACACCGATATGACCCAAACGGTAGTGCCACAAATAAGTTGCACTATCATTATCAACTTTGCATCTTTTGGTATCAATATTATGAATATGTGTATCACTACGATCAAGATCCAACAAACTATTTTCATTGGGTGTATGACCATTGAAGGCTTTATTCATGTAAACAAAACAACAATTATTCTCGGACTTTAAATGAATAACCGTATTGCAATAAACATGATCAAATCATATTCATGCTCAACGCAAACGCCAAATAACATTTATTTAGGTTTAACACTAATCCCGAAAGTATAGGGAGTGTGCGATGATGATATATCAATCTTGGAACCACTTCCAACATACATCGTAACTTCACCCTCAACTAGTCTCTGTTTATTCTGTAACTCCTCTTTTGAGTTACTAATTTTTAGCAACCGAACAAGTATCAAATACCCAGGGGCTACTATAAACACTAGTAAGGTACACATCAATAACCTGTATATCAAATATACCCTTGTTTACTTTGCCATCCTTCTTATCCACCAAATATTCAGGGCATTTCCACTTCCAGTGATCATTTCCTTTGCAATAGAAGCACTCAGTTTCAGGCTTTAGTCTAGCTTTGGGCTTCTTCACGGAAGTGACAACTTGCTTGCCATTCTACATGAAGTTCCCTTTCTATCCCTTTGCCCTTTTTCTTGAAACTAGTGGTCTTGTTAATCATCAACACTTGATGCTCTTTCTTGATTTCTACCTTCATCAATTTAATCATCATGAAAAGCTCAAGAATCATTTTCGTCATCCCTTGCATACTATAGTTCATCACGAAGTTCTTCTAACTTGGTGATGGTGACTAGAGAACTCTGTCAATCATTATTTTATCTGGAAGATTAACTCCCACTTGATTCAAGCGATTGTAGTACCCAGACAATCTGAGCACATGCTCACTGCTTGAGCTATTCTCCTCCATCGTTTAGCTATAGAACTTGTTAAAGGTCTCATACCTTTTGACACGGGAATGAGTATAAAATATCAATTTCAACTCTTGGAACATCTTATATGCTCCGTGGCGTTCAAAACATTTTTGAAGTCCCGGTTCTAAGCCGTAAAGCATGGTGCACTAAACTATTAAGTAGTCATCATATCGAGCTTTGTTAAATGTTCATAACGTTTGCATCTGCTCCTGCAATAGGTCCGTCACCTAGCGATGCATCAAGGACATAATTCTTCTATGCAGCAATGAGGACAATCCTCAAATCATGGATCCAATCCGCATCATTGCTACAAACATCTTTCAACACAGTTTTCTCTAGGAACATATCAAAATAAACATATGAAAGCAACAACGCGAGCTATTGATCTACAACATAATTTGCAAAATACTACCAGGACTAAGTTCATGATAAATTTAAGTTCAATTAATCATATTACTTAAGAACTCCCACTTAGATAGACATGTCTCTAATCATCTAGGTGATTACGTGATCCAAATCAACTAAACCATAACCGATCATCACGTGAAATGGAGTAGGTTTCAATGGTGAACATCACTATGTTGATCATATCTACTATATGATTCACGCTCGACCTTTCGGTCTCAGTGTTCCGAGGCCATATCTGCATATGCTATGCTCATCAAGTTTAACCTGAGTATTTTGCGTGTGCAAAACTGGCCTGCACCCGTTGTAGATGGACGTAGAGCTTATCACACCCGATCATCACGTGGTGTCTGGGCACGACGAACTTTGGCAACGGTGCATACTCAGGGAGAACACTATTATCTTGAAATTTAGTGAGAGATCATCTTATAATGCTACCGTCAATCAAAGCAAAATAAGATGCATAAAAGATAAACATCACATGGAATCAATATAAGTGATATGATATGGCCATCATCATCTTGTTCTTGTGATCTCCATCTTCGAAGCACCGTCATGATCACCATCGTCACCAGCACGAAACTATTGCTTCTACGACTATCGCTACCGCTTAGTGATAAAGTAAAGCAATTACACGGCGATTGCATTGCATACAATAAAGCGACAACCATATGGCTCCTGCCAGTTGCCGATAACTCGGTTACAAAACATGATCATCTCATACAATAAAATATAGCATCACGTCTTGACCATATCACATCACAACATGCCCTGCAAAAACAAGTTAGACGTCCTCTACTTTGTTGTTGCAAGTTTTACATGGCTGCTACGGGCTTAGAAAGAATCGTTCTTACCTACGCATCAAAACCACAACGATAGTTCGGCAAGTTAATGTTGTTTTAACCTTCTCAAGGACCGGGCGTAGCCACACTCGGTTCAACTAAAGTTGGAGAAACTGACACCCGCCAGCCACCTGTGTGCAAAGCACGTCGGTAGAACCAGTCTCGCGTAAGCGTACGCGTAATGTCGGTCCGGGCCGCTTCATCCAAAAATACCGCCAAACCAAAGTATGAAATGCTGGTAAGCAGTATGACTTGTATCGCCCACAACTCACTTGTGTTCTACTCATGCATATAACATCAACGCATAAAACCTGGCTCGAATGCCACTGTTGGGGAACGTAGTAATTTCAAAAACATTCCTACACACACAAGATCATGGTGATGCATAGCAACGAGAGGGGAGAGTGTGTCCACGTACCCTCGTAGACCGAAAGCGGAAGCGTTAGCACAACACTGTTGATGTACTCGTACGTCTTCACGATCCGACCGATCAAGTACCGAATGCACGACACCTCCGAGTTCTGCACACGTTCAGCTCGATGAAGTCCCTCGAACTCCGATCCAGCCGAGCTTTGAGGGAGAGTTCTTTCAGCACGATGGTGTAGTGACGATGATGATGTTCTACCCATGCAGGGCTTCGCCTAAGCACCACTACAATATTATCGAGGTGAACTACGGTGGAGGGGGGCACCGCACACGGCTAAGAGATCTCAAGGATCAATTGTTGTGTCTATGGGGTGCCCCCTTCCTCCGTATATAAAGGGGGAGGAGGAGAGGGCCGACCAAGGGGAGAGGCGCGCCCAAGGGGGGGCAATCCTACTCCAAGTAGGTTTGCCCCCCCCTTTCCTATTCCAAGTAGGAGAAGGGGGAAGGAGGAGGTGGAGAGAAGGAAGGAGAAGGGGGGCCGCCGCCCCCTTCCCTTTCCCAGTTCGGATTGGGGCAAGGGAGGTCGCGTGCCACCTCCTGGCCTCCCTCTCTCCTTTACACTAAGGCCCATAAGGCCCAATAGCTTCCCGGACCCCCGGTACTCTGATATATATCCGATAACCCCCGGAACTATTCCAGTGTCCGAATATAGTCGTCCAATATATCAATCTTCATGTCTCGACCATTTCAAGACTCCTCGTCATGTCTATGATCACATCTAAGACTCCGATCTACCTTCGGTACATCAAAACACATAAACTCATAATATAACAGTCATCTAACTTTAAGCGTGCGGACCCTACGGGTTCGAGAACTATGTAGACATGACCGAGACACGTCTCTAGTCAATAACCAATAGCGGAACCTGGATGCTCATATTGGCTCCTACATATTCTACGAAGATCTTTATCGATCAAACCGCATAACAACATACGTTGTTCCCTTTGTCATCGGTATGTTACTTGCCCGAGATTCGATCATCGGTATCTCAATACGTAGTTCAATCTCGTTACCGACAAGTCTCTTTACTCGTTCCGTAATACATCATCCTGCAACTAACTCATTAGTTACAATGCTTGCAAGGCTTATAGTGATGTGCATTACCGAGTGGGCCCAAAGATACCTCTCCCACAATTGGAGTGACAAATACTAATCTCAAAATACGCCAACCCAACAAGTATCTTCGGAGACACCTGTAGAGCACCTTTATAATCACCCAGTTATGTTGTGACGTTTGGTAGCACACAAAGTGTTCCTCCGGTAAACGGGAGTTGCATAATCTCATAGTTATAGGAACATGTATAAGTCATGAAGAAAGCAATAGCAACGTACTAAACGATCAAGTGTTGAGATAATGGAATGGGTCAAGTAAATCACATCATTCTCCTAATGATGTGATCCCGTTAATCAAATGTCAACTCATGTCTATGGTTAGGAAACTTAACCATCTTTGATTTACGAGCTAGTCAAGTAGAGGCATACTAGTGACACTGTTTGTCTATGTATTCACACATGTATTATGTTTCCAGTTAATACAATTCTAGCATTTATAATAAACATTTATCATGAAATAAGGAAATAAATAATAACTTTATTATTGCCTCTAGGGAATATTTCCTTCAGGAACACATGGCCCATTGTCTTGGCAGCACAACAAATTCTAAACGTTGATGCGTCTTTTATTGAAGATCTGCATACGGGGACATGTGAGGCGATAGTTAGAGACCACAGAGGTAATTTTATTGCTACTTCAACTTCTCGCCTTGAGAATGTGGTAGATGTCATCTCTGCGGAAGCGGTGGCACTACTTGAAGGTTTAAAGTTACTTCAGAGTATGAGGTGCAATAATGTCTTGGTGAGGATAGATAATTCTGTTGTGGTCGATGCTATCATCTGAATGAGGGACATGCTATGGTGGCGGCTCCAGTTTTAGATGATTGCAGAGAGTTATTACGAGAGTTGGGGAAGGTTACTATTGAGCACCGTAATAGAGAATCAAATGTAGTTGCACATGAACTAGCTGAGTGGGGGCGTGTAAACACCCCTTCTTTATGGGGGATGCACCTCCGATTACTATTGCTAAATTTTTAGCAGATGATGTAAGCATTATTTGATGTTAATAAAGCTAGCCATGAAGGCTTTTTCGTAAAAAAAACCATGTGTTTTGGTCGAAGGGCCTAAGGCTGGTCATAATGCGGAGTAACTTAGACTAGTGTCATGTATTCCCTTCGTCCGATGAAGAGTGTACATCTAGAAATTTTAGGACAAATTATGAAGTTGAGTAAAAATTCTTTGGAAAGGTGCAAGCCACTGTCTCTCTCCTCTTTAATTACCCATTCTCCAATGAGCTAAGAGCATGTAGAAATTAAGAAGACCATGCGTAGATTGCTATTGGTCTTGATTACCGTGTGACGAAAGAGAAGTATTTTTTTTACTTTAAGGTGCATTGGAAATATAGAAGTACACTCTTTTGTGGAAATTTTTTGAACCTAGATGTACACTCTTCACCGGACAGAGGGAGTATATGACACTAGTCTAAGTTACCATCTTCATAGTGCAAACTAACATAGTAGTAGTGTCATAGATGGCTGGAGGAATATGCCCTAGAGGCAATAATAAAGTTATTATTTATTTCCTTATTTCATGATAAATGTTTATTATTCATGCTAGAATTGTATTAACTGGAAACTTGATACAAGTGTGAATACATAGACAAACAGAGTGTCACTAGTATGCCTCTACTTGACTAGCTCGTTGAATCAAAGATGGTTAAGTTTCCTAGCCATAGACACGAGTTGTCATTTGATTAATGGGATCACATCATTAGAGAATGATGTGATTGACTTGACCCATTTCATTAGCTTAGCACTTGATCGTTTAGTATGTTGCTATTGCTTTCTTCATGACTTATACATGTTCCTATGACTATGAGATTATGCAACTCCCGTTTATCGGAGGAACACTTTGTGTGCTACCAAACGTCATAGGTGTATCCGAAGGTACTTGTTGAGTTGGTGTATTTCGAGATTAGGATTTGTTACTCCGATTGTCGGAGAGGTATCTTTGGGCCATCTCGGCAATGCACATCACTATAAGCCTTGCAAGCAATGTGACTAATGAGTTAATTGCGAGATGATGCATTACATAACGAGTAAAGAGACTTGCCGGTAACGAGATTGAACTAAGTATTGAGATACCGGCGATCGAATCTCGGGCAAGTAACATATCGATGACAAAGGTAACAACGTATGTTGTTATGTGGTTTGACCGATAAAGATATTCGTAGAATATGTGGGAGCCAATATGAGCATCCAGGTTCCGCTATTGGTTATTGACCGGAGACGAGTCTCGGTCATGTCTACATAGTTCTCGAACCTGTAGGGTCCACATGCTTAAAGTTCTGTGACGATTGATATTATGAGTTATGTGTTTTGATGTACCGAAGGTAGTTCGGAGTTCCGGATGAGATCGAGGACATGACGAGGAGTCTCGAAATGGCCGAGACATAAAGATCAATATATTGGACGAGTATATTCAGACATCAGAAAGGTTCCGAGTGATTCGGGTATGTTTTGAAGTACCGGAGAGTTACGGGAATTCGTCGGGGAGAAGTTATGGGCCATAAGAAGGAAGCACACCAGCCCACAAGGGGCTGGTGCGCCACCCTTTGGGCAGGAGGCCTAATAGGAATAGGTTTTGGGGGGGGGGGGTGCGGCCCACCTTTCCTTCTCTCCTACTCCTCCTTCCCTTCCCTCTCCTACTCCAACTTGGGAAGGGGGAATCCTACTCCAACCGGGAGTAGGACTCCCCCCTTGGGCGCGCCTAAACAGGGCCGGCCCTTCCCCTCCTCCACTCCTTTATATACGGGGGAGGGGGGCACTCCATAGACACACAAGTTGATCTGTTGATCTCTCCCAGCCGTGTGCGGTGCCCCCCTCCATCATATTCCACCTCCGTAATATCATAGCGGTGCTTAGGCGAAGCCCTGCGTCGATAGCATCATCAACACTATCATCACGCGGTTGTGCTGACGGAACTCTCCCGCAAAGCTCTGCTGGATCGGAGTTCGTGGGACGTCATCGAGCTGAACGTGTGCTGAACTCGGAGGTGCCGTACGTTCGGTACTTGGATCGGTCAGATCGTGAAGACGTATGACTACATCAACCACGTTGTCATAACGCTTCCGCTTTCGGTCTACGAGGGTACGTGGAAACACTCTCCCCGCTCGTTGCTATGCATCACCATGATCTTGCGTGTGTGTAGGATTTTTTTTTGAAATTACTACGTTCCCCAACAGTGTTATATGCACGAGTAGAACATAAGTGAGTTGTGGGCGATACAAGTCATACTGCTTACCAGCATGTCATACTTTGGTTCGACGGTATTGTTGGATGAAGCGGCCCGGACCAACATTACGCGTACGCTTACGCGAGACTGGTTCTATCGACGTGCTTTGCACACAGGTGGCTGGCGGGTGTCAGTTTCTCCAACTTTAGTTGAATCGAGTGTGGTTACGCCCGGTCCTTGCGAAGGTTAAAACATCACTAACTTGACGAAATATCGTTGTGGTTTTGATGCGTAGGTAAGAACGGTTCTTGCTCAGCTCGTAGCAGCCACGTAAAACTTGCAACAACAAAGTAGAGGACGTCTAACTTGTTTTTGCAGGGCATGTTGTGATGTGATATGGTCAAGACGTGATGAGATATAAGTTGTTCTATGAGATGATCAACTTTTGTTGAAATTATCGGCAACTGACAGAAGCCTTATGGTTGTCTCTTTATTGCATAATATGCAAGCGCCAAATAATTGCTTTACTTTATCGCTATGCGATAGCAATAGTTGCAAGAGCAATAGTTGGCGAGACGACCATGTGACGACACATTGATATAGATCAAGATGATGGAGATCATGGTGTCGTGCTGGTGACGATAGAGATCATGACAGTACTTTGGAGATGGAGATCAAAGGCGCAAGATGATCATGGCCATATCATGTCACATATTTTGATTGCATATGATGTTTATCTTTTATACATCTTATTTTGCTTAGTTCGGCGGCAGCTTTATAAGATGATCTCTCACTAAATTTCAAGGTATAAGTGTTCTCCCTGAGTATGCACCATTGCCAAAGTTCGTCGTGCCGAGACACCACGTGATGATCGGGTGTGATAAGCTCTACGTTCATCTACAACGGGTGCAAGCCAGTTTTGCACACGCAGAATACTCGGGTTAAACTTGACGAGCCTAGCATATGCAGATATGGCCTCGGAACACTGGAGACCGAAATGTCGAGCGTGAATCATATAGTAGATATGATCAACATAGTGTTGTTCACCATTGAAAACTACTCCATCTCACGTGATGATCGAACATAGTTTAGTTGATTTGGACCACGTGATCACTTAGATGATTAGAGGGATGTCTATCTAAGTGGGAGTTCTTAAGTAATATGATTAATTGAAACTTAATTTATCATGAACTTAGTCCTGATAGTATTTTGCAAATTATGTTGTAGATCAATAGCTCGCGTTGTTGCTTCCCCGTTTATTTTGATATGTTCCTAGAGAAAAACTATGTTGAAAGATGTTAGTAGCAATGATGCGGATTGGATCCGTGCTCTGAGGATTATCCTCATTTCTGCAAAGAAGAATTATGTCCTTGATGCACCGCTAGGTGACGGACCTATTGCAGGAGTATATGCAGACGTTGTGAACATTTGGAAAAGCTCGGTATGATGACTACTTGATAGTTTAGTGCACCATGCTTTACGGCTTAGAACCGGGACTTCAAAAATGTTTTGAACGCCATGGAGCATATAAGATGTTCCAAGAGTTGAAATTGGTATTTCATACTCATGCTCGTGTCAAGAGGTATAAGACCTCTGACAGTACTTTGCCTAAAAGATGGAGGAGAATTGCTCAACTAGTGAGCATGTGCTCAGATTGTCCGGGTACTACAATCGCTTGAATCAAGTGGGTGTTAATCTTCCAGATAAGATAGTGATTGACAGAGTTCTCTAGTCACCATCACCAAGTTACAAGAACTTCGTGATGAACTACAGTATGCAAGGGATGACGAAAACAATTCCCAAGCTCTTCGTGATGTTGAAATCGACGAAGGTAGAAATCAAGAAAGAACATCAAGTGTTGATGATTGACAGGACCACTAGTTTCAAGAAAAGGGCAAAGGGAAAGAAAGGGAAACTTCAAGTAGAATGGCAAGCAAGTTGTCACTCCCGTGAAGAAGCCCAAAGCTGGACCAAAGCCTGAAACTGAGTGCTTCTACTGCAAAGGAAATGGTCACTGGAAGCGGAAATACCCTGAATATTTGGTGGATAAGTAGGATGGCAAAGTGAACAAGGGTATATTTGATATACATGTTATTGATGTGTACCTTTCTAGTGTTTATAGTAGCCCCTGGGTATTTGATACTTGTTCGGTTGCTAAAAATTAGTAACTCTAAACAGGAGTTACAGAATAAACAGAGACTAGTTGAGGGTGAAGTGATGATGTGTGTTGGAAGTGGTTCCCAGATTGATATGATCATCATCGCACACTCCCTATACTTTCAGGTTTAGTGTTGGACCTAAAATAAATGTTATTTGGTGTTTGCGTTGAGCATGAATATGATTTGATCATGTTTATAGCAATACGGTTATTCATTTAAGTCAAAGAATAATTGTTGTTCTATTTACATGAATAAAACCTTATATGGTCATACACCCAATGAAAATGGTTTGTTGGATCTCGTGATACACATATTCATAATATTGAAGCCAAAAGATGCAAAGTTAATAATGATAGTGCAACATATTTGTGCCACTGTCGTTTAGGTCACAATGGTGTAAAGCGCATGAAGAAACTCCATGATGATGGGATTTTGGAATCACTTGATTATGAATCACTTGATGCTTGCGAACCATGCTTTATGGGAAAGATGTCTAAGACTCCGTTCTCCGGAACAATGGAGCGAGCAACTGACTTATTGGAAATAATACATACTGATGTATGCGATCCGATGAGTGTTGAGGCTCGCGGTGGGTATCGTTATTTTCTGACCTTCACAGATGATTTGAGCAGATATGGGTATATCTACATGATGAAACGTAAGTCTGAAACTGTCGGTGTACTAAAGTAGGGGCACACCTTTGTACCCCTTAATTGTGCCCGGGTAGCCAGAGCCACGGGCCGAAGCCACACTTAGCAGGGCAAAAGGGAGGAGTCTAAGACACAAAAACAGTCAGCGCAACGCCAGAGAACGAGACCACACAGAGCAGATGGACGAAGCAGGTTTCCCCGGCAAGACCCTTGCCGGGGCAGCCTCGGCAAGGCCCTTGCTGGGGTGGCTCGCCCACACCAGCGGAGTGAGCCACCCTCAAACCCACGGTCTCCAACACCATCAACTACGTTGAGCCAGGGCTCAGGAGGCACCTCCATGGTGGCATGCAGATCTTTGTGAAGACAAAGAATATTCAAGATCATATGAGGATTGGAAGGCAACGATCCTCGACAAGATCCTTGCCAAGGAAACCCGCAAGACCCCCGGCAAGATCCTTGCCGGGGACGACAGCGCGCCACAGCAAGACCCTTGCTGGGCCACCCGGCAAGGCCCTTGCCAAGGGCGTCAGCGGGGCCACTGCCAGGCCCGCGCCAACCGAGTCTCCACCGCCGTTCACATGCAGCTGCCAGCCCAACTAGCTGGGCAGGCACCTGCATGGCAACATGCAACTTCCAGGCCAACCCAGCACACACCTGCGTGGCGGCATGCAGATCTTCGTGGAGGCTCCACCACCGCGCCACCTCAGCTGCTTGCCTGCCTACATGGCGCCGCATGCATCGCTGGCCATGGCGCGTGTCGAAGCGAGGAGAACAGTGATGGACGGGACGGGCCTCGCTCCCATCCCCGACAAAGCAAGAGGACACCTAAGCTATGCATTAAATGCGCCTTGTCCTGCAATACGAGTGATAATCTCATAGCACTGTAGGCCTTTCCACCTCCTGTGTGCCACTGTGGCAGCCCCTTTCGACTATAAAAGGAGGCCCATGGCGTACTGGAGAGGGATTCGGCTCTTTTGAACCATGCAGCCACCGTAGCTAGTTCAAGAGCTCAAGAACACTCAACACATCCACCAAAGCAAGACTAGGGTTTTACACATCCTCGCAGCCCAAACCTGGGTAAACGATCCCTATGCCGATTGCTAATCATGCTCTTCTCACAGCCCTGCGCCCCGGCAATCGTAGTAGGGATTCTTGTTATCCCATAGGTGTCGTTTCCCACCGACATCTTTGGCGCGCCAGGCAGGGGGCGCAATTGTGAGAATCTGGTCTAGTAGTTGGCGTAGCCGTTCTTCATCGCCATGGCTCCTAAGAAGATTCTTCATCACCATGGCTCCTAAGAAGAAGACGACCACGGCGATCGGTTCGTCTAGGATCGGACAGCCAGTACCGGTGTGGACCAGTAGCGGACCAGCCGCGGAGAGAACCCGTGGTGCGGCCTGCCAACATCCACATCCCCCTGGCAGTCCAGGCCTGGTTAGCGGCGTCGTTCGTATGCTAGGCGACGAGCCACGCGTCGCGAGCTCTAGAGACGGAGTTGGCCCCCCCGCAGGCGGCACGGGGCCCTCCAGGGGCGTCGTCGTGCCGCCAGACGGCGGCACGGCGACCTCCAAGACACCAACATCGGCGCGCACGACTCGCTCTTCTCAGGTCGTGCGCGATGAGCAGCGCCGACCTGCTGGTGACCCTGGGCGCCGCCATGGGAAGTGTCCCATGCGCCCTTCACATGATGAGGAGGGCCAGCATGCGCGCCGAGGTGCTGGCGGAGGTGGCGGACGGCTACGGGGCCGTGATGGGGCTCCTTCTAACGCGGTTAGAAGTCAAAGCGCATCGCGGTCCACACAGCTTTCGCCGCCGCCCACGCCAGCAGAAGCGCTAGCACGCGCGAATCTGCTCCTCGACTTTCCTCCTGCTACGGAGAAGCTTGACGAATGGAGGGCCATGCTACCTCTTGAGCACTGCGTTGGATTTTCCCGAAGTGGAGAGGATGATGCAGTAAAGTAGCGTAAGTATTTCCCTCAGTTTTTGAGAACCAAGGTATCAATCCAGTAGGAGATCACGCACAAGTCCCTCGTACATGCACAAAACGATAGCTACTCGCAACCAACGTGATTAGGGGTTGTCAATCCCTTCACGTCACTTACGAGAGTGAGATCTGATAGAGATGATAAATAATATTTTTGGTATTTTTGATAGATAGATGCAAAGTGAAAAGTAAAAGGCAAAGTAAAAACAAAGCAAATAATAAAGTGATAGAGATTGATATGATGAGAATAGACCCGGGGGCCATAGGTTTCACTAGTGGCTTCTCTTAAGAGCATAGATATTCTACGGTGGGTGAACAAATTACTGTTGAGCAATTGACAGAATTGAGCATAGTTATGAGTATATCTAGGTAATGATCATGTATATAGGCATCACGTCCGAGACAAGTAGATCGAAACGATTCTGCATCTACTACTATTACTCCACTCATCGACCGCTAACCAGCATGCATCTAGAGTATTAAGTTAAAAACAGAGTAACATCTTAAGCAAGATGACATGATGTAGAGGGATAAATTCATGCAATATGATAAAAAAAACATCTTGTTATCGTCGATGGCAACAATACAATACATGCCTTGCTGCCCCTGTTGTCACTGGGAAAGGACACCACAAGATTGAACCCAAAGCTAAGCACTTCTCCCATTGCAAGAACTACCAATCTAGTCGGCCAAACCAAAAAGGATAATTCGAAGAGACTTGCAAAGATAACTCAATCATACATAAAAGAATTCAGAGAAGATTCAAATATTTTCCATAGATAAGTTGGATCATAAACCCACAATTCATCGGCCTCAACAAACACACCGCAAAAAGAAGATTGCATCGAATAGATCTCCATGAGAGAGGGGGAGAACATTGTATTGGGATGCAAAAAGAGAGAAGAAGCCATCTAGCTACTAGCTATGGACCCGAAGGTCTGAAGTAAACTACTCACACTTCATCGGAGGGGCTATGGTGTTAATGTAGAAGCCCTCTGTGGTGGATGCACCCTCCGGCGGAGCTCCGGAACAGGCCCCAAGATGGGATCTCATGGATACAGAAGGTTGCGGCGGTGGAATTAGGTTTTTGGCTCCTGTTCTGATTGTTTGGCGATACGTAGGTATATATAGGAGGAAGTAGTATGTCGGTGGAGCAACAGGGGGCCCATGAGGTAGGGGGGCGCGCCCAGGGGGCGCCCTCCACCCTCGTGACCGCCTCTTTTGTTTCTTGGAGCAGGGTCCAAGTCTCCTGGATCATGTTCGGTGAGAAAATCACATTCCCGAAGGTTTTATTCCGTTTGGACTCTATTTGACATCCCGTTTCTTCGAAACACTAAAAAGGCAAAAAAACAACAATTCTGGGTTGGGCCTCCGGTTAATAGGTTAGTCCCAAAAAATAATATAAAAGTGGAAAATAAAGCCCAATATAGTCCAAAACAGTAGATAAAGTAGCATGGAGCAATCAAAAATTATAGACACGTTGGAGACGTATTAGGCATCCCCAAGCTTAATTCCTGCTCGTCCTCGAGTAGGTAAATGATAAAAAAGAATTTTTGATGCGGAGTGATACTTTGGCATAATTTCAATGTAAATCTTCTTAATTGTGATATGAATATTCAGATCCGAAAGATTCAAGACAAAAGTTCATATTGACACAAAAATAATAATACTTCAAGCTTACTAATCAAAGCAATCATGTCTTCTCAAAATAGCATGGGAAAAGAAAGTTCATCCCTACAAAATCATATAGTTAGGCTATGCTTCATTTTCGTCACACAAAGATGTTCCCAACTTCTATACCCCAGATGACAAGCCAAGCAATTGTTTCATACTTAAATAATCTCAAACTTTTTCAACCTTCACGCAATACATGAGCGTGAGCCATGTATATAGCACTATGGGTGGAATAGAATATGATGATGGGGATTGTGTGGAGAAGACAAAAAAGGAGAAAGTCTCACATTGACGAGGCTAATCAACGGGCTACAGAGATGCCCATCAATTGATGTCAATATGAGGAGTAGGGATTGCCATGCAACGGATGCACTAGAGCTATGAATGCTCAACAAAAGAAAACTAGTGGGTGTGCATCCAACTCGCTTGCTCATGAAGACCTACGGCATTTGAGGAAGCCCATCGTAGGAATATACAAGCCAAGTTCTATAATGAAAAATTCCCACTAGTATAAAAAGGACAACTTTATGAGACTCACTACATAAAGAACAAGGTGCTACTTTGAAGCACAATATATGATACTCACTACATGAGGAACAAGGTGCTACTTTGAAGCACAAGTGTGGAAAAAGAGATAGTAGCACTGCCCTTTTTTTCTTTTCTTTTTTTCTTTCTTTTTATTGGGCCTTTCTTTTTTTTCATTTGGCCTTTTTTTTTCTTTTTGGGCAATGCTCTAACAATGATGATCATCACACTTCTATTGATTACAACATAAGGATTACAACTCGAAACTTAGAACAAGATATGACTCTATATGAATGCCTCCGGCAGTGTACCGGGATGGTGCAATGAATCAAGAGTGACATGTATGAAAAATAATGCATGGTGGCTTTGCCACAAATATGATGTCAACTACATGCTCATGCAATGGCAATATGACAAAAGTAATGTATGTCATGATGATGATGATGGAAGTTGCATGGCAATATATCTCAGAATGGCTATGGAAATGCCATAATAGGTAGGTATGGTGGCTGTTTTGAGGAAGATATAAGGAGGTTTATGTGTGATAGAGCGTATCGTATCACGGGATTTGGATGCACCGGAAAAGTTTGCACCAACTCAAGGTGATAAAGGGCAATGCACGGTACCGAAGAGGCTAGCAAAGGCGGAAAGGTGAGAGTGCGTATAATCTATGGACTCAACATTAGTCGAAAGAACTCATATACTTATTGCAAAAATTTAGAAGCCATCAAAAATCAAGTACTACGCGCATGCTCCTAGGGGGATAGATTGGTAGGAAAAGTCCATCGCTCCTCCCCGACCGCCACTCATAAGGATGCACAAGCCAGGTACACTTCATCTTTCAAATATGTTACACAACTTTAACCATACGTGCATGCTACGGGACTTGCAAACTTCAACACAATAATTTCTCAAATTCATAATCACCCAACTAGCACGACTTTGATATTATCATCTCCATATCTCAAAACAATTATCAAGCATCAATCTTATCTTAGTATTCAATTCACTCAAAAGAAAGTTTCACATATCTTGAACACTAAGTATATTAACATTAAGCAAATTACCATGCTATTAATGACTCTCAAAATAATCTAAGTGAAGAATGAGATATCAATAGTTTCTTTAAAACAAATCCACCACCGTGCTCTAAAAGATATAAGTGAAGCACTAGAGCAAAAAATTATCACGCTCAAAAAGATATAAGTGAAGTACTATTAGCAAAACTATCAAGCTCAAAAGATATAAGTGAAGCACATAGAGTATTCTAGAAAATTCCAATTCATGTATGGCTCTCTCAAAAGGTGTGTACAGCAAGGATGATTGTGGTAAACTAGCAAGGAAAGACACAAATAATACAAGACGCTCCAAGCAAAACACATATCATGTGGTGAATAAAAATATAGCTCCAAGTAAATTACCCGATGGAAGTGGACGAAAGAGGGGGTGCCTTCCGGGGCATCCCCAAGCTTTGACTTTTTGGTGTCCTTAGATTATCTTGGGGGTGCCATGGGCATCCCCAAGCTTAGGCTTTTGCCACTCCATGTTCCACAATCCATCAAAAGAATTCACCCAAAACTTGAAAACTTCACAACACAAAACTCAACAGAAATCTCGTGAGCTCCGTTAGAGAAAGAAAACAAAGAACTACTTAAGGTACTGTAATGAACTCTTTCTTTATTTATATTGGTGTTAAACCTACTGAATTCCAAATTCTCTATGGATTATAAACTATTTTACTAGCCATAGATTCATCAAAATAAGCAAACAACACCTGCAAAACAGAATCTGTCAAAAACAGAACAGTCTGTAGCAATCTGTAACTAACACAAACTTCTGGAACTTTAAAAATTCTACCAAAATAGGAAGTCCTGGACAATTTTTTTATTGAACATCAGCAAAAATAATCAACGTAAAAGCATGTTCCTGTGATTTAACAAAATTATATTCGTGCGTGCAAAGTTTCTGTTTTTCAGCAGAATCAAATCTACTATCATCGTAGGTTATAGGTTCTACTTGGCACAAACACTAATTAAAAGATAAAACCACATCCAAACAGAGGCTAGATGGATTATTTATTCCTAAACAGAAGCAAAAACAAAAAACACAAAATAAAATTGGGTTGCCTCCCAACAAGCGCTATTGTTTAACGCCCAGGCAGAAAAGCAAGGATAGATCTAGGTAGTGTCGTAGTAATAAGATAGATCAGTGAAACTCATTTCATATTCTCTATGTTTGGTAGAAAGTTTTCTTTGAGGTAAGCAAAAGTAACCAAAATGGCTAAATTTAATATGGCAAAAATCCCCAAGATCAACTTCAGGAGGTATAGGTTCCTCTTTCGGCCCTTCATAATGCACAACCAATTCATCATTATAAGCGTTCTTTTGACAGAACCTTGTGAGTCTACACTCAAGAGAGTATCCCAACTCATTATTTCGAATAGCCAAATCATCATTAAGTTCAGAGATTCTATCAATTAAAATGTTGGTTGGCACCCTTTTTCTAAGGTCTTCATTGAAAGCAGCATAATCAAGAGATTGAAAACACATAATTTCTTCTTGATCAAAGAGGATAGATTCTATGGGAGGACGACCAACGTCCACCCTATAATGCGCAAAGATTTCTTTGGCCTCTTTTATTATAAATCTGAATTCATGAGCCAAAAAGATAGTAGCGGCATGCTTAACAGAGGAGTGTTTAATATTAAAAAATTCTAGGAAAATCCTTTGTATAGAAGGGTGCATATGCATAAATTGCCTTTCAAGTTCCACGATAAGCATGGCAATGGCATCAACAAGACTACTAGTTCTATGAAGAATAGAACTGCCCATAGAGGGCAAAGCACCAGCACAAGTAAAGAAATCTTGAATAACTCCTTTTCCAATAATATTACCACTACCGATTCGAAATCTTTTTGTATGAAAGGTAGGGGGTTCTTCAGCATGAGCTTCAGAATTTTCCATGATATTATTATCGCTCATGTTGACAATAATTTCCCCAATTTCAGACATAACGACAAGCAAGCAGACTAGCACACGAGCAAACAAGAGGACGAGGAAAAAGGCAAACGGGAAAGAGAGCGCGAATAAAACAGCAAGGGTGAAGTGGGGGAGAGGAAAACCAGAGGCAAATGGCAAATAATGTAATGCGAGAGATAGGGATTGTGATGGGTACTTGGTATGGTTGACTTGCTTGCGTGAGCCTCCCCGGCAACGGCGCCAGAAATTCTTCTTGCTACCTCTTGAGCACTGCATTGGATTTCCCCAAAGAGGAGAGGATGATGCAGCAAAGTAGCGTAAGTATTTCCCTCAGTTTTTGAGAACCAAGGTATCAATCCAGTAGGAGACCACGCACAAGTCCCTCGTACCTGCACAAAACGATAGCTACTCGCAACCAACGCGATTAGGGGTTGTTAATCCCTTCACGGTCACTTACGAGAGTGAGATCTGATAGAGATGATAAATAATATTTTTGGTATTTTTGATAAATAGATGCAAAGTGAAAAGTAAAAGGCAAAGTAAAAACAAAGCAAATAATAAAGTGATAGAGATTGATATGATGACAATAGACCCGGGGGCCATAGGTTTCACTAGTGGCTTCTCTCAAGAGCATAGATATTCTACGGTGGGTGAACAAATTACTGTTGAGCAATTGACAGAATTGAGCATAGTTATGAGTATATCTAGGTAATGATCATGTATATAGGCATCACGTCCGAGACAAGTAGATCGAAACGATTCTGCATCTACTACTATTACTCCACTCGTCGACCGCTATCCAGCATGCATCTAGAGTATTAAGTTAAAAACAGAGTAACGCCTTAAGCAAGATGACATGATGTTGAGGGATAAATTCATGCAATATGATAAAAAACCCATCTTGTTATCACAATACGTGCCTTGCTGCCCCTGCTGTCACTGGGAAAGGACACCCCAAGATTGACAAAGCTAAGCACTTCTCCCATTGCAAGAACTACCAATCTAGTTGGCCAAACCAAAAAGGATAATTCGAAGAGAGTTGCAAAGATAACTCAATCATACATAAAATATTTCAGAGAAGATTCAAATATTTTCCATACATAAGTTGGAACATAAACCCACAATTCATCGGTCTCAACAAACACAACGCAAAAAGAAGATTACTCGAATAGATCTCCACGAGAGAGGGGGAGAACATTGTATTGGGATCCAAAAAGAGAGAAGAAGCCATCTAGCTACTAGCAATGGACCCGAAGGTCTGAAGTAAACTACTCACACTTCATCAGAGGGGCTATGGTGTTGATGTAGAAGCCCTCTGTGGTGGATGCCCCCTCCGGCGGAGCTCCGGAACAGGCCCCAAGATGGGATCTCGTGGATACAGAAGGTTGCGGCGGTGGAATTAGGTTTTTGGCTCCTGTTCTGATCGTTTGGGGATACGTAGGTATATATAGGAGGAAGGAGTACGTTGGTGGAGCAACAGGGGGCCCACGAGGTAGGGGGGCACGCCTAGAGGGGTGCCCTCCACCTTCGTGACCGCCTCTTTTGTTCCTTGGAGCAGGGTCCAAGTCTCCTAGATCACGTTCGGTGAGAAAATCACGTTCTCGAAGGTTTTATTCCATTTGGACTCCGTTTGATATTCCGTTTCTTCGAAACACTGAAAAAGGCAAAAAACAGCAATTCTGGGCTAGGCCTCCGGTTAATAGGTTAGTCCCAAAAAATAATATAGAAGTGGAAGATAAAGCCCAATATAGTCCAACACAGTACATAAAGTAGCATGGAGCAATCAAAAATTATAGATACGTTGGAGACGTATCAGGCCACCGTCCGGAGCCTCGTCGGCATCGCTAACAACAACGAGTTGCGGCCGGCGGGACCCGTAGGCCGTCGCTCCATCGAGCCACCGCATGCCAGCGGAGGATGGGCCATAGGCGATGCGGCCACGGTGCATGATAACCCACAAGTATAGGGGATCGCAACAGCTTTCGAGGGTAGAGTATTCAACCCAAATTTATTGATTCGACACAAGGGGAGCCAAAGAATATTCTTGAGTATTAGCAGTTGAGTTGTCAATTAAACCACACCTGGATAACTTAGTATCTGCAGCAAAGTGTTTAGTAGCAAAAGTGGTATGATAGTAATAGTAACGGTAGCAAAAGTAAAGATAAATGTTTGGTTTTTGTAGTAGTTGTAACAATAGCAACGGAAAAGTAAATGAGCGAAGAACAATATATGAAAAGCTCGTAGGCAATGGATCAGTGATGGATAATTATGCCGGATGCGATTCCTCATGCAATAGTTATAACATAGGATAATATAGAACTAGCTCCAATTCATCAATGTAATGTAGGCATGTATTCCGTAAACAATCATACATGCTTATGGAAAAGAACTTGTATGACATCTTTTGTCCTACCCTCCCGTTGTAGTAGGGTCCTTGCGGAAACTAAGGGATATTAAGGCCTCCTTTTAATAGAGAACTGGAACAAAGCATTAACACATAGCGAATACATGAACTCTTCAAACTACGGTCATCACCGAGAAGTATCCCGATTATTGTCACTTCGGGGTTGTTGGATCATAACACATAATAGGTGACTATAGACTTGCAAGATAGGATCAAGAACACACATATATTCATGAAAACATAATAGGTTCAGATCTGAAATCATGGCAGTCGGGCCCTAGTGACAAGCATTAAGCATAGCAAAGTCATAGCAACATCAATCTCAGAACATAGTGGATACTAGGGATCAAACCCTAACAAAACTAACTTGATTACATGGTAAATCTCATCCAACCCATCACCGTCCAGCAAGCCTACGATGGAATTACTCACGCACGGCGGTGAGCATCATGAAATTGGTGATGCAGGATGGTTGGTGATGACGACGGCGACGAATCCCCCTCTCCGGAGCCCCGAACAGACTCCAGATCAGCCCTCCCGAGAGAGATTAGGGCTTGGCGGCGGCTCCGTGTCGTGAAACGCGATGAAACTTTCTCCTTGATTTTTTTCTCCCCGAGACAGTATATATGGAGTTGGAGTTGAGGTCGGAGGGTGTCACGCCCAATATGCGATACTATCCTAAAGAGACTCGAAGGTCCACCAAGGATAGAACCGCATATTGAAACGCTTTTGCAAGGTGGATATCATTACATCAACATTACATAATAGATGGGGATACATACAAGAGGAATACAATGCCACACGAAATACAACATCATACATACAAGGAAAACATCCGACTGCGGACGAATCATAAAAAGAAACTCAAACAATATCCACCCTGCTAGCCCAGGCTGCTGACCTGGAACCTATCCCCTGATCGAAGAAGAAGCAGAAGAAGAACTCAACGCAAGCAAGCATCGCTCTCGCGTCATGATCATCGCATAACCTATACCTGCAACTGTTGTTGTAGTAATCTGTGAGCCACCAGGACTCAGCAATCCCATTACCATGGGTATCAATACTAGCAAAGCTTAATGGGAAAGGAAGGGGTAAAGTGGTGAGGTTGCAGCAGCGACTAAGCATGATATGGTGGCTAACATACGCAAATAAGAGCGAGAAGAGAAGCAAAGGAACGGTCGTCAACTAGTAATGATCAAGAGGTGATCCTGAACACCTACTTACGTCAAACATAACACAGAAACCGTGTTCACTTCCCGGACTCCGCCGAGAAGAGACAATCATGGCTACACGCGCGGTTGATGCGTTTTAATTCGGATCAGGTGTCAAGTTATCTACAACCAGACATTAACAAATTCCCATCTGCCACATAACCGCGGGCACGGCTCTCGAAAGTTTATACCCTGCAGGGGTGTCCCAACTTAGCCCATGACAAGCTCTTGCGATCAACGAAGGAATAGACCTTCTCCCAGGAAGACCCGATCAGTCTCGGAATCCCGGTTTACAAGACATTTCGACAATGGTAAAACAAGACCAGCAAAGCCGCCCGATGCGCCGACAATCCCGATAGGAGCTGCGCATATCTTGTTCTCAGGGCACACCGGATGAGCAAGACGTCGGGTTGGCAAAGACCCTGGTTGCCCAGGGGGCGCCGGACATCGCTCGGTTTGGACCAACACTTAGACAAGCATTGGCCCGGGGGGGGGCTAAAATAAAGATGACCCTTGGGTTAATTACTCCCAAGGGAAAAGTAGGTGGTGGTAAGGCAAATGGTAAAACCAAGGTTGGGCCTTGCTGGAGGTGTTTTATTCAAAGCGAACTGTCAGGGGGGTCCTATAAATCACCCGACCGCGTTAGGAACGCAAAATCCGGGAACATAACACCGGTATGACGGAAACTAGGGCGGCAAGAGTGGAACAAAACACCAGGCATAAGGCCGAGCCTTCCACCCTTTACCAAGTATATAGATGCATTAATAATATAAGAGATATTGTGATATCCCAACCAAAATCCTGTCCACCATGGAGAAATCTTCAACTTCACCTGCAACTAGCAACGCTATAAGAGGGGCTGAGCAACGTGGTAACATAGCCAAGCAACGGTTTGCTAGGAATGGTGTCAAAAGGTTAGAGGTTCATGGCAATTTGGGAGGCTTGAAGAGCAAAAGATAGGTAACGGAGCATAGCGATAGAACGAAGCAACTAGCATGGCAATGATAGTAGTGAGATCCAAGGTAGCGGTCATCTTGCCTGAAATCCCGCAAGGAAGAAGAACGAGTCCATGAAGAAGATGAAGCCACGAAGACGAACCAAGCGTAGACGAACGAATCCTCACGATCACAACGAAACGGGAACTATCCAGAAGAAGCACACAACATGGTAAACACACCACACATAGACAAGACATGATGCACAACAAGCATGATGCATGACAAAGCTACATGAAGCTACTCATGACAAGACATGATGCAAACAAGAACAACACATCAAGGCAAGTTTAAATGAGGCCGGAAACAACATATAACAATTCCGGTAAGTCCTCATATGCAAATTTCGAAATTGGTCCAGATCTGAACAAACCTTATGTTCAAGTTGTTAAACAACAAGTTAAAGAGCACCAAGAGGATCTACACGAAATTCTAGTCAAGTTACATATAAAGTTCATTAGATTCGGAGCTACGGCCTAGAAGATATGAGCAAAACAAGTTAAGCATGGCATAGATGCAAAATGCATACACACATCAAGCAAACACCTCAAAACAAGGATGCAACATGATAATATGAAACTACATGCAAAATCAAGCAAGTTTCATATAGAGCACAACCAAAACGGAGCAACGGTGCAACACATACACTCTATACAAGTCATAGCAACAATCTGTCCAAAACAGCAACAAGGCATATTGCAAGCATCAAAACAATATGCTACAGCACCCCAACATAAGAACAAAAGGCATGGGCATGAATTACAGGTAAAGCATAACAAAACATGAACACTGAGCTATCTCAATAAACAACTAGAACATGCTCAAACACACATGGTAAGATTGCAAATAATAACAGTTTCAGACTTTAGCAGAAATAACATCAGGTTGCAATGTTTAGAGCTATCAAACAACATGTTACAGGAACTTATCATGGCAAACAAAGGCATGAAATGAATCTAATTAATTGCATAGAACAAAAGTCCGTTACTGATCATGAGCCAAAAAGAACAGAAAATATGATGACACCCATGTAAACATGGCAAGTTATATTACAGATTCATACATGGCAGGAACAACAATAAGTAGGCATGTTGGTGAGCTTGAACCACTCACCACAGAGCAATACATGGCATGGCAAGGCAACCAACAGCAAGAAGACATGTTTATGAATCTATACATGGCAAGAGCAAGGTCATAGGGTGCATGGATCACTAGCAAACAATCATGGAAACATTGAACTTGATGTTAACAGGATGACAGCAACATCATTTAGCAACTTTGGAGCAAGATTACAACAACCTACAGCAAGCTATAAATGCAACCAGGGGCATTAATGGATAGAGCAAGACATGTATAACAAAATATACTTAGTGAACATCTCCAGAATAATGCACGAAATGACTTGTAGGAGCAGGTTTACATAGCAACAAAATATAACAGAACCAGCCTAGCAAAACAACAACAGCAAGTGCCCTACTTAACAAGCTTGATTCACTCAGCACACAAGCCACAAAAATACATGGTTGGCACCACTGAAAAGATGGCATGTCATAGATCAAAACACATGTAGGGCTCATGCTCATAGGATGCACACATCAAACATGGGAAAAATGACAAAAGAGCAAGTTATAACAGTTTCAGCAGATTAACAGCAACATGCACTCTTCCAACAGCATTTCGGGCATCAAGATGAGCTCAAATGAAAATAATGCAATGTAATGAAATGAAGTACTCGTCGAGCCGAACAATTTGACATATTACACGCACGAAACGGAGCTACGGATACAGAGCTACGATGCGATGAACATGGCATGATTATGTCAGGGATTCGGGGACTTGTGGAAATTATACCTCCGGATCTGGGGTTGACCCGGGCGCGGATTACGAGGCTCGCCGGAGAACTCGCCGGAGTTGATGGGGACGGTGACCGGAGCTGCGGGAGAGGTCGGGGAGGCCCGGGGGAGGCGGATCCGGGCATGGGCCCCCCGGATCTGGCGTCGGAGGAGGCCGGAGGGGAGGGCGCACGGGAGCACGGCGGCGAGCAGCGGCAGAGGAGCCCCTGGGCGCGCGGTGGAGCTTGTGCTCCGGTGGTGAGGCGAACGAGGGGGCGGCGACGCTCGCGCGGGAGGCTGGCGAAGGCGCTCCGGAGCGCCGGCGAGCGGGCGCGGGGCTCGGGGCGCGGGACGCCGGAGGCGCTAGGGAGGCGCGGCGGCGGCGAGGACGGTCACCGGCGGGAGGCGGCGCGGGAGCC
>NC_041393.1:467217403-467221614 GCF_002162155.2 Triticum dicoccoides
GGGCGCCACGTGGCGTCCGCGGGTTGGACGGGAGCAGCGGCGCGACGATGTGGCGGCTCCTGATTGGCTGGAGCAACGCGTCCGGCGGACATGTCCGTCGCGGGCGGACGTGTCCGGCGGCGCGAGGAAGAGGAAGGCTAGGGCTAGACCGCGAATTCGGGGGAGGGGAACTAATTTATAGGTAGAGGGAGCTAGGAGAGTCCAAATGAAGAGCGGTTTTCGGCCACGCGATCGTGATTGAACGACCGAGAGCATGGAGGGGGTTTGGATGGGTTTTGGGCCACTTTGGAAGGGGTGTTGGGCTGCAAAGAGAAAGGGGCTTTTGCGGTTACCCGGTTAACCGTTGGAGTATCAAACGACCTCCAAATGGCACGAAACTTGACAGGCGGTCTACTGGTGCTATACCAAGGCCGCTTGGCAAACCTCGGGCCATTCCGAGAAAGTTTAATACCCGCTCACAACAGAAGACAAAAGGGGAACGCCGGATGACATAGGAGTGCCGGATTGCAAAATGGACAACGGGGAAAATGCTCGGATGCATGAGATGAACATGTATGCAAAATGAAATGCACATGATGACATGATATGAAATGCATATGATGACATGGCAAAGTGCAACACGCAAGCAAATGACATGGCAACGACAGCGAATAACTGGTGGACACCTGGCGCATCGAATCCAGGGCGTTACAACACTCCTCCACTAACAAGAGATCTCGTCCCAAGATCGTAGGACCGAGACGGAAGGGAAAAGGAATGAGGTGAAACAAGAACTCAAGAGAAGAATCAAAGAATCGAGAACACTCGAGAAGAAGAGAGGAACGATGAGAATGTCGAGAATCGAAAGCTCACGGAATCAGATAGACTATGAAACCACTCGTTCTAACTGGAGTGGTTAGAATGAGAAAAGAAACGGATAAGACTGAAAGGATTTAGGCAGAACTCTGACTGACCATGGAAAGAATAGAACATGAACTTGAGAGGATGGAATGATACTTGATGAGAGGAACAACACAAAACCTCCGGAAGAACTGAAAGACTTGAATGAAAATAACTTAGAAGGAAGGGGTGAACGGAGTTGTTGAGAAAATAAACAACGAACGAATAAGCTTGTCGTGGACTTATAGGTAACATCTCAAGATCATAAGGTGATAACCGGCCACAAACGGAAATGATTGGATAGCTTAGAAGGACGAAGAAATGCAAAACTCCACTTCAAAGAAATTCGGAGAATTAATTGCACTTTGAGACGCGAGAAGAAAGATACTTGAACTCCACCAACAAAATCTTGATGAACTCTAGAAATAATGAATTAAATCATGAAGAACCACCGTGAAGAACTCTGGTATCGTAAAGGATGATGAGATAGAATGAAGTATGAAAGAATAAGATGAGCCTTGCGATGATTTAGATGGAGGTTCCGATGAGATGGCCGAGGAAATAATTGAACTCCGGAAAAGAAAAGATGAAAGCACCTCGAACTAGAATTTATTCCTCACAAACAAACTCCGAAGAAAAGGGATTACTCGCTTGGATGAAATAAGAATAAGATTTATTGTATGCTTATCCTTCATCAAATTAAATTGATGACAAGCAATGGATTTAGCATACTACTTATTCTTCTTGAAAAGGATTAAGGGAAATATGGCACAAAACTTGAGAAAGTCTTCATGAACCACCGGTAGGATTGAAAAGAACGAATGGATTAATATGATGAACAAGGAAAAGAATCTTGAACGAACCACCATAAGAATTCGAAAATGGCTGATGAAAGAGAATGAATCACCAGGAAGAATTAGAAGACAAATATGCTTGAGGGGGATTTAGATGCAAAAGAATAAAGAGATCATGAGCTGATTATGAACACTTGAACGAAGCACCGGGATAATAGAGAATGATAACTGGAATGATGGCCTCCAGTGAAAAGAAATGGAAAACAACTTCTGACATACTCCGGATGGGTAAGAAAGGACTATCTAATAATTGGAATAATTCGCGAGGATAACATGAAGCTCGAGCCACGAAACTTCGAGAGAACAGACAAGATTTAGAGGAAAAACTCTTCTATATTTGAATGGTAACGAGAAACACCACCAAAATTACTGAGATGCTCCGGGAGAATGACAAGCGAAGAGGTCGAGCCAACAATGAAAGAATTTGAAAACGATCTTGGAGAAAGGCATGTGACTGATGAAAATCATACTTACGTCAAACTTCAAAATGATTTGAGAATAGCTCCGGAAAATTTAGAAGAGTCAGGTAAGATCCTGGGAAAATACCTGTGGGTTAGGGCCCACTAAAGCGATAACACCGTTGAGAAGGATTGTTGGACAGCTAGATGATGCACCGGAACAATGGAAATATTTGAATGAGGTGACAACCTCGAATCAATTCGAACACAGACGAATCTCCTGAGATGTCTTGAACTCCGGAAGGATAAAATGGCGAGAGGCGAACGAGCAAGGAAAACACTTGAGCCGAGGGAAAGAATATGATCAACCCGAAAAAACTTGAATTGAGTCCACCGGAGAAGAAAAAGAGATGATGAATGTCCACCGAGACGATAATTCACCGGTTGAGATAATTTACGAAAGGCTGAAGAGGCTTTGCACGAATGAAATTGATGCTCGAAAAAGACTCAGGCTCTGGGAAGAAGAGGGTGGGAGGGCGGGAAAACAAGGGTAACTTGGAAGGAAAAAAACGACGAATATCTTGAAGAGAAAACGCCGGTTGAAATCATTGAGAAAAGAAAGCAAAGACTTCGCACGAGTAGGATGGATACTCGATTACGGACTCCGGTTCCGAGGAGAAAAAAGGGGAGGGCGGGTGAGAAAATAAAACAACTGAGGATTGAACTCAAAGATGAAGAGGCTCGAGTCAACTTGACGAGAAATGCAGCGGATGAAAAGAGCTGATAACCAACGAACGTAAAACCAACTGCGTGAACCTAAAGAAAAATTTGAACGGGAAGAGGAGTGATTCAAAACACCTACGTCAAGATTCCTTACCAGAGCGACGAAGGGGCAGAGGAGTAAAAAGAATTCCTACTCTTCGATATAACTAGACTCCGAAAACAGTTTTCTTCTAGACTCAACAACGGCCAAACTACACGATCAATCAAGGGGGGCTCCTAAGGTCGGTCGAGGCTCTGATACCAACTTGTCACGCCCAATATGTGATACTATCCTAAAGAGACTCGAAGGTCCCACCAAGGATAGAACCGCATATTGAAACGCTTTTGCAAGGTGGATATCATTACATCAACATTACATAATAGATGGGGATACATACAAGAGGCATACAATGCCACACGAAATACAACATCATACATACAAGGACAACATCTGACTACGGATGAATCATAAACAGAAACTCAAACAATATCCACCCTGCTAGCCCAGGCTGCCGACCTGGAACCTATCCCCTGATCGAAGAAGAAGCAGAAGAAGAACTCAACGCAAGCAAGCATCGCTCTCGCGTCATGATCATCGCATAACCTGTACCTGCAACTATTGTTGTAGTAATCTGTGAGCCACGAGGACTCAGCAATCCCATTACCATGGGTATCAAGACTAGCAAAGCTTAATGGGAAAGGAAGGGGTAAAGTGGTGAGGTTGCAGCAGCGACTAAGCATGATATGGTGGCTAACATACGCAAATAAGAGCGAGAAGAGAAGCAAAGGAACGGTCGTCAACTAGTAATGATCAAGAGGTGATCCTGAACACCTACTTACGTCAAACATAACACAGAAACCGTGTTCACTTCCCGGACTCCGCCGAGAAGAGACCATCACGGCTACACACGCGGTTGATGCGTTTTAATTCGGATCAGGTGTCAAGTTATCTACAACCGGACATTAACAAATTCCCATCTGCCACATAACTGTGGGCACGGCTCTCGAAAGTTTATACCCTGCAGGGGTGTCCCAACTTAGCCCATGACAAGCTCTCGCGATCAACGAAGGAATAGACCTTCTCCCAGGAAGACCCGATCAGTCTCGGAATCCCGGTTTACAAGACATTTCGACAATGGTAAAACAAGACCAGCAAAGCCGCCCGATGCGCCGACAATCCCGATAGGAGCTGCGCATATCTCGTTCTCAGGGCACACCGGATGAGCAAGACGTCGGGTTGGCGTAGACCCTGGTTGCCCAGGGGGCGCCGGACATCGCTCGGTTTGGACCAACACTTAGACAAGCATTGGCTCGGGGG
>NC_041393.1:467221775-467224487 GCF_002162155.2 Triticum dicoccoides
TGACCCTTGGGTTAATTACTCCCAAGGGAAAAGTAGGTGGTGGTGAGGCAAATGGTAAAACCAAGGTTGGGCCTTGCTGGAGGAGTTTTATTCAAAGCGAACTGTCAGGGGGGTCCCATAAATCACCCGACCGCGTTAGGAACGCAAAATCCGGGAACATAACACCGGTATGACGGAAACTAGGGCGGCAAGAGTGGAACAAAACACCAGGCATAAGGCCGAGCCTTCCACCCTTTACCAAGTATATAGATGCATTAATAATATAAGAGATATTGTGATATCCCAACCAAAATCCTGTCCACCATGGAGAAATCTTCAACTTCACCTGCAACTAGCAATGCTATAAGAGGGGCTGAGCAACGCGGTAACATAGCCAAGCAACGGTTTGCTAGGAATGGTGTCAAAGGTTAGAGGTTCATGGCAATTTGGGAGGCTTGAAGAGCAAAAGATAGGTAACGCAGCATAGCGATAGAACGAAGCAACTAGCATGGCAATAATAGTAGTGAGATCCAAGGTAGCGGTCATCTTGCCTGAAATCCCGCAAGGAAGAAGAAAAATTCCATGAAGAAGATGAAGCCACGAAGACGAACCAAGCGTAGACGAACGAATCCTCACGACCGCAACGAAACGGGAACTATCGAGAAGAAGCACACAACATGGTAAACACACCACACATAGACAAGACATCATGCACAACAAGCATGATGCATGACAAAGCTACATGAAGCTACTCATGGCAAGATATGATGCAAACAAGAACATCACATCAAGGCAAGTTTAAATGAGGCCGGAAACAACATATAACAATTACGGTAAGTCCTCATATGCAAATTTCGAAATTGGTCCAGATCTGAACAAACCTTATGTTCAAGTTGTTAAACAGCAAGTTAAAGAGCACCAAAAGGATCTACACGAAATTCTAGTCAAGTTACATATAAAGTTCATTAGATTCGGAGCTACGGCCTAGAAGATATGAGCAAAACAAGTTAAGCATGGCATAGATGCAAAATGCATACAAACATCAAGCAAACACCTCAAAACAAGGATGCAACATGATAATATGAAACTACATGCAAAATCAAGCAAGTTTCATATAGAGCACAACCAAAACGGAGCAACGGTGCAACACATACACTCTATACAAGTCATAGCAACAATCTGTCCAAAACAGCAACAAGGCACATTGCAAGCATCAAAACAATATGCTACAGCATCCCAACATAAGAACAAAAGGCATGGGCATGAATTACAGGTAAAGCATAACAAAACATGAACACTGAGCTATCTCCATAAACAACTAGAACATGCTCAAACACACATAGTAAGATTGCAAATAATAACAGTTTCAGACTTTAGCAGAAATAACATCAGGTTGCAATGTTTAGAGCTATCAAACAACATGTTACAGGAACTTATCATGGCAAACAAAGGCATGAAATGAATCTACTAATTGCATAGAACAAAAGTCCCTTACTGATCATGAGCCAAAAAGGCACAGAAAATATGATGACACCCATGTAAACACGGCAAGTTATATTACAGATTCATACATGGCAGGAACAACAATAAGTAGGCATGTTGGTGAGCTTGAACCACTCACCACAGAGCAATACATGGCATGGCAAGGAAACCAACAGCAAGAAGACATGTTTATGAAGCTATACATGGCAAGAGCAAGGTCATAGGGTGCATGGATCCCTAGCAAACAATCATGGAAACATTGAACTTGATGTTAACAGGCTGACAGCAACATCATTTAGCAAATTTGGAGCAAGATTACAACAACCTACAGCAAGCTATAAATACAACCAGGAGCATGAATGGATAGAGCAAGACATGTATAACAAAACATACTTAGTGAACATCTCCAGAATAATGCATGAATTGACTTGTAGGAGCAGGTTTACATAGCAACAAAATATAACAGAATCAGCCTAGCAAAACAGCAACAACAAGTGCCCTACTTAACAAGCTTGATTCACTCAACACACAAGTCTCAAAAATACATGGTTGGCACCACTGGAAAGATGGCATGGCATAGATCAAAACACATGTAGGGCTCATGCTCATAGGATGCACACATCAAACATGGGAAAAATGACAAAAGAGCAAGTTATAACAGTTTCAGCAGATTAACAGCAACATGGACTCTTCCAACAGCATTTCGGACATCAAGATGAGCTCAAATGAAAATTATGCAATGGAATGAAATGAAGTACTCGTCGAGGCGAACAATTTGACATATTACACGCATGAAATGGAGCTACGGATACAGAGATACGATGCGATGAACATGGCATGATTATGTCAGGGATTCGGGGACTTGGTGAAAATTATACCTCCGGATCTGGGGTTGACCCGGGCGCGGATTACGAGGCTCACCGGAGAACTCGCCGGAGTTGATGGGGACGGTGGCCGCAGCTGCGGGAGAGGTCGGGGAGGCCCGGGGGAGGCGGATCCGGGCATGGGGCCCTCGGATCTGGCGTCGGAGGAGGCCGGAGGGGAGGACGCACGGGAGCACCGCGGCGAGCAGTGGCAGAGGAGCCCCTGGGTGCGCGGTGGAGCTTGTGCTCCGGTGGTGAGGCGAGCGAGGAGGCGGCGACGCTCGCGCGGGAGGCTGGCGAAGGCGCTCCGGAGCGCCGGCGAGCGGGTGCGGGGCTCGGGGCGCGGGACGCCGGAGGCGCTAGGGAGACGCGGCGGCGGCGAGGACGG
>NC_041393.1:467224832-467315343 GCF_002162155.2 Triticum dicoccoides
GGCGCCACATGGCGTCCGCGGGTTGGACGGAGCGGCGGCGCGATGACGTGGCGGCTCCTGATTGGTTGGAGCGACGCGTCCGGCGCGGGCGGACGTGTCCGGCGGCTCGAGGAAGAGGAAGGCTAGGGCTAGACCGCGAATTCGGGGGAGGGGAACTAATTTATAGGTAGAGGGAGCTAGGAAAGTCCAAATGAGGAGCGGTTTTCGGCCACGCGATCGTGATCGAACGACTGAGAGCATGGAGGGGGTTTGGCTGGGTTTTGGGCCACTTTGGAAGGGGTGTTGGGCTGCAAAGAGAAAGGGGCTTTTGCGGTTACCCGGTTAACCGTTGGAGTATCAAACGACCTCCAAATGGCACGAAACTTGACAGGCGGTCTACTGGTGCTATACCAAGGCCGCTTGGCAAACCTCGGGCCATTCCGAGAAAGTTTAATACCCGCTCACAACAGAAGACAAAAGGGGAACGCCAGATGACATAGGAGTGCCGGATTGCAAAACGGACAACGGGAAAAATGCTCGGATGCATGAGACGAACATGTATGCAAAATGAAATGCACATGATGACATGATATGAAATGCATATGATGACATGGCAAAGTGCAACACGCAAGCAATTGACATGGCAACGATGGCGAATAACTGGCGGACACCTGGCGCATCGAATCTGGGGCGTTACTGTCCAGGGGGCCCACGAGATAGGGGGCCGCGCCCTAGGGGAGGCGCCCCCCTGTCTCGTGGACAGGCCATGGGCCCCCTGGCACTAATTCTTTCGCCAAAAATTCTTATTAAATTTGAGAAGTGCCTCTGTGGATTTCCAGGACATTCCGAGAACTTTTCTTTTCTACACATAAAACAACATCATGACAGTTCTGCTAAAAATAGCGTCAGTCCGGGTTAGTTTCATTCAAATCATGCAAGTTAGAGTCCAAAAGAAGGGCAAAAGTGTTTGGAAAAGTAGATACGTTGGAGACGTATCAACTCCCCCAAGCTTAAACCTTTGCTTGTCCTCAAGCAATTCAGTTGATAAACTGAAAGTGATAAAGAAAAACTTTTACAAACTCCTGTTTGCTCTTGTTGTTGTAACATGAAAAGCCAGCATTCAAGTTTCTGCAAATATTATGAACTAATCATACTAACAATAACACATAGGTCTCACAATCACCCATATCAATAACAAAATCAGCTAGCAAGCCATAATAATAAAACTCGGATGACAACACTTTCTCAAAATAATCATAACATGATATAGCAAAATGGTATCTCGCTAGCCCTTTCTGAGACCGCAAAACATAAATGCAGAGCACCTTTAAAGATCAAGGACTGACTAAACATTGTAATTCATGGTAAAAGAGATCCAGTCAAGTCATACCCAATATAAATCAATAATAATGAATGCAAATGACAGTGTGCTCTCCAGCGGGTGCTTTTTAATAAGAAGGGTGATGACTCAACATAAAAGTAAATAGAAAGGCCCTTCGCAGAGGGAAGCAGGGATTTGTAGAGGTGCGAGAGCTCGATTTTAAAATAGAGATTGAATAACATTTTGAGCGGCATACTTTTGCTGTCAACACAAAAACTATGAGGTGGCTGTATCTTCCATACTACATGCATTATAGGCAATTCCCAAACAGAATGGTAAAGGTTTATACTCCCCCAACCACCAACAAGCATCAATCCATGGCTTGCTCGAAACAACGAGTGCCTCCAACATACAACAGCCCTGGGGGAGTTTTGTTTAATTATTTTGATTTGCTTTGATCTTTTGGATCATGGGACTGGGCATCCCGGTTACCAGCCCTTTCTCGTGAATGAGGAGCGGAGTCCACTCCTCTTGAGAATAACCCACCTAGCATGGAAGATATAGGCAGCCCTAGTTGAAACATGAGCTGCTCGAGCATACAAAAACAGAATTTCATTTGAAGGTTTGGAGTTTGGCACATACAAATTTACTTGGAACGGCAGGTAAATAACGCTTATAGGAAGGTATAGTGGACTCATATGGAACAAATTTGGGGTTTAAGGAGTTTGGATGCACAAGCAGTATTCCCGCTTAGTACAGGTGAAGGCTAGCAAAAGACTGGGAAGCGACCAACTGAGAGAGCGACAACAGTCGTAAACATGCATTAAAATTAATCTACACCGAGTACAAGCATGAGTAGGATATAATCTACCATGAACATAAATATCATGAAGACTATGTTGATTTGATTCAACTACATGCGTGAACATGTGCCAAGTCGAGTCACTTAATACATTCAAAGGAGGATACCATCCCATCATACCACATCATAATCATTCTAATAGCATGTTGGCACGCAAGGTAAACCATTATAACCCATAGCTAATCAAGCATGGCACAAGAAACTATAATCTCTAAATGTCATTGCAAATATGTTTACTTCATGATAGCTGACTCAGGAATGATGAACTCATCTTATTTACAAAAGCAAGAGAGGTCGAGTTCGTACCAACTTTTCTCATCCCAATAAGTCCATCATAAATCATCATTATTGCCTTTTACTTGCACGACCGAACGATGTGTATAATAATAAGAGTGCACGTGCATTGGACTAAGCTGGAATCTCCAAGCATTCAACTCAAGAGAGAAGACAGGTAATATGGGCTCTAAGTTAAATAAACAATCATGCATATGAGAGCCACTAAGCATTTTCAATATGGTCTTCTCGACCCCCAAAAGAAAGAAAAGAAAATAAAACTATTTACACGGGAAAGCTCCCAACAAGTAAAAGAAGAACGAGAAATCTTTTTGGGTTTTCATTTTAATTTCTACTATTATTCTGCAACCTACGTGCAACTATTGACCCCAAGTTATAACCTCTATAACCTGACACGGCACTCTTGAGGACACAAAGATCAGGGGCACACATGTGGCATACTTCGTCCTTACCGTTAATACATCTACCAATAAAGAGAGCAAAGTAATGTATAGCAGGAAAATGAATGCTCCCTATGGTAGCTTGTGTTACGTCCCTGGATGCTCCCACAGTAATACTAGCAAGAAAATCTCTAACTTCAGATTTGGGAGGATCATTAATATTACCCCACTGCGGGAGTTTGCAAGCAGTTGTGAAATCCTCTAAATCCATGGCATAAGATGTATCATAAATATCAAACATGACACTAGGAGAATTACGCATAGAAATATATTCGAACCTCGGCACAAAGGAATCAGTCAATTGATAATATTGAGGACACTTATCTTGCAAGAAGTCCTCCAGCTCGGCATTACGCACATACGCGTCAAATTCCTCCTTGAAGCCTGCTTCGACCATAAAATCGTCGGATGGACACTCACAAGCCCGTACATTTGCGTCCCTTGGAAAATTAACATCTTGTTCACGTATAGCAATCATTGGCCCTTTCTTTGCCGAGGAACCACCTTGGTACATTCTTCTAAGCATATTTCTTTTTCTGAAAATTTCTGAAATTTTAGTAACTTCAAAATAAAAGTGAATAAAACTAAACAAGATTGATAGCAACCACTCCTACAAGTGACTAGGGCCTATATCATGCATTGGAATTGCTTGGGACCTCAAAAATTTAACATGCAAGCTCAAGAACATGGTCACCTATGCAGCAAAAATTTGCAATGAATAAAGCACTAGAACGAAAACTAATTGGACCAATGGAGGAGTCACATACCAAGCAACAATCTCCCAAAGCAGTTTTGTGAATGGAGCTTTGAGCTAAGAGATCGAAAATCGCAGCAAAACGAGCTAAAACTCGGGCTTGAGCTGGATAGGGATTTTTTGGGGTAGAATATGAAGTGTGTGGGAGCTGGCATAAGTGGAGGGGAGCCACCAAGGGCCCACGAGACAGGGGGGCGCGCCCTAGGAGGGGGGAGGGCGCCCTCCTCTCTCGTGGCCTGGTGCTTGCCCGTTCTGCAGTGTTTTCAGTGCCTAAAATCCTCAAATATTCCAGAAAAAATCATACTAAATTTGTAGGGCATTTGGAGCACTTTTATTTTCGGGCTATTTTTTAATGCACGGATAATTCATAAAACAGACGGATAATGCTATTTTTGCTTTATTTATTCTAAATAACAGAAAGTAAAAAGAGGATACACAAGGTTGTGCCTTCTAGTTTCATCCATCTCGTGATCATCAAAATGAACCCACTAACAAGGTTGATCAAGTCTTGTTAACAAACTCATTCCGAATAACACGGAACCGAAGAAATTTCGAATAACACTAAGTTATCTCAACGGGGATATGAAAATCCCCAACAATAAGAATATCATACTTTTTCTTGACAGTAGGGAGAGGAAATTCAAAACCTCCAAAAATGATAGTTGGAACTTTTTCAATAGAATTGATGCTATGAACTTGAGATTGTTTCCTCGGAAAATGTACCGTATGCTCATTACCATTAACATGAAAAGTGACATTGACTTTGTTGCAATCAATAACAGCCCCTGCAGTATTAAGAAAAGGTCTACCAAGGATAATAGACATATTATCGTCCTCAGGAATATCAAGAATAACAAAGTCCGTTAAGATAGTGACATTTGCAACCACAACAGGCACATCCTCACAAATACCGACAGGTATAGCAGTTGATTTATCAGCCATTTGCAAAGATATTTCAGTAGGTGTCAACTTATTCAATTCAAGTCTATGATATAAAGAGAGAGGCATAACACTAACACCGGCTCCAAGATCACATAAAGCAGTTCTAACATAATTTCTTTTAATGGAGCATGGTATAGTTGGTACACCCGGATCTCCAAGTTTCTTTGGTATTCCACCCTTAAAAGTGTAATTAGCAAGCATGGTGGAAATTTCAGCTTCCGGTATCTTTCTTTTATTTGTGATGATATCCTTCATATACTTAGCATAAGGATTTACTTTAAGCATATCAGTTAAGCGCATACGTAAGAAAATAGGTCTAATCATTTCAGCAAAGCGCTCAAAATCCTCATCATCCTTTGACTTGGATGGTTTAGGAGGAAAGGGCATGGGTTTCTGAACCCATGGTTCTCTTTCTTTACCGTGCTTCCTAGCAACAAAATCTCTCTTATCATAACGTTGATTCTTTGATTGTGGGTTATCAAGATCAACAACAGGTTCAGTTTATATATCATTGTCTTTGCTAGGTTGAGCATCAACATGAACATTATCATTAACATTATCACTAGGTTCATGTTCATCACCTGATTGTGTTTTAGCATCAAAAATAGAAATATCATTGGGATTCTCAGGTGTGTCTATAGTAGGTTCACTGGAAGCATGCAAAGTTCTATCGTTTTTCTTCTTCTTCTTTTTAGAAGAACTAGGTGCCTCTAAATTATTTCTCTGAGAATCTTGCTCGATTCTCTTAGGGTGGCCTTCAGGATACAAAGGTTCCTGAGTCATTCTACCAGTTCTAGTAGCCACTCTAACAGCAAAGTCATTTTTATTATTATATTCATCAAGCAAATCATTTTGAGCTTTAAGTACTTGCTCAGCTTGAGTAGCAACCATAGAAGCATATTTGCTAACGCGGTGAAGTTCATCTTTAACTCTAGCCAAATTATCACCTACGCGTCATATCTTGAAAGCATTATTCTTTAACTCTCTACCAACATAAGCATTAAAACTTTCTTGTCTAGGCATAAAGTCATCAAATTCATCTAAGCATGGGCTATGAAATTTAGTAGAGGGTTTTTCAACTTTATCATATCTTTAGAGAGAATTTACCTTTACTACCTGTGTCGGGTTATCAAGACAACGTGGTTCTTCGGGCGGTAAATGAAGACCATGTATTTCTTCAATAGGATGTAAATTCTTAACATCTTCAGCTTTAATACCTTTTTCTTTCATTGATTTCTTTGCCTCTTGCATATCTTCAGGACTGAGAAATAAAACACCTCTCTTCTTCGGAGTGGGTTTAGGAATAGGCTCAGGAGTTGGCTCAATTGGTTCAGGAATTACTTCAGGAACTGGCTCAGGAAGAGTCCAATTATTTTCATTAGTCAACATATTATTCAATAGTATTTCAGCTTCGTCGACTGTTCTTTCCCTGAAAACACAACCAACACAATTATCCAAGTAGTCCTTGGAAGCATCGGTTAGTCCATTATAAAACATATCAAGTATTTCATTTTTCTTAAGAGGATGATCAGGCAAAGCATTAAGTAACCGGAGAAGCCTCCCCCAATGTAACGCCCCGGATGCAACTTTCCATATTCGTAACTCCAACTCTTGCCTTTTCTGGAGATGTGATATTTTATTTTTCTCCGTGGTTGGGTTTTTGTCTTTTGTTTTTGCATTTTGTTCATGTCATGCATTTCATCTCATGGCATCATGTGCATTGCATCCACATGTTTTCATAAAAACTCGTAGCCGTTCGCAGTTGCCCTTTCTCTCTTTGCCTCCGTTGTTATTTTGGCATGCCCTTGTCCTCGTTGACCTCTCTCAGACCCCTCATGTGCGTGTCCGAATCTTACCCGAACCCGAACCAGTCTGTCGTTACCGATGGATCCGGATCATCCCCAAACGTCTATAAAACATCTTTATTTTCTTATTTGGACTCCCTAGCCTATTTTTTCCAACCGTCTGATCTTGATCGAAGGATCAGACTAACCCCTACCCTAATCCCACTTACTATATATAACCGGTGCATTTCTAGACCAAACCCTATCTTCTAGGGATCCTCGCCTGTCCAATCGCCGCCGCCGCCAGTCAACCACCCCTCTTCCCCTTCGGGATCTCCCCTGTCCCATCCACCATTCCATCCCCATCCAGCAGCCACCACTCTTCTCCTCCTCGATCTGCATGCCCGGCCAACTAGAGCTCCCCTCAATCCCCTCCTCCCAAGCCACCTCTCCCGTCCATCCCCATCGGAGAAGAAGCTCCCCTGCCCGAGCGCCTCCTGGAGCCAAACCTCGCACGGGCCTCGAACCTCCTCGTCGTCCCGAGCAGGAACGCTCGTTCTCGTCTCCTCTCGACCCCGAGCCAAGTCCTCTGGATCGCGAGTTCCTCCGCCTCCTGTAACCTCCCGAGCCTCGTCGGATTGTGCTCCCGCCGGCGACCAGTAGGTCGTCGAGCCCATCCGGATGCCGCCGCTGCTGCCGTTCCCCTACCATGGCGCCTCGGCCTCCTCTGCTCCCGCACCTGAGGCCCCGAGCTCCTCCAGCTCGACCTGCTGCCGGCGACCTCGACTACTAGGCCGCCCCTCTGCTCCCCTACGCCCTTCCCTTTTTCCTCTCCTTCTCTCTCTCGGCTCACATCTCTCTCTCCCTGTAGTTGTTGCAGCAAGGAGCCGCCGTCGCCAAGTTCTTGCCGGGGGCGCCGCTGCCTGGATCCGGTGTTCCCACACCTGAATCGCCTCTGCCTCGAACGCCTGCGTTGACCGCGTCCCTGCACCGTTGCTGCCTTCTGTCGAGCACGAGCTCGATCCCCTGCTTCCCTGCATCGAAGGAACCAGGCGGGTTGACTTCGCCTGGGCCGGCCTCGCCTCGGCCTGCATCCGCCCCCTGCCGGCCCCCCTTCTGCACCAGCCGGGCCAAGCCCATGGGTGAGCAGGCCCCTCCAGTCCCTCTCCTGTGCACTGCTGCGCAAGCCAGATTCGGCCCACGCATTTTTTTTCGTGCCCTGCGAATTTTGCCATTTATCCTAAAAACTTCATAGTTACAGATTGGACCCTAAACTTCATGCATATAATAATTCACAAACCGTGCATCGGATTAAAATGAGTTAAACATGTAAATTGCTTAGAATTTCATCTAGTTTCATAATTTCCAACTCTCATCCATGTTTAAAATGTTTAAAATTGTTGTTTGACTAAATGTGCATAAATGCCATGTTAAAATGATTTATTTCATAACTAAACAACCGTAACTCGGTTTTAAATAAACTTTATATGTATTTGGGGTGGAAAAATGCCTAGTTTAACATGGTCCACTTTATTTTCCTGTTTAACAACATTAAAATATGTTTTAGGGCAGAGCAGTAGCAAATTCATAAATTGCATATGAGGATTTTCCGGAAATGTTGTTTGTTGTTCCGGCCTCATTTAAACTTGCCTAGGTAGGTAGTTTAATTATGCTTCACCTCTTGCCATGTTTAACAACATTTAATATTGTTGGGTAGCTTAAACAAGAGAGAACTAAACATTTGAATGTGGTGTTTCGTCAATATGCAACTCGTTTCATATTGAGCTCCACTTAACTTGTAGTATTGTTTGTTGCACTTTGCCATGCCTATTTAAACCGGACATGCATCATACTTGATTGTGCATCATGCCATGCTTATGTGATGGTTGTTTACCATGTTGTTTGTTTCTTTCCGGTGTTGCTTCTTAGTTCCGGTAATGTTGCGATTGTGAGGATTCGTTCGACTACTCCCGTCTGTCTTCTTCATGGACTCGTTCTTCTTCCTAGCGGGATTTTAGGCAAGATGACCGCTACCCTGGATCTCACTACTATCATTGCTATGCTAGTTGCTTCGTTCTATCGCTTTGCTGTGCTACCTATCTTTTGCTCTTCAAGCCTCCCAAATTGCCATGTCAGCCTCTAACCTTTTCACCCTTCCTAGCAAACCGTTGTTTGGCTATGTTACCGCTTTGCTCAGCCCCTCTTATAGCGTTGTTAGTTGTAGGTGAAGTTGAAGATTGCTCCATGGTGGACAGGGTTATTTTGGGATATCAAAATATCTCTTATTTAATTTAATGCATCTATATATTTGGTAAAGGGTGGAAGGCTCGGCCTTATGCCTGGTGTTTTGTTCCACTCTTGCCGCCCTAGTTTCCGTCATACCGATGTTATGTTCCCGGATTTTTGCGTTCCTAACGCGGTCGGGTGATTTATGGGACCCCCCTGACAGTTCGCTGTGAATAAAACTTGTCCAGCAAGGCCCAACCTTGGTTTTACCATTTGCCTCACCACCACCTATACCCTTCCCTTGGGTCGGCCAACCCGAGGGTCATCTTTATTTTAGCCCCCCCGGGCCAGTGCTTGTCTAAGTGCTGGTCCGAACTGAGTAGACTGCGGGGCCCCCTCGGGGAAACTCGAGGTCTGGTTTTTACTCGTAGGATGTCTCATCCGGTTTTGCCCTGAGAACGAGATATGTGCAGCTCCTATCGAGATTGTCGGCGCATCGGGCGGCTTTGCTGGTCTTGTTTTACCATTGTCGAAATGTCTTGTAAACCGGGATTTCGAGACAGATCGGGTCTTCCTGGGAGAAGGTCTATTCCTTCGTTGATCGCGAGAGCTTGTCATGGGCTAAGTTGGGACACCCCTGCAGGGCATAAACTTTCGAGAGCCGTGCCCACGGTTATGTGGCAGATGGGAATTTGTTAATGTCCGGTTGTAGAGAACTTGACACCAGATCCGAATTAAAACGCATCAACCGTGTGTGTAGCCGTGATGGTCTCTTCTCGGCGGAGTCCGTGAAGTGAACACGGTTTCTGGGTTATGTCTGACGTAAGTAGGAGTTCAGGATCACTTCTTGATCATTACTAGATGACGACCATTCCTTTGTTTCTCTTCTCGCTCTCATTTGCGTATGTTAGCCACCATACTTGCTTAGTCGCTGCTGCAACCTCACCACTTTACCCCTTCCTTTCCCATTAAGCTTTGCTAGTCTTGATACCCATGGTAATGGGATTGCTGAGTCCTCGTGGCTCACAGATTACTACAACAACAGTTGCAGGTACAGGTTATGCGATGATCATGACGCAAGGGCGATGTTTGCTTGTTTTGGAGTTCTACTTCTGCTTCTTCTTTGATCAGGGGATAGGTTCCAGGTCGGCAGCCTGGGCTAGCAGGGTGGATGTCGTTTGAGCTTCTGTTTGTGTTTCATTCGTAGTCGGATGTTGCTCTTATGTTTGATGTATTGTTGTATTCGTGTGGCATTGTATGCCTCTTGTATGTATCCCCATCTATTATGTAATGTTGATGTAATGATATCCACCTTGCAAAAGTGTCTTCAAGATGCGCTTCTATCCTTGGTGGGACCTTCGAGTTCCTTTAGGATAGGGTCGCATCTTGGGCGTGACAAGTTGGTATCAGAGCCTCGACCGACCATAGGAGCCCCCTTGATTGTTGCCGTTGTTGAGTCTAGAAAAAAACTATTTTGAGTCTTAGGATTATATATATCGGAGAGTAGGATTCTTTTTACTCCTCAGCCCCCTTCGTCGCTCTGGTGAGGACTCCTGACGTAGATGTTTTGTCTTTCCTCTCCTCAAATTTCACAAAAAAAATTTAGGATCACGCGGGTATCTTGGGATCATTCCGATATTTTTATGACGAGAACATTGTTCTTGGTGCCTCCTGACATTTAGGGGTTTTGGCAGTGTCCCGGGGAGTTGAGCTCCGAGGTGTTGTCATCATAATTTTATTGTTGCAGTTCTGGAATACCTGAGTTTTGCCGACATTGAAAATCTCTTTTATGTAGTTGTTGGTGAGATAACCTCGACGCCACCCAGTACTGGGGAGTTCGGGAGTATTGCCATAGCTCGTATAACGGATGCTTTTCGAAGGTTGAGGTACACGATTTCCGGAGTTTTCTTGGTTATGTGTTGACGGATGGATACAGCTGGATGTAGGGATTGTTAGTTTGAGTGAGATATATTGCTTCCCCTGTATCCCCAACACCAGATTGCATAACCAGAAAGTTTCGGGAGTTTTATAGGTGGGAATTCAAGTAGCTCCTAGAATATCTTTCTGATAGATGCATGATATGAGATTGGGGTTCGACGTCTAGTGGTCCGCCTATCCACGGTCGTTTTTTACAGTGGTCTCGTTGTGTCTTAAAGAACCCTTGGCTATGCTGGTTCGGGGACACTTCGTATGTCATGTGCACTGCCTTGTACATGATGGTGCTGTACGATCGAGCCCGTGTGGGCCCCACCACGAAAACTTCGGACGAAAGCTCTATCATATGTTTGTTCCGGCTTATTCTACAAGCCAATCCTTTGTTTTATTTTTATTTGTGGTATTCGAGTTGCTTCGAAGTCAAATGTTGAATCCATACCTTTCCTTAACGGTGTTCTCATATTGCTATGTGAATACTAATCCTTTTTGATCATTGAGGTTGTCATGTTAATTCTTTTCCAACCGGTGCGCTTCTTTTCGAGATGATCCCATCATTCTCCCCATCCGCAAGATCAATTCTAAGTTTTCTCAATGGTGTTTGTTTCGTTCATCCCAAGTTGTCTTTGTTTTTCCCCACCCTCCCACCCTTTTTTTCAAGGACTCATTTATTTTAATCAAGTATCCATTTATTCATGTGAAGTCACTTCACCCTTTTCCGTCAATGTTCTTATCCGGTGAGCCCTCGTGAAGATACTAACGGAGCTTTGAGTTCATCATTCTTCGTTATTTTTCTTCTCTGGTGGATTTAATTTAAGCTTTCGGTGTTGATCATATCTCTTCCTTTTGTTTCACATGTCTTCCCATGTGAATTTCTTATCCAAGGCTCTCTTATTTATTCACCTCTCCCAGTTCATATTCGGAGTGTTGAAGATATCTCACAAGACTTGTGTTTCCATTCTCTATCCATTCAAGCTATTTGGAGATTGTTATCTCATTCAAGCCATTTAATTCAACCGGTGCAATCTCTCTTTAAAATCAATCATTCAACAGTGTTATCTTTTCAGTGGGCCCTAACCCACATGTCTTTTCCCAGGATCTTACCTGACTCTTCTAATTTTTCGGAGCCATTCTCATATTCTTTTCGAAGTTTGATGTAAGAATGAACCTTCATCAGTCACATGCCTTATCCAAGGTCGCTTTCAAATTATTTTCATCTTTGGCTCAACCTTTCCTATTTTAATCCTTCCGGAGTGTCTCAACAATTCATGGTGGTGTTTCTCCTCGCCATTCTTGGATTTTGAAAACCGAAGAAGAGTTCCTCTTAAATCCTTACCCGTTCTTCCAAAGAGGCATAGTTCAAGCTTGATGCCATCCTCTCATAATTGTTTACGATTGTGAGAATTCTTTTCTTACCATCCGGAGCATTTCGTGAGTTCTTTCCATTTTATTCCTACGAAGGCCATCAGGTCATAATTCTTCATTCTCAGCATGTAGCTATCGTTCTCCAAATCTTACCAGTGCATCATTCAAATATCCTCTAATCAGTTCATGATCTCTTCGTTCTCCTGTATCTAAATTCTGGCAAGTATCTTTATTCGTTTTCTAATTCTTTCCGGTGAATTGTTCCCTTGCTACTCTCTTTTGCAATTTTTACGGTGGTTCGTTCAAGATTTCACTTCCTTCATTATCATATTAATCCATTCGTTCTTTTTAATCCCACCGGTGGTTCCATCAATACCTTCTCAAGTTTATGCTATATCCCTCTTAATCCTTTCTACGAGAATAAGTAATATGCAAAATCCATTGCTTGCCATCAATTTAATTTGATGAAGGATAAGCATACAAAAAAATCTTATTCTTATTTCCTCGAGGTGATTCAATTCTTTTCTTTCGGAGTTTGTTCATGATGAAGTAATTCTCGGTTCGAGATGCTTCATCTTTTCTTTTTCCGGAGTTCCAAGCTTTCCGCATTATCTCATCGCGAAGCTCCATCTAAATCATCGCAAGGCTTCACCTTGTGTTTTCAAGTTCTCTTTCGGTTTATCATCCTTTTATTACCGGAGTTCTTCATGGAGGCTCTACATGGTGGTTCGTCAAGGATTCTCTTCATTCTTCAATTGTTCTTCAAGATTTCTCTCGAAGTGATGACCCGCCAAGCTATACTCAAAATTAAACATGGTGCCTAACACATGTTTTGTTTTGAGGAGCTCAAGTATTCTTCATCTTGCATTCCAAAGTGCAATTCTTTCTATCTTATCTTTTGACGTGGTGTTATATCACTCTTGACAATTTCCTTCATGTTTCATGATTCATATGTTGTCAGGAATGAGGTATTTTAAATCCATCATTTTCTCTTCATTCAAGAGATCTTTTCGACCAATCAACTTCTTTGTTGGAGTTATCTTGTGTCAGATTTCACCTAAAGCCTTTCCTTAAGGGTTGTTACTATTTGTGGTGATTATGCATGACCCAAGCTTGCTCTTTATCCTCTTGGTGGAAGAAGTTTTTCATCTCTTTGGTGCTCTCAATCAAATCAACGGTTTCCATTAGTGGCCGGTTGTCACCTCATAGTCTTGAGATGTTTTCCATAAGCCCACTACAAGCTTATTCGTTTCGTTGTTGGTTTTCCAACAACTCCATTATAACCTTCTTGGAAGGGTGCTTTCCAAGATCATTTGTGGCAGAAGTTGGCATTTTCTTCTCCATTCTTTTATTCCAATGATCTATCTTCTATTCTTTCTTCCGAAGGCATGGTGATGTTGCTCTCTTCAATCATCATCTCGAATTGTGAGGATCGTGTTCTTTTCGTGCTTATCCATTTAACCGGAGTGTCATGTCCTCTTTTCAAGTTCTTTCATCTTATCAAGTTTTTGCCCCCTTCTCAACCGGAGTGCTGTCTGAAATCTTTCTTACCCCTTGTGCCATTCTTTCAATAGTTCCGGAGGCAGTGTGATGTTGATTTCATCAAGTATCCTCTCATCTTGTCAAGTTCATGTTCAATTCCTTCCATTTACAGTTGGAGTGCTGTCAAAATTATATCAATCTATTTCCTTCTCTAGCTAGTTTTAACCGGAGTGGTTTCAATATCTATCTTATCCCTAAACCTCTTGGTACTCGTCGTATCCCTTGTTCCTCTTTTCTAACGGAGTGTTTTCAACTATGTTCATCTTCGGGTTTTTTCTTTCTTTCATTTTGCTCAACCTCTGAAGGTTCATGGTTTCACTGATTTGTCGAAGAAGCAACTTACTTTGTTTTACCTCTTCTCTTCCTTGCCCGTTTCTCTCCGGTGTCATCCTAGATCTCGGGACGAGATCCTCTCGTAGTGGTGGAGTGTTGTAACGCCCCGGATGCAACTTTCCATATTCGTAACTCCAACTCTCGCCTTTTCTGGAGATGTGATATTTTATCTTTCTCCGTGGTTGGGTTTTTGTCTTTTGTTTTTGCATTTTGTTCATGTCATGCATTTCATCTCATGGCATCATGTGCATTGCATCCACATGTTTTCATAAAAACTCGTAGCCGTTCGCAATTGCCCTTTCTCTCTTTGCCTCCGTTGTTATTTTGGCAGGCCCTTGTCCTCGTTGACCTCCCTCAGACCCCTCGTGTGCGTGTCCGAATCTTACCCAAACCCGAACCGGTCTGTCGTTACCGATGGATCCGGATCATCCCCAAACGTCTATAAAACATCTTTATTTTTTTATTTGGACTCCCTAGCCTATTTTTTCCAACCGTCTGATTTTGATCGAAGGATCAGACTAACCCCTACCCTAATCCCACTTACTATATATAACCGGTGCATTTCTAGACCAAACCCTATCTTCTAGGGATCCTCGCCTGTCCAATCGCCGCCGCCGCCAGTCAACCACCCCTCTTCCCCTTCGGGATCTCCCCTATCCCATCCACCATTCCATCCCCATCCAGCAGCCGCCACTCCTCTCCTCCTCGATCTGCATGCCCGGCCAACTAGAGCTCCCCTGGATCCCCTCCTCCCAAGCCACCTCTCCCGTCCATCCCCATCGGAGAAGAAGCTCCCGTGCCCGAGCGCCTCCTGGAGCCAAACCTCGCACGGGCCTCGAAACTCCTCATCGTCCCGAGCAGGAACGCTCGTCCTCGTCTCCTCTCGACCCCGAGCCAAGTCCTCTGCATCGCGAGTTCCTCCGCCTCCTGTAACCTCCCGAGCCTCGTCGGATTGCGCTCCCGCCGGCGACCAGTAGGTCGTCGAGCCCATCCGGATGCCGCCGCCGCTGCCGTTCCCCTGCCATGGCGCCTCGGCCTCCTCTGCTCCCGCACCTGAGGCCCCGAGCTCCTCCAGCTCGACCTACTGCCGGCGACCTCGACTACTAGGCCGCCCCTCTGCTCCCCTACGCCCTTCCCTTTTTCCTCTCCTTCTCTCTCTCGGCTCACATCTCTCTCTCCCTGTAGCTGTTGCAGCAAGGAGCCGCCGTCGCCATGTTCTTGCCGGGGGCGCCCTTCCTGGATCCGGTGTTCCCACACCTGCATCGCCTCTGCCTCGAACGCCTGCGTTGACCACGTCCCTGCGCCGTTGCTGCCTTCTGTCGAGCACGAGCTCGATCCCGGGAGCTCCTATTTGCCGCATTTTGCGGCAAATAGTCGGCGTGACGCACACAGGTGCCTCCACTGGGCCGGCCCATCAGTAGACAACGCCCGCATCACTTCAAAAATATGTAAAACTATTAGAGGGCGCGAGGATTCGAGTTGACGACCTCGTATTCATAGTGGCTGCGACACACCATCACGCCAGACGGGAATAGCTGACTGTATGCAGCGCGAAATCTTATAAGAACTCACAAGCAGCGTTCACGTAAAAAACTTTTTCGGGAAAACCAAAACATTTCCTGAAAAAAATGCGATTTCTTTGTAAAATGATGAATAGTTTCCAAAACAGGTCCACTTTTTAAATGGGAACATTTTATGAAATTCGAAAACCAAACTTAGAAATGCGAATATGAAACTTCCGAACAAAATTCGACAACACGAACATTTATTAAAACTTGTGAACAATTTTTGAAACTGGAAACTGTTTTTTGAACCTCATGAAAAAATGAAAACACGAACATTTTTTAAAAAAATTGAACAATTTTTCTAAATAGGAATATTTTAAAACGTGAACATATATTAAATTGTGAACAAAATTTTGAGAATGCGATCATTTTCTGAAATTGTGAACAAAATTTTGAACGTGCAAACATTTTTTGAAATTCCTGAACATTTTCTGAAAAATCTGATTTTTTTTAAAAAAGAGAACACTTTTGAAATTCCAAACAATATTTGAAATTTTTGAACAAAATAAAGAGGAGAACGAAAAAGAATAAAAAGAAACAGAAAAAACGAAAATTGCGAACATATTTTGAAAAATGGGAACAAATTTGAAATTCCAAAACTTTTTTGAAAACTTGAACAAATTTGAAAACGCGAACATTTTTTGAAAATCACGAACAAAATTTGAAAAATGGGAACAAATGTGAAATTCCAAATCTTTTTAGAAAATTTGAAACACGAACATTTTTTGAAAATCATGAACAAATTTTGAAACAGCGAACAAATTTTCAAAATACAAACAAAATTTGTACATTTTTTGGAAAGAACAACATGTCTTTTGAAAACCTGAACAAATAAATTTGAACATTTTCTAAAGCCGAACAAAAGTATTGAATATGTTGAACTTTTCTGAAATTGCGATTTTCCGAAAGAAAAAATAAAAGAAAGAAAGAGAAAAAATAACAAAATGAAAAACACGAAAAAAGGAAACAGATAATAGCCTATCTCTAGCATTTATAGGACACGAACGTTGTGGAGCTCCGGTGGCTAGCAGCGCTGCTCGAGGCGTTGGAGGTTCGAGGTTCGATTCCCCTCCCGGCCATTTTTTGCGGGATTTTCTCTGTATGAAGCAACCGTCATGGGCCGGCCCGTGAAGGATCGATGGGTGTGCGATCTGCCGACAGTTTGCCGCAGAATGCGGTGAATAGGGAATTCCCTCGATCCCCTGCTTCCCTGCATCGAAGGAACCAGGCGGGTTGACTTCGCCTGGGCCGGCCTCGCCTCGGCCTGCATCTGCCCCCTGCCGGCCCCCCTTCTGCACCAGCCGGGCCAAGCCCATGGGTGAGCAGGCCCCTCCAGTCCCTCTCCTGTGCACTGCTGGGCAAGCCAGATTCGGCCCACGCATTTTTTTCGTGCCCTGCGAATTTTGCCATTTATCCTAAAAACTTCATATTTATAGATTGGACCCTAAACTTCATGCATATAATAATTCACAAACCGTGCATCGGATTAAAATAAGTTAAACATGTAAATTGCTTAGAATTTCATCTAGTTTCATAATTTCCAACTCTCATCCATGTTTAAAATGTTTAAAATTGTTGTTTGACTAAATGTGCATAAATGCCATGTTAAAATGATTTATTTCATAACTAAATAACCGTAACTCGATTTTAAATAAACTTTATATGTATTTGGGGTGGGAAAATGCCTAGTTTAACATGGTCCACTTTATTTTCCTGTTTAACAACATTAAAATATGTTTTAGGGCAGAGCAGTAGCAAATTCATAAATTGCATATGAGGATTTTCCGAAAATGTTGTTTGTTGTTCCGGCCTCATTTAAACTTGCCTAGGTAGGTAGTTTAATTATGCTTCACCTCTTGCCATGTTTAACAACATTTAATATTGTTGGGTAGCTTAAACGAGAGAGAACTAAACATTTGAATGTGGTGTTTCGTCAATATGCAACTCATTGCATATTGAGCTCCACTTAACTTGTAGTATTGTTTGTTGCACTTTGCCATGCCTATTTAAACCGGACATGCATCATACTTGATTGTGCATCATGCCATGCTTATGTGATGGTTGTTTACCATGTTGTTTGTTTCTTTCCGGTGTTGCTTCTTAGTTCCGGTAATGTTGCGATTGTGAGGATTCGTTCGACTACTCCCGTCCGTCTTCTTCATGGACTCGTTCTTCTTCCTAGCGGGACTTCAGGCAAGATGACCGCTACCCTGGATCTCACTACTATCATTGCTATGCTAGTTGCTTTGTTCTATCGCTTTGCTGCGCTACCTATCTTTTGCTCTTCAAGCCTCCCAAATTGCCATGTCAGCCTCTAACCTTTTCACCCTTCCTAGCAAACCGTTGTTTGGCTATGTTACCGCTTTGCTCAGCCCCTCTTGTAGCGTTGTTAGTTGTAGGCGAAGTTGAAGATTGCTCCATGGTGGACAGGGTTATTTTGGGATATCACAATATCTCTTATTTAATTTAATGCATCTATATATTTGGTAAAGGGTGGAAGGCTCGGCCTTATGCCTGGTGTTTTGTTCCATTCTTGCCGCCCTAGTTTCCGTCATACCGGTGTTATGTTCCCAGATTTTTGCGTTCCTAACGCGGTCGGGTGATTTATGGGACCCCCCTCACAGTTCGCTTTGAATAAAACTTGTCCAGCAAGGCCCAACCTTGGTTTTACCATTTGCCTCACCACCACCTATACCCTTCCCTTGGGTCGGCCAACCCGAGGGTCATCTTTATTTTAGCCCCCCCGGGCCAGTGCTTGTCTAAGTGCTGGTCCGAACCGAGTAGACTGCGGGGCCCCCTCGGGGAAACTCGAGGTCTGGTTTTTACTCGTAGGATGTCTCATCCGGTGTTGCCCTGAGAACGAGATATGTGCAGCTCCTATCTGGATTGTCGGCGCATCGGGCGGCTTTGCTGGTCTTGTTTTACCATTGTCGAAATGTCTTGTAAACCGGGATTCCGAGACTGATCAGGTCTTCCTGGGAGAAGGTCTATTCCGTCGTTGATCGCGAGAGCTTGTCATGGGCTAAGTTGGGACACCCCTGCAGGGTATAAACTTTCGAGAGCCGTGCCCACGGTTATGTGGCAGATGGGAATTTGTTAATGTCCGGTTGTAGATAACTTGACACCAGATCCGAATTAAAACGCATCAACCGTGTGTGTAGCCGTGATGGTCTCTTCTCGGCGGAGTCCGTGAAGTGAACACGGTTTCTGGGTTATGTCTGACGTAAGTAGGAGTTCAGGTTCACTTCTTGATCATTACTAGATGACGACCGTTCCTTTGTTTCTCTTCTCGCTCTCATTTGCGTATGTTAGCCACCATACTTGCTTAGTCGCTGCTGCAACCTCACCACTTTACCCTTCCTTTCCCATTAAGCTTTGCTAGTCTTGATACCCATGGTAATGGGATTGCTGAGTCCTCGTGGCTCACAGATTACTACAACAACAGTTGCAGGTACAGGTTATGCGATGATCATGACGCGAGAGCGATGTTTGCTTGTTTTGGAGTTCTACTTCTGCTTCTTCTTCGATCAGGGGATAGGTTCCAGGTCGGCAGCCTGGGCTAGCAGGGTGGATGTCGTTTGAGCTTCTGTTTGTGTTTCATCCGTAGTCGGATGTTGCTCTTATGTTTGATGTATTGTTGTATTCGTGTGGCATTGTATGCCTCTTGTATGTATCCCCATCTATTATGTAATGTTGATGTAATGATATCCACCTTGCAAAAGCGTCTTCAAGATGCGCTTCTATCCTTGGTGGGACCTTCGAGTTCCTATAGGATAGGGTCGCATCTTGGGCGTGACACCCAAGCTTGTGGGAGACTCTCTTCTTTGATTTGCACAAAATTATATATTTCCTGCAAGGCAGCTTGTTTCTTATGAGCAGGGAAATATTTAGCAGAGAAGTAAGAAATCATATCCTGGGGACTACGCACACAACCAGGAGCAAGAGAATCATACCAAGTCTTAGCATCACCCTTTAGCGAGAACGGAAATATCTTAAGGATATAATAATAGCGAGACTTCTCATCATTAGTAAATAGGGTGGCTATATCATTCAACTTGGTAAGATGTGCCACAACAGTTTCAGATTCAAGGACATAAAAAGGATCAGACTCAACTAAAGTAATAATATCAGGATCAACAGAGAATTCATAATCCTTATCAGTAACACAAATAGGTGAAGTAGCAAAAGCAGGATCGGGTTTCATTCTAGCATTAAGAGACTGCTGCTTCCATTTAGCTAATAGTTTCTTAAGATCATTTGTATCATTGCAAGCAAGAATTTCCATAGCAGTTGTTTCATGCATAACATAACCCTTAGGAACAACAGGTAATACATAATCATTGGGGGGACCTTCATCATCACTATCATCAGTAATAGGATCTTCAGTAATTTCATTCCCCCTAAATCTAGCAAGTTGTTCATCAAGAAATTCATCTAATGGCAAAGTAGTATCACGCACAGAAGTAGTTTCATCCTGCATAGCAGAAGTTGCATCATCAATAACATGCGACATATCAGAATTCATAGCAGTAGTAGGTTTAGGTGTAGCAAGCCTACTGATAACAAAAGGAGAATCTAGTGCAAGGCTAGATGGCAGTTCCTTATCTCCCCTCGTAGTTGAGGGCAAAATAGTAGTTCAATCGTCTTTCAAGTTCTTCATAGTGATCAACAGATATAAATCCCAAGTGACTCAGAGAATAGAGCTACGCTCCCCGGCAACGGCGCCAGAAATTAGTCTTGATAACCCACAAGTATAGGGGATCGCAACAGAGAGTATTCAACCCAAATTTATTGATTCGACACAAGGGGAGCCAAAGAATATTCTTGAGTATTAGCAGTTGAGTTTTCAATTCAACCACACCTGGATAACTTAGTATCTGCAGCAAAGTGTTTAGTAGAAAAAGTGGTATGATAGTAATAGTAATGGTAGCAAAAGTAAAGATAAATGTTTTTGGGTTTTTGTAGTAGTTGTAACAGTAGCAACGGAAAAGTAAATGAGCGAAGAACAATATATGAAAAGCTCGTAGGCAATGGATCAGTGATGGATAATTATGCCGAATGCGATTCCTCATGCAATAGTTATAACATAGGGTGATATAGAACTAGCTCCAATTCATCAATGTAATGTAGGCATGTATTCCGTAAACAATTATACGTGCTTATGGAAAAGAACTTGTATGACATCTTTTGTCCTACCCTCCCATTGCAGCGGGGTCCTTACGGAAACTAAGGGATATTAAGGCCTCCTTTTAATAGAGAACCGGAACAAAGCATTAACACATAGTGAATACATGAACTCCTCAAACTACGGTCATCACCGAGAAGTATCCCGATAATTGTCACTTCGGGGTTGTCGGATCATAACACATAATAGGTGACTATAGACTTGCAAGATAGGATCAAGAACACACATATATTCATGAAAACATAATAGGTTCAGATCTGAAATCATGGCACTCGCGCCCTAGTGACAAGCATTAAGCATAGCAAAGTCATAGCAACATCAATCTCAGAACATAGTGGATACTAGGGATCAAACCCTAACAGAACTAACTTGATTACATGGTAAATCTCATCCAACCCGTCACCGTCCAGCAAGCCTACGATGGAATTACTCACGCACGGCGGTGAGCATCATGAAATTGGTGATGGAGGATGGTTGGTGATGACGACGGCGATGAATCCCCCTCTCTGGAGCCCCGAACGGACTCCAGATCAGCCCTCCCAAGAGAGATTAGGGCTTGGCGGCGGCTCCGTGTCGTGAAACGCGATAAAACTTTCTCCTTGATTTTTTTCTCCCCGAGACGGTATATATGGAGTTGGAGTTGAGGTCGGAGGGTGTCCAGGGGGCCCACGAGATAGGGGGCCGCGCCCTAGGGGGGGGGCGCCCCCCTGTCTCGTGGTCAGTCCGTGGCCCCCCTGGCACTAATTCTTTCGCCAAAAATTCTTATTAAATCTGAAAAGTGCCTCCGTGGATTTCCAGGACATTCCGAGAACTTTTCTTTTCTACACATAAAACAACATCATGGCTGTTCTGCTAAAAACAGCGTCAGTCCAGGTTAGTTTCATTCAAATCATGCAAGTTAGAGTCCAAAACAAGGGCAAAAGTGTTTGGAAAAGTAGATACATTGGAGACGTATCAGTGGACTCCCCTCCTCCATACCGGCCACCGCGGGTGTCGGTCCGCCGCGACGACGCTCGTGATGATATCTCCATAGCGTCGTCTGACCCGCGAACCTGCCGCGACCAACGTCAAGTTCTCTGGGACCAAGCTCATGAAGACGCTCGAACCACCATCGAGCGCCGGCATGACGCGCGCCACCAGTCGGACAGGCGGACAGGACCCACTACGGACCACCCAGCACCGGGAGGCTACGGTGGCCTACCCTACGAGGTGGGTTGTCCGGCCTTCACCCGTGAGCTGTGGCAGTTCCAGTGGCCCTCCCACCGCATGTTCAAGCCCGACGTTGGCAAGAAGTACAACAGCAAGACTCAACCGTCAGACTTCCTCAACATCTACACCATCGCGATGCAAGCTGTCGGGGCTCGCGGTGATAAGGTGCTTGCCAACTATTTTCTGTTGGCGCTCAAGCCCAATGTTATGTCATGGTTGGTGCACTTACCGGTGGGCTCCATTTCTTCTTGGGCAGATCTGTGTCATGAGCTTGTTGGCGCCTTCACCGGAGGCCACAAGCTCATGGCCAGGCGAGTGATTTGCATATCATCTCCTAGAAGGAAGGACAAAACTTGCGCAAGTACATCCAAAGGTTCAGCCGAGTGCAGTACAACATCCCCTACGTCCATCCTGCCACCGTGATCATTGCATTCCATCAGAATGTGCGTAATCGTAAGATGCGTGAGGAGCTGGCGATGAACAAGGTCAAGGATGTGGCCGAACTTTATGTTCTGGCCGATCGGTGCGCTCGGGCTCAAGAAGGAAGGAAGTACCCCGGCAAAGACGCCGGCACGAAAACCAACTCCACGGATGACACCGCCACCCCGGCGAAGAAGGGTCGGCGCCGTAACAGGAAGCGCAAGGGCAAGACCATGCTTGCCGTCGAGGGGTCCGACGATACCGGCGCCACGAAGAAACCCAAGGCGAGCGACCCCGGCAAGGAGGTTGCCGGGTGTGTTGCTTGCTGGGCCTTGGCGGCTGCCGATAAGCCAGGGGGCTCCGACAAGCAGTATTGCAAGATCCATTGCACCAAGGGCCATGACCTCCAGAACTGCCGGCAAGTGGAGCTGCTCGCCGAGAAGCAGAAAGCCGAGTATGAGCGGCAGGATAAGGAGAAGGGCCAAGAGGGTGCCGAGGGATCCGGCAAGAAGCGTGGCGGCCAAGGAGGCCACCGCGGCAAAGATAATCAGCAGGAGAGGCCCGCCCGGGGCCGCGACAAGAAGCAGGAAGATCACGACGAGGACGATGGGTCCGGCGACCACGAGTTCCAGAAGCCACAGAAGCCATGTGCGTCGATGGTGGTGCATCGGTGCATACATCCCACTGCTAGCTCAAGCAGTGGGCGCGTGAGATCACAGCGGTGGAGACATCGTTCGACGCACGGAAGCCGCTGAAGTGGTCTAGTACGCCTATCATCTTCGACACCGAGGACCATCCTGACCGCACTACTGCGGTCGGGTGCTTGTCGTTGTTGGTTTCACCAACAATCCACAACCTCAAGGGGACGAAGATGCTGGTTGACGGCGGGGCCGGTCTGAACTTGATCTCACCTATTGTGATCAAGAGGCTGCAGATCCCTGATGGAGACCTCGAGGAGACGGGCACGTTTCAAGGGGTCAACCCAGGGAGGAGCCAGCCGAAGGGAAAGGTCACGCTGCCCGTGATGTTCGGAGGCGAGCTGAATTACAGGACGGAGAGGATTGTCTTTGATGTAGCCGAGATCCCCTTTCCCTACAACGGGATCCTCGGCCGCCCGACACTAGCCAAGTTCATGGCGGCTTCACATTACGCCTACAACACGCTGAAGATGCCCGGGCCGATGAACATCATCACCGTCCCCTCAGACAAGAAAGATGCATTGATTTGCGCCGGCCAACTCTACCGGGAAGCAGTTGTAGCAGCTGCCGCCAAGGCACCCGCTCCTGCCGATGGAGTCCCGAGAGGGAAAAAGACCGGTGAGACCCCTCACACCCACTCCGGCAAGCGCACCTCTTCGGGGTGTTGCGCTCCTGTTGAGGACGTGCCAGAGAGCTCCACGGGCAAGGGCAAGAGGTCCAGAGCTGCACCACCAGAGACCAAGAAGGTGCCCGTCAAGGAGGACGGCACGGGGGGAGCTTTTACCATAAGCTCCACGCTCGACAGCAAATAGGAAAGGGAGCTCGTCACTTTCCTGTGAGCGAATGTCGATGTGTTTGCATGGCAAGCCTCCGACAACCTCGACGTTCCCAGGGAAGTGATTGAGCACCATCTTGTTGTCTATCCTCATGCATGGCCCGTCAAGCAGAAGGTTAGGAAGTGATAACCCACAAGTGTAGGGGATCGCAACAGCTTTCGAGGGTAAAGTATTCAACCCAAATTTATTGATTCGACACAAGGGGAGCCAAAGAAGATTCTTGAGTATTAGCAATTGAGTTGTCAATTCAACCACACCTGGATAACTTAGTATCTGCAGCAAAGTATTACTAGACAAAGTGGTATGATAATAAAGGTAACGGTGGCAAAAGTAAAGATAAATGTTTTTGGGGTTTTGTAATAGGTGAAACAGTAGCAACGGAAAAGTAAATAAGCGAAGAACAATATGTGAAAAGCTCGTAGACAATGGATCAGTGATGGATAATTATGCCGGATGCGATTCCTCATGTAATAGTTATAACATAGGGTGACACAAAACTAGCTCCAGTTCATCAATGTAATGTAGGCATGTATTCCATAAATAGTCATACGTGCTTATGGAAAAGAACTTGCATGACATCTTTTGTCCTACCCTCCCGTGGCAGCGGGGTCCTAGCGGAAACTAAGGGATATTAAGGCCTCCTTTTAATAGAGAACCGGAACAAAGCATTAGCACATATTGAATACATGAACTCCTCAAACTACGGTCATCACCGAGAAGTATCCCGATTATTGTCACTTCGGGGTTGTCGGATCATAACACATAATAGGTGACTATAGACTTGCAAGATAGGATCAAGAACACACATATATTCATGAAAACATAATAGGTTCAGATCTGAAATCATGGCACTCGGGCCCTAGTGACAAGCATTAAGCATAGCAAAGTCATAGCAACATCAATCTCAGAACATAGTGGATACTAGGGATCAAACCCTAACAAAACTAACTTGATTACATGGTAAATCTCATCCAACCCATCACCGTCCAGCAAGCCTACGATGGAATTACTCACGCATGACGGTGAGCATCATGAAATTGGTGATGGAGGATGGTTGATGATGACGACGGCGACGAATCCCCCTCTCCGGAGCCCCGAACGGACTCCAGATCAGCCCTCCCGAGAGAGATTAGGGATAGGCGGCGGCTCCATGTCATAAAACGCGATGAAACTTTCTCTCTAGTTTTTTTCTCCCCGGACGTGAATATATGGAGTTGGAGTTGAGGTCGGTGGAGGTCCAAGGGGCCCACGAGATAGGAGGGCGCGCCCTAGGGGGGAGAGCCCCCCTATCTCATGGACAGCCTGTGGGCCCCTGGTGTTGATTCTTTCGCCAAAAATTCTTATTAATTCCAAAAGGTGCCTCCGTGGATTTCCAGGACATTTCGAGAACTTTTCTTTTCTACACATAAAACAACATCATGGCAGTTCTGCTAAAAATAGCGTCAGTCCGGGTTAGTTTCGTTCAAATCATGCAAGTTAGAGTCCAAAACAAGGGCAAAAGTGTTTGGAAAAGTAGATACGTTGGAGACGTATCAACTCCCCCAAGCTTAAACCTTTGCTTGTGCTCAAGCAATTCAGTTGATAAACTGAAAGTGATAAAGAAAAACTTTTACAAACTCTGTTTGCTCTTGTTGTTGTAAACATGAAAAGCCAGCATTCAAGTTTCAGCAAATATTATGAACTAGCCATACTCAAATTAATACTTAGGTCTCACAATTACTCATATCAATAGCATAATCAGCTAGCAAGCGATAATAATAAAACTCAGATGACAACACTTTCTCAAAATAATCATAACATGATATACCAAAATGGTATCTCGCTAGCCCTTTCTCAGACCGCAAAACATAAATGCAGAGCACCTTTAAAGATCAAGGAATAACTAAACATTTTAATTCATGGTGAAAGAGATCCAGTCAAGTCATACCCAATATAAACCAATAATAATGAATGCAAATGACAGTGTGCTCTCCAGCGGGTGCTTTTAATAAGAAGGGTGATGACTCAACATAAAAGTAAATAGATAGGCCCTTCGTAGAGGGAAGTAGGGATTTGTAGAGGTGCCAGAGCTCGATTTTAAAATAGAGATTGAATAACATTTTGAGCGGCATACTTTCGATGTCAACGCAACAACCATGAGATGGATGTATCTTCCATCTTACATGCATTATAGGCAGTTCCCAAACAGAATGGTAAAGGTTTATACTCCCCCAACCACCAACAAGCATCAATCCATGGCTTGCTCGAAACAACGAGTGCCTCCAACTAACAACAGCCCTGGGGGAGTTTTGTTTAATTATTTTGATTTGCTATGATCTTTTTGGATCATGGGACTGGGCATCCCAGTTACCGGCCCTTTCTCGTGAATGAGGAGCGGAGTCCACTCGTCCTGAGAATAACCCACCTAGCATGGAAGATATAGGCAGCCCTAGTTGAAACATGAGCTGCTCGAGTATACAAAACAGAATTTCATTTGAAGGTTTGGAGTTTGGCACATACAAATTTACTTGGAACGGCAGGTAAATACCGCATATAGGAAGGTATAGTGGACTCATATGGAACAACTTTGGGGTTTAAGGAGTTTGGATGCACAAGCAGCATTCCCGCTTAGTACAGGTGAAGGCTAGCAAAAGACTGGGAAGCGACCAACTGAGAGAGCGACAACAGTCGTAAACATGCATTAAAACTAATTTACACCGAATACAAGCATGAGTAGGATATAATCCACCATGAACATAAATATCATGAAGGCTATGTTGATTTGATTCAACTACATGCGTGAACATGTGCCAAGTCGAGTCACTCAATTCATTCAAAGGAGGATACCATCCCATCATATCACATCATAATCATTCTAATAGCATGTCGGCACGCAAGGTAAACCATTATAACTCATAGCTAATCAAGCATGGCACAAGCAACTATACTCTCTAAATGTCATTGTAAATATGTTTACTTCATAATAGCTGACTCAGAAACGATGAACTCATCATATTTACAAAAACAAGAGAGGTCGAGTTCCTACCAGCTTTTCTCATCCCAATAAGTCCATCATATCTCGTCATTATTGCCTTTCACTTGCAGGACCAAATGATGTGTATAATAATAAGAGTGCACGTGCATTGGACTAAGCTGGAATCTGCAAGCATTCAACTCAAGAGAGAAAACAGGGTAATATGGGCTCTAAGTTAAATAAACAATCATGCAAGCATTTTCAATATAGTCTTCTCGATCCCCAAAAGAAATAAAACAAAATAAAACTATTTACACAAGAAAGCTCCCAACAAGTAAGAAGAAGAACTAGAAATCTTTTTGGGTTTTCATTTTAATTTCTACTACAAGCATGGAAATTAAACTAACTAATTTTTTTGGTTTTTCTTAAGGTTTATCAAACACACAAGAAGAAAACTAGAAAAAGAAATTTAACCTAACATGGATAATACAATGAAAGAGTATGAGCACCGACGACTAGTGTGTGAACATGAATGTAAAGTCGGTGAGAAATACGTACTCCCCCAAGCTTAGGATTTTGTCCTAAGTTGGTCTAGTACCAAGGACTGCCTGGCTGATATCCGTAAGTGAAACTCGGGTTGTACTGAGACGCAGTGGCAACCGCCTCCTGAGCAGCAGCGTGTTGGTGAGCTGCCTCCACTCCCCTCTCGTATTCAGCTGCTTCCTCCCTGGTGACAACATATCTTCCTTTTGCCTGATAATCAAAAAGGTAGGGAGCAGGAAGAGTAACTGGGACGAGTTGCTTCTGTCATAGATTAGTAGATAATGTAGGAATTGTTCATTCCTCTCAAGAAAATGATGATTGAACATAGCTTCTTTATCCAAATAAACAGGTGATAAAATCATATCCCCCTCTCGTGGGGCTATATTAATATAATGAGCCACACGGGTTGCATAAATTCCTCCAAATAAATCTCCCTTTCTACTATTATTCTGCAACCTACGTGCAACTATTGCCCCCAAGTTATAACCTTTATAACTTGACACATCACTCTTGAGGACACAAAGGTCAGGGACACACATGTGACATGCTTTGTCCTTACCGTTAATGCATCTACCAATAAAGAGAGCAAAATAATGTATAGCAGGAAAATGAATGCTCCCTATGGTAGCTTGTGCTATGTCCCTAGATTCTCCCACAGTAATACTAGCAAGAAAATCTCAAAATTCAGATTTGCGAGGATCATTAATATTACCCCACCGCGGGAGTTTGCAAGCAGTTGTGAAATCCTCTAAATCCATGGTATAAGATGTATCATAAATATCAAACATGACACTAGGAGAATTACGCGCACAGATATATTGGAACCTCCGCACAAAGGAATCAGTCAATTGATAGTACTGAGGACACTTATCTTGTAAGAAGTCCTCCAGCTCGGCATTACGCACATACGCGTCAAATTCCTCCTTGAAGCCTGCTTCAACCATAAAATCATCGGATGGCCACTCACAAGCTCGTACATCCGCGTCCCTCGGCAGTTCAACATCTTTCTCACGTATAGCAATCCTTGGCCCTTTCTTTGCCGAGGAACCACCTTGGTACATTCTTCTAAGCATAATTCTTTTTCTAAAATTTTAGTAACTTCGAAATAAAAATGAATAAAACTGAACAAGATTGATAGCAACTACTCCTACAAGTACCTAGAGCCAATAACATGCATTGGAATTGCTTGGGACCTCAAAAATTTAACATGCAAGCTCAAGAACATGGTGACCTATGCAGCAAAAATTTGCAATGAATAAAGCACTAGAACAAAAACTAATTGGACCAATGGAGGAGTCACATACCAAGCAACAATCTCCCAAAGCAGTTTTGTGAATGGAGCTTTGAGCAAGGAGATCGAAAATCGCAACAAAATGAGCTAGACCTCGTGCTTGAGCTGGATGGGGAATTTTTCTGGGTAGAAGATGAAGTGTGTGGGTGCTGGCATAAGTGGAGGGGGGCCACCAGGGGCCCACAAGACAGGGGGTGCGCCATATAGGGGGGGCGCGCCCTCCACTCTCGTGGCCTGGTGCTTGCCCCTCCTGCAGTGTTTTCAGTGCCTAAAATCCTCAAATATTCCAGAAAAAATCATACTAAATTTGCAGGGCATTTGGAGCACTTTTATTTTCGGACTATTTTTTTAATGCATGGATAATTCAGAAAACAGACGGATAATACTATTTTTGCTTTATTTATTCTAAAATAGAAATATCATTGGGATTCTCAGGTGTGTCTACAGTAGGTTCACTGGAAGCATGCAAAGTTCTATCGTTTTTCTTCTTCTTATTTTTAGAAGAACTAGGTGCCTCTAAATTATTTCTCTGAGAATCTTGCTCGATTCTCTTAGGGTGGCCTTCAGGATACAAAGGTTCCTGAGTCATTCTACCAGTTCTAGTAGCCACTCTAACAGCAAAGTCATTTTTATTATTTAATTCATCAAGCAAATCATTTTGAGCTTTAATTACTTGCTCAGCTTGAGTAGCAACCATAGAAGCATATTTGCTAACGAGTTTGAGTTCATCTTTAACTCTAGCTATATTATCGCCTACACGTCCTATCTCGAAAGCATTATTCTTTAACTCTCTACCAACATAAGCATTAAAACTTTCTTGTCTAGCCATAAAGTCATCAAATTCATCTAAGCATGGGCTATGAAATTTAGTAGAGGGGACTTCAACTTTATCATATCTATAGAGAGAATTTACCTTTACTACCTGTGTCGGGTTATCAAGACAATATGGTTCTTCAACAGGCGGTATATTAAGACCATGTATTTCTTCAATAGGAGGTAAATTCTTAACATCTTCAGCTTTAATACCTTTTTCTTTCATTGATTTCTTTGCCTCTTGCATATCTTCAGGACTGAGAAATAAAACACCTCTCTTCCTCGGAGTGGGTTTAGGAATAGGCTCAGGAGTTGGCTCAATTGGTTCCGGAATTACTTCAAGAATTGGCTTGGGAAGAGTCCAATTATTTTCAATAGTCAATATATTATTCAATAATATTTCAGCTTTGTCGACTGTTCTTTCCCCGAAAACACAACCAACACAACTATCCAAGTAGTCCTTGGAAGCATCGGTTAGTCCATTATAAAACATATCAAGTATTTCATTTTTCTTAAGAGGATGATCAGGCAAAGCATTAAGTAACCGGAGAAGCCTCCCCCAAGCTTGTGGGAGACTCTCTTCTTTGATTTGCACAAAATTATATATTTCCCGTAAGGCAGCTTGTTTCTTATGAGCAGGAAAATATTTAGCAGAGAAGTAATAAATCATATCGTGGGGACTACGCACACAACCAGGAGCAAGAGAATTATACCAAGTCTTAGCATCACCCTTTAACAAGAACGGAAATACCTTAAGGATATAATAAGAGCGAGACTTCTCATCATTAGTAAATAGGGTGGCTATATCATTCAACTTGGTAAGATGTGCCACAACAGTTTCAGATTCAAGGCAATAAAAAGGCTCAGATTCAACTAAAGTAATAATCTCAGGATCAATAGAGAATTCATAATCCTTATCAGTAACACGAATAGGTGAAGTACCAAAAGCAGGATCGGGTTTCATGCTAGCATTAAGAGACTGCTGCTGATTTCCCTAGCAGCTTCTTCAGTCATAACATAACCCTCAGGAACAACAGGCAATACATAATCATTGGGAGAACCTTCATCATCACTATCATCAATAATAGGTCCTTCAGTAATTTCATTCCTCCTGACTCTAGCAAGTTGTTCATCAAGAAATTCACCTAATGGCAAAGTAGTATCACGCACAGAAGTAGTTTCATCATGCATAGCAGAAGTGGCATCATCAATAACATGCGACATATCAGAATTCATAGCAGTAGCAGGTTTAGGTGTCACAAGCCTACTAATAATGGAAGGAGAATCTAGTGCAAGGCTAGATGGCAGCTCCTTACCTCCCCTCGTAGTTGAGGGCAAAATAGTAGTTCGATCGTCTTTCAAGTTCTTCATAGTGATCAACAGATATAAATCCCAAGTTACTCAGAGAATAGAGCTATGTTCCCCGGCAACAGCGCCAGAAATTAGTCTTGATAACCCACAAGTGTAGGGGATCGCAACAGCTTTCGAGGGTAAAGTATTCAACCCAAATTTGTTGATTCGACACAAGGGGAGCCAAAGAATATTCTTGAGTATTAGCAGTTGAGTTGTCAATTCCACCACACCTGGATAACTTAGTATCTGCAGCAAAGTGTTTAGTAGCAAAAGTGGTATGATAATAAAGGTAACGGTGGCAAAAGTAAAGATAAATGTTTTTGGGTTTTTGTAGTAGGTGTAACAGTAGCAACGGAAAAGTAAATAAGCGAAGAACAATATGTGAAAAGCTCGTAGGCAATGGATCAGTGATGGATAATTATGCCGGGTGTGATTCCTCATGTAATAGTTATAACATAGGGTGACACAGAACTAGCTCCAGTTCATCAATGTAATGTAGGCATGTATTCCGTAAATAGTCATACGTGCTTATGAAAAAGAACATGCATGACATCTTTTGTCCTACCCTCCCGTGGTAGAGGGTCCTAGCAGAAACTAAGGTATATTAAGGCCTCCTTTTAATAGAGAACCGGAACAAAGCATTAACACATAGTGAATACATGAACTCCTCAAACTACGGTCATCACCGAGAAGTATCCCGATTATTGTCACTTCAGAGTTGTCGGATCATAACACATAATAGGTGACTATAGACTTGCAAGATAGGATCAAGAACACACATATATTCATGAAAACATAATAGGTTCAGATCTGAAATCATGGCACTCGGTCCCTAGTGACAAGCATTAAGCATAGCAAAGTCATAGCAACATCAATCTCAGAACATAGTGGATACTATGGATCAAACCCTAACAAAACTAACTTGATTACATGGTAAATCTCATCCAACCCATCATCGTCCAGCAAGCCTACGATGGAATTACTCACGCACGGCGGTGAGCATCATGAAATTGGTGATGGAGGATGGTTGATGATGACGACGGCGACGAATCCCCCTCTCCGGAGCCCCGAACGGACTCCAGATCAGCCCTCCCGAGAGAGATTAGGTTGGCGGTGGCTCCGTGTCATAAAACGCGATGAAACTTTCTCTCTGATTTTTTTCTCCCTGAACGTGAATATATGGAGTTGGAGTTGAGGTCGGTGGAGGTCCAGGGGACCCATGAGATAGGAGGGCGCGCCCTAGGGGGGGGCCCTGTCTCGGGGACAGCCTGTGGGTCCCCTGGTGTTGATTCTTTCGCCAAAAATTCTTATTAATTCCAAAAAGTGCCTCCGTGGATTTCGAGGACATTTCGAGAACTTTTCTTTTCTACACATAAAACAACATCATGGCGGTTCTGCTGAAAACAGCGTCAGTCCGGGTTAGTTTCATTCAAATCATGCAAGTTAGAGTCCAAAACAAGGGCAAAAGTGTTTGGAAAAGTAGATACGTTGGAGACGTCTCAGGAAGCACGCTCTGGAAAGGTAGGACTTCATCACGGAGGAGATCAGAAATCTAGAGGCGGCAGGCTTGGTAAGGGGGGTGCTCCATCCGACGTGGTTGGCCAACCGGGTAGTGGTGCGCAAGGCAAACAAGAAGTGGAGACTGTGTATTGATTACACAGACATCAATAAAGCTTGTCCAAACGATCCCTTCCCGTTATCGTGCATCGACCAGATTGTCGACTCCACGGCTAGGTGTGGTCTATTATCATTCCTCGACGCCTACTCAAGGTACCACTAGATCTTCATGATGAAAGAAGACAAGGAGAAGACAGCGTTCATCACCCCATGTGGTACGTATTGCTTTTTACGGATGCCGTTCGGGTTGAAGAGTGCTGGCTCAACCTTTGCAAGGGCAGTCCAAATTGGTTTTGAGCCCCAGCTGCATAGAAATATGGAAGCTTATATGGATGACATAGTGGTCAAAACCAAGGACAAAGCAACACTTGTGCAAGATCTGGAGGAAACATTTGCGAACCTGCGCAAGATCAACCTCAAGTTGGACCCTGAGAAGTGTGTCTTCGGTGTCCCGTCCAGCAAGCTTCTCGGGTTCTTTGTGTCGCAGCGCGGGACTGAGGCAAACCCAGATAAGATCAAGGCCATCAAGCAGATTGAGGCACCTAAACGGATCAAAGACGTGCGTCGGCTCACTGGCTGCGTTGCCGCCATGAGCAGATTCATCTCCAAGTCCGCGGAGCGTGCCCTTCCCTTCTTCAATATCTTGAAGAAGACGGGCCCGAAGGAGTGGACCCCGGACGCAAAAGCAGCGCTGCAGGATTTGAAGAAGTACCTCTCCTCTACTCAGTGCTAGTTGCGCCCAGACCACAAGAACCGTTGTTGCTATACCTAGTGGCAACGAATCAGGTGGTTAGCGGTGCACTAGTGGCACAGTGAGAGGTCGACGGAGAGGCAATGGCAGCGGCAGGCTCAACGGATGGCGAGCCAAAACCCTCCCCGGCAGGGCTCGGTCCCGACAAGATTGAGTCCCCGGCAGAGGCTGACACCAGTGCGATAGGGCCCACGCGACTGGGTGAAGTGGCGCAGAAGAAGAAAATGGTGCAGCACCCAGTCTACTTCGTCAGCTCCCTCTTGCAGGGGGCTAGGTCGAGGTACTCAGGTGTGAAAAAATTGCTCTTTGGCCTTCTTATGGCCTCGAGGAAGCTGCGTCATTACTTCCAAGCGCGCGAGATCACCGTGGTCACCCACCTCCCGTTGCAACGGATACTGCATAACCCAGATGCAATGAGGAGGATCGTGGAATGGGCCCTGGAGCTGTCGAGTTTCGGTTTAAAGTTCGAAAGAACCTCGACGATTCAGAGCAGAGCCTTGGCGGAGTTCGTTGTGGAATGGACCTCGACGCCCGACGAAGAGGTACAGGAGACCACTCTCCCCGGCAAGGAAACGAGCTGCAACTGGATCATGTACTTTTATGGGGCTTTTTCGCTGCAAGGCGCCGGTGCTGGTGTGCTGCTTGTCGCACCCACCGGAGAGCACCTCAAGTATGTCATCCAAATGCACTTTCCCCGGGAGATGTCAACTAACAACACCGCCGAGTACAAGGGCTTGCTTGCCGGTCTCAAGATCACGGTGGACCTCGGAGTCCAAAAGCTCATCGTCAGGGGTGATTCGCAGCTCGTCGTCAGGCAGATCAACAAAGATTATCAAAGCCCATTGATGGAAGCTTACATGGCTGAAGTGAGGAAACTAGAGCAGTGCTTTGACAGTATACGAGCAGAGCATGTCCTTCGGACGGAAAACGACATCGTCGACTACGTGTCAAAGCGCGCTACCCTCAAGCTACTTGTGGAACTAGGTACTAATGTGCTTCGTTTAAATCTACCATCCATCGAACCATCAACCGGGCAGAACAAGCAAAGGAAGCTGGGCCCCGGCAAGTACTTCCCCCGCCGAGCTCCCTGAAGCCACTGGCGAAGATGTTCCTGTGGATGCCGATCCTGCCGCGGGGTAACCGACTCCGGCAGGGCCTCAGGCCATGGCCGTAGAGACGGCCGCTCCCGTGGCAGAAGAGATGCCTTTGGTCCTTGTCATCGATCCACGGGATCCGGCATGGGCACAGCACACCGTCCGATTCCTCGAAAAAGGAGAGCTTCCTGAGGAGCAGGAAGAGGCAGAGAGAGTAGCCCGCCGGTCTGCTCTGTACCAATTTGTTGACAACGTCTTGTACAGGAAAAGACCGAATGGGGTGAAATTGAAGTGCATCTCCCGGGAGGAAGGACTAGGGCTGTTGGCAGAGAGACATGGAGGCATATGTGGCTCCCACATAGGGTCGAGAGCCCTTGCTGGCAAGGCTTTCCGGCAAGGTTTCTTCTGGCCACTGCCCTCCAGGATGCGACGGCACTAGTAACCAAGTGTGAAGCGTGCCAGCTCCATTCAAAGAAGCTTAATCAACCAGCTCAAGCCCTTCAAACCATCCCTCTCTCCTGGCCCTTCTCGGTCTGGGGGCTCGACATATTGGGCCCTTTCCCTCGTGCCGTCGGGGGCGTTGAGTACTTGTACATTGCAATAGACAAGTTCACAAAGTGGCCAGAGGTGGAAGCGGTGAGGAAGGTGACAGCGCAGTCAGCCATCAAGTTCTTCAAGGGGCTAGTTTGCCGTTTTGGGGTACCCAACAGGATCATCACCGACAACAGCACATAGTTCACAAGCCACGCCTTCATGCAGTACATTGAGGATCTCGGCAGCAAGGTCTGTTTTGCTTCCTTGGCACACCCATGAAGCAACGACCAAGGAGAGAGAGCAAACGCTGAAGTTTTGTGATGCTTAAGAACAAAGACTTTTGACAGGCCGTGCAAGAGTGGAAGGCGGTGGATTGACGAGTTGCCGGCGGTTCTTTGGTCGATCAGAACATGGCCAAATCGAGCCACCGGCCAGACACCCTTTGCCCTGGTCTACGGGGTAGAGCAGTTCTCCCCACGGAACTCATATACGGGTCACCTCGAGTTCTCGCTTATGATGAGCTTGAGCAAGAGCGATTGCGACAAGATGACACAACGCCCCTCGAGGAAGATCGTCTCCGGGCGGCTGTGACAGCAGCATGCTACCAGCAAGCCTTGCGCCGGTACCATAGCCGCAAGATTCATACCCGGAGCATTGAGGAAGGCGACCTTGTTCTTCGACATGTTCAGTCGGCCAAGAATTCCAACAAGTTGACGTTGAAGTGGGAAGGCCCTTATCGGGTAACACGAGTCACCAGGCCCGGGGCAGTCCGCCTGGAGACCGAAGATGCCATACCAGTGAGCAACTCCTGGAACATCGAGCTTCTTCGCAAGTTTTACCCATAAGGCGCGGCTGCCGGGCCTCCCGGCAAGTGACCTTTTGTACAAGCCTTTCCGGCAAGTCATGTAACCCTTTGTACAAAGCCAGGCGCAGATCCTGAGCATAAATAAATGAAGCACTGGCGCCCTAAGTTATAGCATGCATGCTAGGTCGAGTCTCTTCCTCGATTAGGGTTGATAGTGCTTAGCGGCGGCTAACCCCTAGCTTAGAGGTCGAGTGCGCGTCTCTCTGTTCTTTTCTGTCCTCTTTGGTTCGCAGGGCACATGAGCACTTTTGGAAGAAAGGGAACGGACCGGCGTCCCGACCCCGGCAAACCAAAGTTACCGGGGGCTACAAGTACAAGGATCCAACCGCGGCAAGCCAAGGTTGCCGGGGGCTGCAGATCCACAGAAGTCTTTTATCCTCTATCATGCATTTCGGTATGGAACTAGGATATGTGAAACCTCGTTTTATTTCTAGGCTACCGTACTCCCCTTTTTCTGTACCCAAGGATTATCTCCTGGGTCCGGATTTGGTTGTACTCACGGCAGCAAGGAAATGGAACGAGGAGCCTAAGCCTACTTCATCCCTGCCTCCGCCAAGGGCGCGAGAAAGGTCGACCAAAGTGGGGGGACGGCAAGGCCTGTTGCCAGGCGAAAAACATTTATCTTAAATAATAACAAGGATTCGCTCCTTGTCGCGGTTTTCACCCATGAACAAAAACCCGGCAAACATCCTTTTTTCATTACAAAAATCCCATACAGTTACAGTTCATACGGAGTGAAAAACATGAGCAAGGGGGTTACAAGTTCTAAATTTAACGAAGGCCCGAAGGCTTACAGACTAAAAAGAGATAAGATGCCCGTAATCCCTTTCTTGTCCCTCTCCTCAGAGGGCAGGTCAAGGAAGCGAAAAGGGGCAAAAGGGGCACCTAGGCGAGGTATGAGCAGCAGAAGGAACCAGGAGAACATCCCGGTGGCCACCCCGAAGGGAAGCTGGTGATGATGATGACGGGAGAAGAGCTAGAAGACAAGGCGGCAGGACCGGCAATACACGACGAAGGCGTCGGTGCCCGCGTACTCCAGCTTGATGGCCCGCCACCTCCCATCTTCGTCTTCTCCGGCCTCCCGAGCCAGCCGCCCAAGGAGACGACCCCGAGAATTTCATGGAGCCGGCGACACAGATGATGGGGTCGCCGGTGTCGCCCCGAAGCGGCGCGCCCGACGCCTAGTCGTTCCCATCGTCCTGCCGCCCGTTACCCTCGTCATCGCTACCGTTGTCCTCCTCGTCACTCTCGCTCGAGGAGGAGTCTTCGTCATCAGAGGAGCTCTCCTTGCAGCACCTTATGCGAGTCCCGAAGTGCCCAAAGACCTTGACGGAGAGGAGGCCGCTCTCCATTAACTTGAAATGGAGAGTGAGCCCCTCCGCCAAGATATGGATATGGGAAAAAGTCTTGCACCCTCGGCGAAGATACATAACATGAGGGGCGGGGAACTCGACATCGGCCCATGTACCCCTGTTCCCACAGCCCCTCATATGCAGCCGCAGTGCCTGCAGCGGGTCCAGCTCCATCTCCCATGCAAATGTGGTCGGGAGACGAAGACGGCGGCGCGGCGGCTGGCGCAGCCTAAGGAAGAACTCGTAGGGGTTGTCCCCGACGTGGCCCTCCACTGGGGGAGGGGCCGCTAGCGAGGCGAGGCCGATGCACCGCCCCGTCCTCCTCTTCCCCGAGCGCCGGGACGGCCTCGACCTCGCCCCCTCACCCTTCCTCTAACGGCTGGCTCTGCCGCCACGAGCTCTTAGGGAGGAGCGACGCGTTGTCTAGCCGAAACCCTCGCCGCCACCGATGAAGCGTCGCCACGCCCCCTCGCCATGGTAGAAGGATGGAGAGAAGCAGGTGACGAAGGATTGAGAGGCGCCATTCCTCCCGCTCCCCTCCTTATAAAGGGGCGGGGGCGTGGCTCGGCCGCCCCTTTTGGCCAATCTGGCTCGTTGAAGTGACAACAGGCGGGGCCGTCGACCACCCTCCCCGCCCAATTTAAGGCGCGTGGGAATCAACCCACGCACGTGCACGCGACTTCCCGTATCCCGCACACCTGTCATTCGCTCTGCATCATGCATGCAGCAAATGTGGCGCAAAGGATGGGCGTAATGGGGCGTGTGCAATGACGATTCCCGAGTAAGGATAGTAAATGAGCGGTAGCCCTACGGTCTCAAGCGGACACGCAAGCCGCCTCTTTACTGTCCACCGCAAGATGACGCCACCATGCTTGGGTCACGCGCGCGCGTGACCCCCACGTCGCGCATTCAACACGGGTCGTGGGGAAGCGCAGCAGACGGAAAGTTTTACCACAGTAAAAATCGCCCCGCCTGCCCGTGCACCGTTTTGGGCCTGGCCCAACAACGCGTTGCGCCTATGTGTGGCCCAGGCCCGGGGCTCCTGTCAGTGTACTAAAGTAGGGGCACTCCTTCGTACCCCTTACTTGTGCGTGGGCAGCCAGAGCCACGGGCCGAAGCCACACTTAGCAGGGCAAAAGGGAGGAGTCAGAGACACAAAAACAGTCAGTGCAACGCCAGAGACCGAGACCACAGAGAGCAGATGGGCGAAGCAGGTTTCCCCGGCAAGGCCCTTGCCGGGGCGGCTCGCCCACACAAGCGAAGTGAGCCACCCTCGAACCCACGGTCTCCAACACCATCAACTACATTGAGCCAGGGCTGGGGAGGCACCTCCATGGTGGCATGCAGATCTTTGTGAAGACAAAGAATATTCAAGATTAGATCAGGATTGGAAGGCAACGATCCTCGACAAGATCCTTGCCAAGGAAACCCGCAAGACCCCCGGCAAGATCCTTGCCGGGGACGACAGCGCGCCACGGCAAGACCCTTGCCGGGCCACCTGGCAAGGCCCTTGCCATGGGTGTCAGCGGGCCGACTGCCAGGCCCGCGCCAACCGAGTCTCCACCGCCGTTCACATGCAGCTGCCAGCCCAACCAGCTGGGTAGGCACCCGCGTGGCAACATGCAGCTTCCAGGCCAACCCAGCACACACCTGCGTGGTGGCATGCAGATCTTCATGGAGGCTCCACCATCGCGCCACCTCAGCTGCTTGCCTGCCTACATGGCACCGCATGCATCGCTGGTCAGGGCGCGTGTCGAAGCGAGGAGGAGAGGCGACAGACGGGACGGGCCTCGCTCCCGTCCCCGATAAAGCAAGAGGACACCTAAGATACGCATTAAATGCACTTTGTCCTGTAATACGAGCGATAAGCTCGTAGCACTGTAGACCTTTCCACCTCCTATGTGCCACTATGGCAGCCCCTTTCGACTATAAAAGGAGGCCCATGGCGTACTAGAGAGGGATTCGGCTCTTTTGAACCACACGGCCACCGTAGCTAGTTCAAGAGCTCAAGAACACTCAATACATCCACCAAAGCAGGACTAGGGTTCTATGCATCCTCGCGGCCTGAACCTGGGTAAACGATCCCTATGCCGATTGCTAATCCTGCTCTTCTCACATCCATGCGCCCCGGCAACCATAGTAGGGATTCTTGTGATCCCATAGGTGTGGTTTCCCACTGACAGAAACATTGGAAAAGTTCAAATAATTTTAGAGTAAAGTGGGAAATCATCGTAACAAGAAAATAAAGTTTCTATGATCTGATCATAGAGACGAATATTTGAGTTACGAGTTTGGTCTTCATTTGAAACAATGTGAAATAGTTTCGCAACTCACGTCACCTGGAACACCACAATGTAATGGTGTGTCCGAACGTCATAACCCCACTTTATTAGATATGGTGTGATTTATGATGTCTCTTACTGATTTACCACTATCGTTTTGGGGTTATGCATTAGAGACAGCCGCATTCACGTTAAAAAGGGCACCATCTAAATCCGTTGAGACGACAACGTATGAACTATGGTTTAGCAAGAAACCTAAGCTGCCGTTTCTTAAAGTTTGGGATTCCGATGCTTATGTGAAAAAGTTTCATCCTGATAAGCTCAAACCCAAATCAGAGAAATGTGTCTTCATAGGATACCCAAAGAAGATAGTTGGGTACACCTTCTATCATTGATCCGAAGGCAAGATCATTGCTGCTAAGATGGATCCTTTCTAGAGAAGGAGTTTCTCTCAAAAGAAGTGAGTGGGAGGAAAGTAGAACTTGATGAGGTAATTGTACCTGCTCCCTTATTGGAAAGTAGTTCATCACAAGAAATCTGTTCGCGTGACTCGTACACCAATTAGTGAGGAAGCTAATGATGATGATCATGTAACTTCAGATCGAGTTACTACCGAACCTCGTAGGTTAACCAGAGTAAGATCCGCACCAGAGTGGTACAGTAATCCTGTTCTGGAGGTCATATTACTTGACCATGACGAACCTATGAACTATGAGGAAGCGATGATGAGCCCGATTCTGCAAAATGGCTTAAGGCTATGAAATCTGAGATAGGATCCATGTATGAGAACAAAGTGTGGACTTTGGTTGACTTGCCCGATGATCGGCAAGCCATAGGAAATAAATGGATCTTCAAGAGGAAGATGGATGCTGATAGTTGTGTTACTATCTACAAAGCTCGAATTGTCGAAAAGGGTTTTTGACAAGTTCAAGGTGTTGAATACAATGGGATTTATTCACTCATATCGATGCTTAAAAGTCTATCCAAATCATGTTAGCAATTGTCGCATTTTATGAAACTTGGCAAATGGATGTCAAAACTACATTCCTTAATGGATTTCTTGAAGAAGAGTTGTATATGATCCAACCAGAAGGTTTTGTCAATATGAAAGGTGCTAACAATGGTGTGCAAGCTCCAGTGATCAATCTATGGACTGGTGCAAGCATCTCGGAGTTGGAATATATGCTTTGCTGAGTTGATCAAAGCATATAGTTTTATATAGACTTGCGGTGAAGCCTGTATTTACAAGAAAGTGAGTGGGAGCACTACAACATTTCTGATAAATATATGTGAATGACATATTGTTGATCAGAACTAATGTAGAATTTTATGGAAAGCATAAATGAGTATTTGAAAGGGGTTTTTTAAGGAAGACCTCAATAAAGCTACTTACATATTGAGCATCAAGATCAATTGAGATAGATCAAGACGCTTGATAAGATTTTCAATTAGTACATACCTTGACATGATTTTGAAGTAGTTCAAAATGGAATTGTCAAAGAAAGAGTTCTTGCCTGTGTTGCAAAGGTGTGAAATTGAGTAAGACTCACATCCCGACCATGGCAGAAAATAGAAAGTCATTCCCTATGCCTCAGTCATAGGTTCTATAAAAGTATGACATGCTATGGACCAGACCTATTGTATACCCTGCCTGGGTTTGGCAATGGAGTACAATAGTGATCTAGGAGTAGATCACTGGACATTGGTCAAAATTATCCTTACTGGAATAAGGATATGTTTCACGATTATGGAGGTGACAAGAGGTTCATCATAAAGGGTTACGTCGATGCAAGTTTTGACACTAATACAGATGACTCTAAGTCTCAATCTGGATACATATTGACAGTGGGAGAAATTAGCTAGAGTAGCTCCGTGCTTAGCATTGAAGACATAGAATATTTGCAAAATACATACGGCTCTGAATGTGACAGACCCATTGACTAAACTTCTCTCACAAGAAAAACATGATCACACCTTAGTACTCTTTGGGTGTTAATCACATAGCGATGTGAACTAGATTATTGAGTCTAGTAAACCCTTTGGGTGTTGGTCACATGACGATGTGAACTATGGGTGTTAATCACATACAGATGTGAACTATTGGTGTTGAATCACATGGCGATGTGAACTAGATTATTGACTCTAGTGCAAGTGGGAGGCTGAAGGAAATATGCCCTAGAGGCAATAATAAAGTTATTATTTATTTCCTTATTTGATGATAAATGTTTATTATTCATGCTAGAATTGTATTAACCGGAAACTTTATACATGTGTGAATACATAGACAAACAGAGTGTCACTAGTATGCCTCTACTTGACTAGCTCGTTGCATCAAAGATGGTTAAGTTTCCTAGCCATAGACATGAGTTGCCATTTGATTAATGGGATCACATCATTAGAGAATGATGTGATTGACTTGACCCATTCTGTTAGCTTAGCACTTGATCATTTAGTATGTTGCTATTGCTTTCTTCATGACTTATACATGTTTCTATGACTATGAGATTATGCAACTCCCGTTTACCGAAGGAACACTTTGTGTGCTACCAAACGTCACAACATAACTGGGTGACTATAAAGGTGCTCCATAGGTGTCTCCGAAGGTACTTGTTGAGTTGGCATATTTCGAGATTAGCATTTGTCACTCCGATTGTCGGAGAGGTATCTTTGGGCCCTCTCGGTAATGCAAATCACTATAAGCCTTGTAAGCAATGTGACTAAGGAGTTAGTTGCGGGATGATGCATTGCATAACGAGTAAAGAGGCTTGCCGGTAATGCGATTGAACTAGGTATTGAGATACCGATGATCTAATCTCGGGCAAGTAACATACCGATGACAAAGGGAACAACGTATGTTGTTATGCGGTTTGACTGATAAAGATCTTCGTAGAATATGTGGGAGCCAATATGAGCATCTAGGTTCCGCTATTGGTTATTGACCGGAGACGAGTCTCGGTCATGTCTACATAGTTCTCGAACCTGTAGGGCCCGCACGCTTAAAGTTCTGTGACAATTTATATTATGAGTTATGTGTTTTGATATACCGAAGGTATTTCGAAGTCCCGGATGAGATCGGGGACATGACGATGAGTCTCGAAATGGTTGAGACGTAAAGATTGATATATTGTACGACTACATTCGGACATCGGAAAGGTTTCGAGTGATACGGATATTTTTTGGAGTACCGCAGAGTTACGGGAATTCGCCGGGGAGAAGTTATGGGCCTTATGGGCCATAAGAAGGAAGCACACCAGCCCACAAGGGGCTGGTGTGCCCCCCTTTGGGTAGGAGTCCGAATAGGAATAGGTTTGGGGGTGCGGCCCCCCTTTCCTTCTTTCCTACTCCTCCTTCCCTTCCCTCTCCTACTCCAACTTGGGAAGGGGGAATCCTACTCCCACCGGGAGTAGGACTCCCCCCTTGGGAGCACCTAGAGAGGGCCGGCCCTCCCCCTCCTCCACTCCTTTATATACGGGGGATGGGGGCACCCCATAGACACACAAGTTGATCTGTTGATCTCTCCCAGCCGTGCGCGGTGCCCCCCTCCCCCATATTCGACCTCGGTAATATCGTAGTGGTGCTTAGGCGAAGCCCTACATCGGTAGCATCATCAAAACCGTCATCACGTCGTCGTGCTGACAGAACTCTCCTGCAAAGCTCTGCTTGATCGGAGTTCGTGGGACGTCATCGAGCTGAACGTGTGCTGAACTCGGAGGTGCCGTACGTTCGGTACTTGGATCAGTCAGATCGTGAAGATGTACGACTACGTCAACCGTGTTGTCATAACGCTTCTGCTTTTGGTCTACGAGGGTACGTGGAAACACTCTCCCCGCTCGTTGCTATGCATCACCATGATCTTGCGTATGCATAGGAATTTTTTTGAAATTACTACGTTCCCCAACAATGGCTTCATTTATTAGCTTGTAGACTCATCCTTTCTCGGAAAACGCTATGTTACAGTAACATATTATGTTACTCTAAACACCTCTCTCCTCGTTAACTACATGCCACATAAGCAAAAAAAATTAAAGTGCGCTATGTTACTACCTAAGTTACTCCCACTATGGCTAGCCTAACAAACTCGGACCAAGGTAGTATTTGCTAAGTGGAAAAGCTCCTTCACATTCGCTCCTTGGCTAAGATACCATCACTATGACCAGCCTAAGGCAAGTCATAGTGAGGATTAACTTAGACTAGTAACATGCATATGTTACTAGTTTGTGTTACTATCTCTATAGTAGGGAGTAACATATGTATGGTGTCATACAACACTTTATTTATTAGGTTATAGTTTCATCTTGTTTTGGTATATGCGATGTTACTTATGTTGTGAGTAACTAGCTATGTTACTCAATTTGTCTCTCTTCTCATTAAGTAACTGCAACATCATCTTTGTTGCTTATGTGTCATCTATGTTACTCCCTATATTATTCTCACTAAGGGTAGTCTAAGCCAATTCGTAGTGATATAAGTCTAGTCAATAGTGGATATTAACTTGGACTAGTAACATATGTTACTATTCTATATTACTACCTTCAAAGTGAGGAGTAACATGTGGATGCATGTCATCATTTACTAAGATATAGACTTATTTTGCCCTGACATGTGTTATGTTACAGTAACATACTATATTACTTCAAACATCTCTCTCCTCATTAACTACATGCTACGTAGTCAAATTTTTCTTGCAACATGTTATGTTACTTGCTAAGTTACTCCCATTATGACCAGCCTACAGGACAACTCCAAGGGACCATCCCATTTGGTTCGGCCGCATTAGATTAGGGTGAAATGGACCCAAACCGCGGCCCAACGCGCACCCGCAAACGGACAGTGTCCGTTATTCGTCCGCCCTCGACTCATTTCTAGCTTAAAATTGGGCCACGTTTGCGTTGAAACCGGTAGGTCACGGACGCACGCGGGCGCTCTCTTTGTCCTTCCCTTGGCCCTCCCGTTGGTGGAACAAACCCCCCATTCCCCCTTCGCTACGCGTCCCTCCCCTCCGCCATAGCCGTTGATACGTCTCCAACGTATCTATAATTTTTTATTCTTCCATGCTATTATATTATCTATTTTGGATGTTTCATATGCATTAATATGCTATTTTATATTATCTTTGAGACTAACCTATTTGTTAGAGTTGTGTCAAATATTGTGTACAAGGTAGGTTACAATTGGACTTGTAGTTGTATTGTGTTTACATAGGATATGGAGTCGTGTCCTAATAGGACACTTGTATCCTAGGCCTCTCATATATAGCGGGGGTAGACACACAATGTAACCTATGCCAACATAATAGTACCGGAACACAGGGCAAGTCGGCGGCTTGTGCCGACGTCCAGGGCGGCCGGGTGCGGTATTGTTGCGGTGTCACGGGGAGGAGCGCATGTAGTCATGCCCCGGGGATGTAGCCATATTGGTGAACCTCGTTAACAAATCTTGGTGTCGTGCTCGTGTGATTGCTTGGTCCTCAGATGATCGATGGAGTGCCTCGTATTTATTCTAACCAGTGGTATCATGAGCAAGGTTATGGGAGGTCGATGTGCGTTGATCTAGAGGATTGGATGACCGAAGAATCGATCAGTTGACGAGTTGAGGTGACAGCGTATTGGATAGATCGGTCGGATTTATGGAAGCAACACGGGCCCACGCGCACATATGGAAGTTCCAGCGAGATGGATTGATCGTTCGATCTGTTCAAGCAACTGGCGGCATAGTAGCTGGCTCAGGTGACTCGGTGCAGGCGGCAGGCTTGGGCGACGCGGAAGCGGTGCAACACGTGACGTGCGAAGCCCAAGCAAGGCTCGCAAAACCGGTGCGTGAGCGGTGGGCCATCATGGCCCTGCGTGGAGCAGCCCTTGGCATGGGACGATGATGTGCGTGTACAGGCGTGTGGTGCGGCACATCAAAACACAATCGGAGTGCTTACGAGATTTGTTTGAGCAAAAAAAGGGAGGACTGGGTCCTTGTGTATGGGACGGACGGAGGCAACAGATCAAATCAGCAGATGAAATCCATTGATTGATACGTATACATCGGAAAGCACACATAGGGCAAAGCAACAGCAGCATCAGGAGTTGAGCTAGAGCAACTACACGTGAAGATCAAAAGCTTTTGGTTCAAATTGCTACTAGTATTGGGAGGTGACCACGTTAGGTTTGTTTATGTACTTTGGCATCGTGGAAATAAGCTCGATTATTTTTCACAAGGTCACCTGTAAGACGAATCATGACGCCATCGGGCATCGGGTTTGAGGTGGAGAAGTTCAATGGAACTGAAAACCTTGGGTTATGGCAGACATGGGTGAAAGATTGTTGGCACAACAAGGATGCTTGAAGGCGTTGCGGGAAGTCATGTCAGCTAAGATGATTTGGGAGCCTTGAAGCGTGTCGTTGCAGTCGAACAAGTTCGGCTGAGTCGGATTGGACAGTCTAACGGATCGACGCAAGTCGGTTGGTACAAAAGACGGTGGTGGGATCGGTGATGACGACATAGGAGCGTGATGCTGATGTTGACTGACTTCTGGGCGTGGAAACACATGGCACATGCCCGAGGCTTGTGCGACTTCGACAACACTATGGCGCAGGATTGATTCAAGGTGGTGTATACACGGAGCTTGAAGTCGATGAGGCGCGGGGGTGGACTGATCATCTACCATGGAGTCATGTTGAAGGTGGAGCTGGAGTCTGGAGGACTTCACTTGGTGCTGATTGAGGGGCTACGGCGTAAGAGCTTAGAGAGTCGAAGCTTATTGCAGCGGGAAAAGCGAGTGACACGCAGTTCAGACAGGAGCCTAGTGGTCTGATGGAAGCATAAAACTCATCATCAGTCGGTGATGATCAGTGGAACTCTGAGTGGGGGTTGAGTGGTGTGGATTTGTGACCCTTGAGACTCGACCGGGACAGCGGAGGCTCGACACAGTAATAGCGGCGAGGCGTGTGGTATGCACGGGACATGCAGACAGGCCAGGGCTCTGGTGGTCATACATGTGGTGAGACAACTGCGAATTTGACTCGGGATGATTACAAGCAATGGTGAAATTCCTTCAAGTTTCAGACAGACTGTCAAGAAAGGAGCGATGATGTTGAGTTCAGGTAACTCTTATGTGTGACACCCAATATGTGAGTTGTTCACTTTCACGCAGGTCAGTGATCAGTGTGTGATGGCGTTGGACTGATACTCTGGAAGTTGGGAGCGCAAACTAGAGTAATAGGAACTTAACTTTGCTCGAGTGTTAACTGTAGTCAAGAAAAGAAGGAACTACAAGTTGCAGGTGGAGTCATATGGAGTCTTTGGAGTAGCAGCGGTGCTCATGGGATAAGACCAAGTCCAATGTACATGGAAGTTTGACACATGACGAATTCAAGGTGGTGGAGAATATTCGCCAAGGTGGAGTTTGTTAGAGTTCATCGAATATTGTGTACAAGGTAGGTTATAGTTGGACTTGTAGTTGTATTGTGTTTACATAGGATATGGAGTCGTGTCCTAATAGGACACTTGTATCCTAGGCTTCTCATAAATAGCGGGGGTAGACATAGAATGTAACCTATGCCAACATAATAGCACCGGAACGCAGGGGAAGTCGGCGGGTTGTGCCGGCGTCCAGGGCGGCTGGGTGCGGTATTGTAGCGGTGTCACGGGGAGGAGCGCCCGTAGTCATGCCCCGGGGATGTAGCCATATCGGTGAACCTCGTTAACAAATCTTGGTGTCGTGCTTGTGTGATTGCTTGGTCCTCGGATGATTGATGGAGTGCCTCGGATTTATTGTAACACTATTAACCTAGTGCCCAGTGCCAGTTATTTTTTTTCTTATTATTTTTGGCTTTTACAGAAAATTAATATCAAATGGAATGAAACTATAGGGTGATTTTTCTTTGACCAGAAGAAACCTAGGAAGCTTTGGCAAGAGACCAGAAGACCTACAAGGAGGCCACGAGCCCTAGGGGCGCACCTCCTAGGTTTGTGGGCCCCTCGGAGACCTTCCAACCCTAACTCTAGCACTGTAAATACCCAAATATCCCCCCTACGTCAGAGGGCACACCAAAAATACTTTTTCGCCGCCGCAGGCTTCTGTTCTTGTGAGACCCCATCCTTGGGCCTTTTCACTACAAGAAATATTTCAACTAGTGACCTTCTGTCAGTGACCCTGGAAGAATTGGTCATAGATCTATTACCATTTGAGACCAATTGGTCAAAAGCTGCTCGGGGGGCTCCAAACCCTCAACTATATCGACCATTTTGGCCATAAAGGTCGTAATTTCCTTACACGAAATGGTCATAAAGCAGACATCACTAATACGATGCCTTATTTCTAGCTGATCACGACCAATATAGATGGTCATAACCTTGTAAGTTGTGATGGATTGCTATGACTAGGTGCCACCTCATCAGTTTTGCCTATGTGTCATGTCCATGTGTCAATTTTTGCCCTAGGTTGTGAAGCAACCTATATTTCTGTCATTCCTGAAATTCCCAAAAAATTGGGCATTCTTTACTATCCAAATCATTGCCTCATGACAATATTCAACTCCATTTGCCTGGTAAATCTTCCTCAGCAAATTTCCAAAGTTTTTGTTCAACTCGAACTATTGTGAAGGAAGTACTAGCTAGGCATATCCTAATGAGCTGAATTTTTGCCACATCTTCTATATTCCCAAATCATTGCTCTCCACAAAATTTGAGCCCCATCTAACAATACATGTGAGTGTGGCTTCAACATTCATATTTTTGTCCAGTGTGGTACGTTGCAAAGCAAGTGACACCTAGGCTCCTCCGTTTGAGCTACAAATTTTCCAAGATAGTGTCCTTAGTAGATGATAATCCTCGGCCAGAACTCAGGCCCATTGGCCATGTGCATTTCCCTCACCACTAATCAAACACTTGGGTGCTAATTCATCTTTGAGGATTGTTCGGTCTCCTCGTGAGATTCTTCTGTTGTTATTTTCTTCCAAGCATCTACCTGGGGAGTGCCAAACCTACTAGACATGCCTAGGCTTCCCAGAACGCATGGCAACGCCACGGTCACGCGGTGACCACGCGGTGGGCATGCGAGTCTACACGCTTTGGAGTTGGGGCCCTGCGCCACCGTCCAAACCTCAATGTATCACCACCAAACCATGTACTATGCTTAAACAGATACTTATGTACCTAGAAATGATTTTTGGAAAAAATAAAGAGCAAACTATAAGGCAGCTGCAGTTCAAATTTGACCCGCTTCCAGCTGAATCGGCGAAAATTTGTCTTTTTCACGAGAGGTGGATAAAATATTTTTACACGCAACCATTTTTTCAATTATGCATTAAACATGGCGTAGTATTTTATAAAATTGATTTGGTCTGTTTTTGCAACAATTATTTGGTAGTTCCTTCACAAAAAAACCTCATTTTGGGCACTCGAAAAATGGAAAAAGAATTGTTCGTGCAAAGAAAATGAAAACTCCCTTAGGAAACATTGTTTGGAATTCCAAGATGCGCCCTTGTGCACAATATGAGATCATTTGAACAAACTATGCCATGAATGTGGCCATAAGATTGATCATTTGGCTTAAAAGCCATGAATCTTCATGCATGATAGCTCATTTCTGGGAATACTATTTTAAAATAATTATCATATTACAAGTTTATTATTTTTCTTGGAAACTTGGTCGCATAGGATGACACAATGCGAAGGTTTTCCAATTTTTTATTTTTTTTTCGAATTTTTTATGCCAATTCCAAAATGCAGTCAAAATGGCGAGCTTGACCGTTCCTAGCTAGTGGTTGAATCTTGGAAAAATTTTGATGTTTCTCTGATTGAATAGATACTTATGTACCTAGAAATGATTTTTGGAAAAAATAAATAGCAAACTATGAGGCAGCTGCAGTTCAAATTTGACCTGCTTCCTACTGAATCAGCGGAAATTTGTCTTCTTCACCAGAGGTGGATCAAAACTTTTGACACCCAACCATTTGGTCAATTGTGCATTAAATATGGCCTAGTATTTTCGAAAATTGATTTGGTCCAATTTAGCAACAAATGTATGGTAGGTCCTTCACAAAAAAAACTCATTTCGTGCACTCGGAAAGTGGAAAATGAATTTTCCGTGCAAAGAAAATGAAAACTCCCTTAGGCAACATTGTTTGGAATTCCAAGATGCACCCTTATGCACAATATGAGATCATTTGAACAACTATGCCATGAATGTGGCCATAAGATTGATCATTTGGCTTGAAAGCCATGAATCTTCACGCATGATAGCTCGTTTCTAAGAACATTTTTAAAAAGTTGTCGTATTACAAGTTTATTATTTTTCCTGGAAACTCTATCACATATAATGACACAATGCGAAGGTTTTCCAATTTTTTTATTTTTTTTATTTTTTTTATGCCCGTTTCAAACTGCGGTCAAAACGGCGGGCTTGACCGTTCCTAGCTAGTGGTTGAATCTTGGAAAACTTTTGATGTTTCTCTAATTAAATAGATACTTATGTACCTATAAATGATTTTTGGAAAAAATAAATAGCAAACTATGAGGCAGCTGCAGTTCAAATTTGACCTGCTTCCTACTGAATCGGTGGAAATTTGTCTTTTTCACTAGAGGGGATCAAAACTTTTGACACCCGAACAATTGGTAAATTGTGCATTAAATATGGCCTAGTATTTTAGAAAATTGAGTTGGTCCAATTTTGCAACAAATATATGGTACGTCCTTCACAAAAAAATCTCATTTTGGGCACTCGGAAAATGGAAAATGAATTTTCCGTGCAAAGAAAATGAAAACTCCCTTAGGCAACATTGTTTGGAATTCTAAGATGCACCCTTGTGCACAATATGAGATCATTTGAACAAACTATGCCATGAATGTGGCCATAAGATTGATCATTTGGCTTGAAAGCCATGAATCTTCACGCATGATAGCTCATTTGTGAGAACAGTTTTTTAAAAGAATTATCGTATTACAAGTTTATTATTTTTCTTGGTAACTTGGCTATATATGGTAGGTCCTTCACAAAAAAAATCATTTCGGCACTCAGAAAATGGTAACTGAATTTTTTGTGCAAAGAAAATGAAAACTCCCTTAGGCAACATTGTTTGGAATTTTAATATGCACCCTTGTGCCCAATATGAGATCATTTGAACAAACTATGCATGAACGTGGCCATAAGATTGATCATTTGGCTTGAAAGCCATGAATCTTCACGCATGATATCTCGTTTCTGAGAATAATTTTTTAAAAGAATTATCGTATTACAAGTTTATTATTTTTCTTGGTAACTTGGCCATATATAATGACACAATGCGAAGGTTTTCCAATTTTTTGATTTTTTTTGAATTTTTTATGCCCGTTTCAAAATGCGGCCAAAACAGCAGGAATGACCATTCCTAACTAGTGGTTGAATCTTGGATTTTTTTTGTTTTTCTCTAATTAAATAGATACTTATGTACCTAGAAATGATTTTTGGAAAAACTAAAGAGCAAACTATGAGGCAGCTGCAGTTCAAATTTTACCCGCTTCCTACTGAATCGGCGGAAACTTGTCTTTTTCACCAGAGGTGGATCGAAACTTTTTACACCCGACCATTTTGTCAATTGTGCATTAAATATGCCCTAATATATTAGAAAATTGATTTGGTCTAATTTTGCGACAAATATATTGTAGGTCCTTCACAAAAAACTCATTTTGGGCACTCGAAAAATGGAAAATGAATTTTGCGTTCAAAGAAAATGAAAACTTCCTTAGGCAACATTGTTTGCCATTCCAATATGCACCCTTGTGTAAAATATGAGATCATTTGAACAAACTATGAGATAATTGTCGTTCAAATTTGCCATGCTTCCTATTAAATGGGTGAAATTTGTTTTTTATAAGAGGTGGATCAAAAGATTTTGACATGTAACTATTTGGTCAATTTTACATAAAATGTGGTCTAATATTTTTGAAAATGGAGTTGTGCTATTTTGGAACAAATGTTAGGTAGCTTCTTCACAAAAAAACCTTTTTATGCACTTGAAAAATGGAAAATCATCTTTTTCTGCAAAGTTAATGAAAGTCGTCGAACTATGCCATCGTTTGCCATTCTAAGATGTACACTTATGAAAAAAACGAGATCATTTTGAGAAACTATGTCATTGTTATGTTAAAAAAAATCAGAGTTTTGGGTCCCAACTTTTGAGATTCAAGTGCGAGACAGCCGACCAATGAGACGCGAGGAACCGCTTTCACGCGGATCACCAAATTGGACACAATCTGAGCCATCCATCACGCACCCATCCAACGGTTGAGCTTCTCTCGAGAATCAAAAACCCTAACCCACCCACCCACCATCCCCTCGATCCCCAAGATCCCCACCCGCTGCCACCCCCACTCACCCACTCCAACTCCCCTCGGTCTCCCAGATCCACCCTCGCGCTTGGTCGCGCCGCCCTCCTTCCCGAGCCGCGCCTTCATCCTCTCCTCTCCTGCAAACTCAACCCCGGCCCCGCCGCCGATCTCCACTCCACCAACCCTAGCCCCAGCCCCACCGGTGACTTCCTACCCCACTCCTCGACTGCCCAGCGACATCCTCTACTTCATACCCGCCGGTGACCTCCGCCTTCGACTCCACCTTCTCCTTCTCTCCATGCCAAAACCCTAGATCAATGCCATGGCCACCTCGCAGGTGGCGCACGCAGGAGGAGCCCGTTGATGGCGACACCGGTTAGATCTGGTATGGATCCCCCCTTTCTTCTTCTTCTCCTTCTTCTAGATTTCTTCATCTTGCTCGAATCTCATTGCGTTTGTGCGGGGGTTTTTTGCAGGTCGTCTGGTCAAGAAGGACGCCATCGACAAGCCTGATGCCATGGCGACCTCGCACACAGCACAGGAGGAAGCCAGACATGGCGACAACCGTCAGCCTTTCAGACCTCGACGACTTCTGCCCACGATGGAGGACTGGGGTGAGCGCCTACCCCTACCCCTATCTCTCTCCCTCCAGCGCCTCGATCCCCTTCTCTGTCCTCTGTTTTTGCACCGTGATCCGCGAGTATGAATCCATCCAACCGCATGGTCGATTTGCTGCCTACGCCCCACTAAGGGCGTCTCACTTTACGTGAAAGATTCCTAGGTTTAGGTGATTGATACATAATCGCATAGGTTTCTTCACACTGAACTTGTATGCATGATGTGTAGCTCCGAGGATTCCTCGATTACATGGTTCGGCCTTTAAGCTATGCTATGCAGACGGAAGAAACATTCTATAGTAAACTATGGGGTTGTTGATTAAATTGCTGATGTGTTCACTTCAATGAGAAAAGGTGTAGTTAATTCAGGTTGTGAACATTTCTTAGGAGTTATTTTAAGACATACATGCTTCACAGCACTTTGTTGAAACAAAATGGAAAATAATGGAATAGCTGAACAGGTCCTGTTTGACAGTTTTTTAACATATAGCATTACTTAGGGATATACAAAACTGTTATGGTTACTATTTTGCACTCTAGTTTCTACTTCTCAGTTTCAGTGAAGCATCATTGATAATTTTATAATTTATTTATGCCTGAACACTAGGCTTTAGATTCTTCCCTGATCCGTTGACTCGTGGATTGATTCGTGGCGTGCAAGATTTGTTCCTGGGCTGATGTGGTGTGTTCGCAGGTGTGATTTTTGCAGGCCTTGGACAAGATCAGGTTCGAGAGCCTCATGGACAAGAGTAAGCTTGATGCACAGCCTGACCTCTTCATCCTCATCATCCCCGACAAGGCGACCACCACGCTCACGATCGTCAACAGCGGCATTGGCATGACCAAGTCCGACCTCGTCAACAACCTCGGGACCATCGCGCATAAGCTAAACTCTGTTGTTTATGTCTGCCCTGCATAAGCTAAACTGTGTTAGTTCCATGATCAACTTGTATATGCAGTCAAAGCCATCTAAAATTATTGCCTTTATTGTCCATGTCTTGATGTGATTTGTTCTTAAAACGGTTTGCTAGATAGATCCATGCCTTGTATGTTCTGTGTTCTTTATTATACTGTTCTGGCCTAGGGCAATTAAACATTGTATCTGTTTTTATTGTGATTTGCAACTCTTCAAAAAAACAAACTGTATTATGGAATTAATCATCTGCATGGAATTTCTATGTATTCTAGTAGTTTCTTTTTGATACTGTATTGTTGTATTCCTGATCTGTGTGGGAGCCGATGCTCGATTTTTTCCTGTTTCTGTTTCAGTACTAGTACAATGTAATGATTTCGTGCTTTCATGAAGTATTTTGTGATGTTTTTATCTGTCGAGCAATTTAGAAGACCTGTAGAGCATTTAACTAGACAATTGAATTTGCATGTGCAACTATGCTTGCATGGAATGTTCAATATCAGTTATGTTGTGGTTTCTTGTTCTGTGAGTCAAATTTCATAAGATGGGAGTATCACAACCTGAATGTGCAGCTTATGTAGTTTCTGTATTTTTGTTAAAGCATGGAGTAACTTCTATAGTTTTGTTAAAAATTATCTTGGTCTTGGGCTGATTTGAGTACTACCAAGGGATGTATATTGAACTTTCCTTGCGGATTCAGAGCCTATAGGAGAATTCTACTATGACAACAAATTAACTTGTCTTGAATTACTTCTTTTACTGGATCAGAATGTTCAATTAACTGATTTGCACCTGTTTATGTTTATTTTGTCAACTTCTTATGTTAACTTGTCTTGAATTACCCCTGTATAGTGTAGCAAGTTTGTACTCTTGAATCAAATCATTCCATGCTTAAATGATAAAAATGTCACATTTATAGGATTGTAAACCTGATGTGATTGGAGTAGTTTTTACTCGCTGCTGTTAGTTACTAGTATTCACTGATTTTGCGTCATTTTGCTTGTTTTACTCTTATTTATGCACACAGACTGCCTACAAGTTAATGTGCTGTTAGATTTGCCTTTATTTTGTTCCTAAAAATTTTGTTTGCTAACTTGCAGATGTTGTCCTTCATTCATGTTTTGTTGTGAGCTCCAGGACGAAGATGTTGGGAGAAACATAGAGTTCTAGCTTATTGGAGCTAGTTATACTTAGATAGCTAGTTTTTTTTATTTTTTAGTTGTGTTACCTGATGTGAACTAGTTCTGATGTGAACCATGTTTGGCTGCAATGTGCCAAGTTTGGCTCTGTTTGATTGTATTCATGATGTGAACTATGTTTTCATGATATTTTGTTGTGCTTTGTTTGAAGCATTGTGTAAATATTGGTTATTTATTTATTGGATCATTATGAGGAATATAACCCTAACAACTGGGACCTACTTATTAGAACCTAACAATTGGGACCCATTATGCTAGTGGACCCTTCTCTTCAAAAAAAATCTGAAACTCTGGAGCCCCAAAGCCCACGTCATAGCAAAATAAAGGGTTGAACTGTTGGGCTTGGCCCATGTGGCTAACCAAGATTATCAGGAAAACAAATAAAAAATAAGTTGATTTATTGGGCTTGGCCAAATAATAAATGGGCTGAATTAATTGGCTTGGCCCATGTAGAACACCAAATTGGACCGGGCTAAATCTCAGCAACGACCAATTCAATTGGTCGCAATTTTGCCACATCAGCTTGCCACGTCGGATCTGACGTGGCCTGGGCAGACAGCTAGCAACCAAAGCAGAAGGTCATAGAATCCATGACCTTTTGGTTTGGTCGTGGCCTTCCACGACCTTATCACAGAGAAGGTCGTTAATTTCAATGAACGCCAGCTTTTGACCATCTGTTTTTGGTCAAAAAAGGTTGCAAATGAAAAACAATGACCTTTCAGTGACCAATAGTGATGATCGCAAGTTGACATATTTCTTGTAGTGTTTCCGGCACTCCATCGGAAGGGATTCGATCATGCAGGGCCGCTACACTAACCTTGCTGCCCTCCCGATGATCTGATGATATGTGAGTAGTTTACCATGGACCTAAGAGTCCATAGCTAGTAGCTATATGGCTTCTTCTCTCTCTTTGATCTTCAATACAATGTTCTCCTTGATGTTCTTGGAGATCTATTCGATGTAATCTTCTTTTGCGTGCGTTTGTTGAGATCTGATGAATTGTGGATTTATGATCGGATTATCTATGAATATTATTTGAGTCTTCTCTGAACTCTTTTATGCATGATTGAGATAGCTTTGTATTTCCCTCCAACGTATCGATTTGGTTTGGCCTACTAGATAGGTTTTTCTTGCAATGGGAGAGGTGCTTTGTGATGGGTTCAATCTTGCGGTGTCCTCACCCAGTGACAGTAGGGGTAGTGAGGCACATATTTTATTGTTGCCATTAAGGATAAAAAGATTAGGTTTATATCATATTGCTTGAGTTTAACCCTCTACATCATGTCATCTTGCTTAAGGCGTTACTCTGTTCTTATGAAATTAATACTCTAGATGCAGGCAGGAGTCTGTCGATGTGTGGACTAATAGTAGTAAATGCAGGTAGGAGTCGGTCTACTTGTCATGAACATGATGCCTATATAAATGATCATTTCCTTAGATATCGTCATAACTTTGCGCTTTTCTATCAATTGCTCAACAGCAATTTGTTTACCCACCGTATGTTTTCTTCAAGAGAGAAGCCTCTAGTGAAAACATATGGCCCCCGGTTCTATTTTCTATCATATATTTTCAGATCTACAAAACTGAAAACCCAAAAATGCCTTTCTACAATTTATTTGTGTTTACTTCATTTTTATTTTTTAATTATCTTTTATATCTATCTCTATTAGATCTCACTCTTGCAAGTGACTGTGAAGGGATTGACAGCCCCTTTTTCACGTTGTGTGCAAGTGTTTGTTAGTTTGTGCAGGTGCATATATTGGGGACTTGCTTGTGTTTCCTACTGGATTGATACCTTGGTTCTTAACTAAGGGAAATACTTATCTCTACTTTGCTGCATCATCCTTTCCTCTTCAAGGGAAAAATCAACGCAAGCTCGAGAAGTAGTAGGAAGAATTTCTGGCGCCGTTGCCGGGGAGGTTCTACATCAAGCCTACCAAGTACCTATCATAAACTCTCATCTCTTGCACTTACATTATTTTCCGTCTGCCTCTTGTTTTCCTCTCCCCCACTTCTAAAATGTAAAAAAAAATATTTGCCTTTTTATTTGCCTTCTTTCCGTTCGTCTTTTTGTTTGCTTTTTCTTTGCTTGTGTGCTAGATTGCTTGCTTTGTCACGATGTCTCAAGAAAATACCAAGTTGTGTGATTTTTCCAACACTAACAATAATGATTTTATTAGTACTTCGATTGCTCCTGCCACTAGTGCGGAATCTTACGAAACTAATGTCGCTTTGTTGAATCTTGTTATGAAAGAACAATTTTCTGGTAGTCCTAATGAAGATGTTGCATCCCATCTAAATACTTTTGTTGAATTATGTTATATGCAAAATAAAAAAGATGTGGATAATGATATTTTTAAATTGAAATTATTTCCGTTCTCACTACGAGATCGTGCTAAAACTTGGTTTTTATCTTTGCCTAAAAATAGTATTGATTCATGGAATAAGTGTAAAATGATTTTATCTCCAAGTATTTTCCTCCCGCTAAGATCATCTCCCTTAGGAACGATATAATGAATTTTAAGCAACTCTATCATGAATATGTTTCACAATCTTGGGAGAGGATGAAATTGATGATAAGAAATTGCCCTACTCATGGTTTAAGTTTATGGATGATCATACAAATTTTTTATGCCGGATTAAATTTTGCATCTAGAAATCTTTTAGATTCCGCCGCAGGAGGTACTTTTATAGAAATCACATTAGGAGAAGCTACTAAAGTCCTAGATAATATTATGGCAAATTACTCTCAATGGCATACCGAAAGATCTTCTACTAGTAAGAAAGTGCATGCGATTGAAGAAATTAATACTTTGAGTAGAAAGATGGATGAACTTATGAAATTGATTGCTATTAAGAGTTCTCTTATTAATCCTAATGATATGCCTTTGTCCACTTTGATTGAGAATAATAATGAATCTATGGATGTGAATTTTGTTGGTAGGAACAATTTTGGTAATAAAGGGTATAGAGGAAACTTCAACCCTAGGCCGTTTCCTAGTAATTCCTCTAATAATTATGGTAAATCCTACAACAATTCTTATGGAAATTATAACAAAATACCTACTGATCTTGAGAATAATACTAAATATTACACTAATTCTCAAAAGATTTTCAATGCTATGGTAGAATATAAATTGCTTAAGATTAATGATTTGGCTAGGAAAATTGATAGAATTTCTCATGAGATTGATTCTTTTAAGATTAGATCTATGCCACCCAAGATTGATATTAAGGAATCTCTAAAATACATTCAAGTTTCTATTAATTAAAGTAGAGAGAGAACCGCTAGGATGCGTGCTAAGAGAGATTGGCTAGAAAAAGCATGTTCTTCTAGTTTTTGTGATAATAATGATGAAGATCTTAAAGTGATTGGCGTGACTCCTATTGAATCTTATTTTGCTAATATAAAACTTGATAAATATGGGACTAGATATGAGTCAACTTTAGCTAGAAGGCGTCCCAATAATTCGGAGGGTAAAGATCTTAGTGAAAAATTGATAAAAGTGGGATTGGAGAGGTCAAAACTTTAAGTAGTGATGAACCCACTCTTTTGGACTTCAAGGACTTTAATTATGATAATTGTTCTTTGATTGATTGTATTCCTTGTTGCAATCCATGCTTAATTCACCTCATTCCTATAATCAAAATAAGGTTTTTACTAAACATATCGTCGATGCTATGATGAAATCATTTGAAAAAAACTTGAGTTGGAAGTTTCAATCCCTAGAAAGCTTTATGATGAATGTGAACCTACTATTAAAATTAAGATTGAAAATTATGAGTGTAATACTTTATGTGATTTGGGTGCCAACGTTTTCATTATTCCCAAAACTTTATGTGATGTGCTAGGTTTCCATAAAATTGATGATTGTTTTTTGAATTTGCATCTAGCGGATTCCACTATTAAGAAACCTATGGGAAGTATTAGTGATGTTCTTATTGTTGCAAATAGGAATTATGTTCCCATAGATTTTATTGTGCTTGATATAGATTGCAATCCTGCATGCCCTATTATACTTGGTAGACCTTTCCTTAGAACGATTGGTGCAATTATTGGTAGGAAAGAAGGAAACATTAGTTTTCAATTTCCGTTAAGGAAGGGCATGGAACATTTCCTAAGAAATAAAATTAAGTTACCATATGAATCTATTATGAGGGCTACTTATGGATTTAATACCAAAGATGACAATACCTAGATCTATGCATTATGCCTAGCTAGGAGCGTAAAACAATAGCGCTTGTTGGGAGGCAACCCAATTTTTATTTTGTGTTTTCTGTTTTTATTCTATTTTTCAATAAATACACAATATTAATTCTGTAGTAATTGTGTTTTGGTGTTTTATTTAGTGTTTGAGCCAAGCAAGACCTTTGGGATGGTTTATGGTGATAGTTGATTTGATCTTGCTGAAAAACAGAAACTTTTGCGTCTAGTAGGAGAATTGTTAAAGTTCACAGAAGGGTGATAAACGTCTGAATCTTTTAAACCAGGTTGATATACCAATTGCCTGGATTGTCCTAATTTTTCATAATTGTTGGAGTTACATAAGTATACGAAGTTTCCAGAGTACTACAGAATGTTCTGTTTTTGACAAATTCTGTTTTCTATGTGTTGTTTGCTTTTTTTTGACTAGGTATTGTTGTTTGCTTATTCAGATGAATCTATGGGTAGTATTGGGGGTTATGAACCATGGATAAGTTGTAATACAGTAGATATAACACCAATATAAATTTAGAATGAGTTCGCAACAGTACCTAAAGGGGCGATTTATTTTATTATACTAACGGAGCTTACGAATTTTCTGTTGAGTTTTGTGTTGTGAAGTTTTCAAGTTTTGGGTAAAGATTCGATGAACTACGGAATAAGGAGTAAGAGACTAATATTGGGGATTCCCAAGGCACCCCAAGGTAATATTCAAGGACAACCAAGCATATAAGCTTGGGGATGCCCCAAAAGGCATCCGCTCTTTTGTCTTCAATCCACTGGTAACTTTACTCGAGGCTATATTTTTATTCACCACATGATATTTGTTTTGCTTGGGGCGTCTTGTATTATATGAGTCTTTGCTTTTTAGTTTGCCACAATCATGCTCGTTGTACATACCTTTTGAGAGGGACACACATTAATCGTGAATTTATTAGAATACTCTATGTGCTTCACTTATATCTTTTGAGCTAGGCAGTTGCTCTAGTTCTTCACCTATATCTTTTTAGAGCATGGTGATTGTTTTATTTTGTAGAAATTGATGAACTCTCATGCTTCACTTATATTATTTTGAGAGTCTTGAGAATAGTATGGAAATTTGCTTAGGTTATGAATTTGGTCCTAATATGATGGGCATCCAAGAGGGATATAATAAAAACTTTCATAAAGAGCATTGAATATATGAGAAGTTTAATTCCTTGCATTTGTTTTGAGATATAAAGATGGTGATATTAGAGTCATGCTAGTGAGTAATTGTGGATTGGTAGAAATACTTGTGTTAAAGTTTGTGATTCCCGAAGCATGCACGCATGGTGAACCGTTATGTGATGAAGTCGAAGCATGATTTATTTTTTATTGTCTTCCTTATGAGTGGCTGTCGGGGACGAGTGATGGTCTTTTCCTACCAATCTATCCCCCTAGGAGCATGCATATCAGTACTTTGCTTCTATGGCTAATACTTTTTTGCAATAAGTATGTGAGTTCTTTATGACTAATATTGAGTCGATGGATTATACACACTCTCACCCTTCCACCATTGCTAGCTTCTCTAGTACCGCGCAACTTTCGCCGGTGCATTAAACCCACCATATACCCTTCCTCAAAACAGCAACTATACCAACCTATTATGGCATTTCCATAGCCATTCTGAGATATATTACCATGCAACTTCCACCGGTCCATTTATTATGACACGGACCATCATTGTCATATTGTTCTCATATGCATGAGGCGTTCATATAGAGTCATATCTTTGTTCTAGTATTGAGTTGTAATTCTTGAGTTGTAAGTAAGTAAAAGTGTGATGATCATCATTATTTCAGCATTGTCCCATGCTAGGAAAGGATGATGGAGTCTATGATTCTCCCACAACTCGAGATGAGACTCTGGACTTATAATAAAAAGAGGCCAAAGAGCCCAAATAAAAAAAAAGAGGCCAAAGAACCCAAAAGAAAAAAATGAAAAAAGGAGAGAAAATAAAAAAAATGAGAGAAAAAGATAGAAGGGATAATGTTAATATCCTCTTCCACACTTGTGCTTTAAAAATAGCACCATGTTCTTCATGATAGGAGTCTCCTATTTTATCACTTTCATATACTAGTGGTAATTTTTCATTATAGAACTTCACTTGTATATTCCAATGATGGGCTTCCTCAAATTGCCCAAGGTCATCGTGAGCAAGCAAGTTGGATGCACACCCACTTAGTTTTCTTTTGAGCTTTCATACACTTATAGCTATAGTGCATCTGTTGCATGAAAATCCCTACTCACTTGCATCAATATCAATTGATGGGAATCTCCATAGCCCATTAATTTTCCTAATTGATCTCAGACTTCCTCGTTTTTTGTCTTCTCCTCACAATCACCATACTCTATTCCACCCATAGTGCTATATACATGGCTCACGCTCATTTATTGCGTGAAAGTTGCAAAAGCTTGAGAACAATAAAAGTATGAAACAATTGCTTGGCTTGTCATAGGGGTTGTGCATGATAAATACTTTGTGTTATGAAGATAGAGCATGACAAGACCTTATGATTTTGTAGGGATAACATTCTTTGGCCATGATATTTTGAGAAGACATGATTGCTTTATTAGTATGCTTGAAGTATTATTGTTTCTGTGTTAATATTAATTTTTGTTTTGAATCTTATGGATCTGAATATTCATGACACAATAAATAAAATTACATTGATAAATATTTAGGTAGCATTCCACATCAAAAATTCTATTTTTATCATTTACCTACTCGAGGATGAGCATTAATTAAGCTTGGGGATGCTTGATACGTCTCCAACGTATCTATAGTTTTGATTGTTCCATGCTATTATATTATGTTGATTGGATGTTTTATATGCATTAATATGTTATTTTATATTTTTTTGGACTAACCTATTAACCTAGTGCCCAGTGTCAGTTGCTGTTTTTTCCTTGTTTTTGGCTTTTATAGAAAATCAATATCAAATAGAGTCCAAATGGAATAAAACTTTACGGTGATTTTTCTTGGACCAGAAGAAACCTAGGAAGCTTCGGGATGAGGCCACAAGGCCTACGAGGAGGCCACATGCCCTAGGGGAGCGCCCCTAGGCTCGCGGACCCCTCGGGGACCTTCCAACCCTAACTCCAGCACTATGAATACTCAAATATCCCCCTACGACAGAGGGCACACCAAAAATACTTTTCCACCACCGCAAGCTTCTGTTCTCGTGAGATCCCATCTTGGGGTCTTTTCCACCACTCTGCCAGAGGGGGATTCGATCACGGAGGGCCTCTACACCAACCTTGCTGCCCTCCCGATGATGTGTGAGTAGTTTACCATGGACCTAAGGGTCCATAGCTAGTAGCTAGATGGCTTATTCTCTCTCTTTGATCTTCAATACAATGTTCTCCTTGATGTTCTTGGAGATCTATTCGATGTAATCTTCTTTCGCGGTGTGTTTGTTGAGATCCGATGAATTGTGGATTTATGATCAGATTATCTATTAATATTATTTGAGTCTTCTCTGAACTCTTTTATACATGATTGAGATAGCTTTGTATTTCTCTCCGATCTATCGATTTTGGTTTGGCCTACTAGATTGATTTTTCTTGCAATGGGAGAGGTGCTTTGTGATGGGTTCAATCTTGTGGTGTCCTCACCCAGTGACAATAGGGGTAGCGAGGCAAGTATTGTGTTTTTGCCATTAATGATAAAAAGATAGTTTTTATATCATATTGCTTGAGTTTATCCCTCTACATCATGTCATCTTGCTTAAGGCGTTACTCTCTTCTTATGAACTTAATACTCTAGATGCAGGCAGGAGTCGGTCGATGTGTGGAGTAATAGTAATAGATTTAGGCAGAAGTCGGTCTACTTGTCAGGGACGTGATGCCTATATTCATGATCATTGCTGAGGGAGTCCTGGACTAGGGGGTGTCCGGATAGCCGGACTATCATCATCGGCCGGACTCCAAGACTATGAAGATACAAGATTGAAGACTTCGTCCCGTGTCCGGATGGGACTTCCCTTGGCGTGGAAGGCAAGCTTGGCGATACGGATATGTAGATCTCCTACCATTGTAACCGACTCTATGTAACCCAAGCCCTCTCCGGTGTCTATATAAACCGGAGGGTTTTAGTCCATAGGACGAACAACCATTACAACAATCATACCATAGGCTAGCTTCTAGGGTTTAGCCTCCTTGATCTCGTGGTAGAAACACTCTTGTACTACCCATATCATCAATATCAATCAAGCAGGAGAAGGGTTTTACCTCCATCGAGAGGGCCCGAACCTGGGTAAAAACATCGTGTCCCTTGTCTCCTGTTACCATCCGCCTAGACGCACAGTTCGGGACCCCCTACCCGAGATCCGTCAGTTTTGACACCGACATTGGTGCTTTCATTGAGAGTTCCTCTGTATCGTCACCGATAGGCTTGATGGCTTCTTCAATCAACAACAACGCCGTCCAGGGTGAGACTTTTCTCCCCGGACAGATCTTCGTGTTCGGCAGCTTTGCACTGCGGGCCAATTCACTTGGCCGTCTGGAGCAGATCGAAAGCTACGCCCCTGGCCATCTGGTCAGGTTTGGAAGCCTAAACTTCACGGCTGACATCCGTGGGGACTTGATCTTCGATGGAGTCGAGCCGTAGCCGAGCGTGCCGCACTGTCACGATGCGCATGATCTAGCTCTGCCGCCGGACAGTACCCTGGAGGCCGCACACAAGTCCACTCCGACCCATAGTTCGGAGCCGACCGCGCAGATCGAGAATAGGTGGTTGGACACCGCCTCGGGGGCTGCAACTTCTACGGCGATAGAGCCGAATACCGACCTTGTCCCTTGCAAAGCTTGTGACTCTGAGGTGCCGGACTCCTTGCCGGACTCCGAACCTCCGGCGCCCCTGCCAATCGAATCCGATTGGGCGCCGATTATGGAGTTCACCGCTGCGGACATCTTTCAGCACTCACCCTTTGGTGACATCCTGAATTCGCTAAAATATCTCTCGTTATCAGGAGAGCCCTGGCCGGACTGCGGCCAGGATGGCTGGGATGCGGACGATGAAGAAATTTGAAGCCCACCCACCACCCACTTTGTAGCCACTGTCGATGATCTAACCGACATGCTAGACTATGACTCCGAAGACATCGACGGTACGGACGACGATGCCGGAGACGATCAAGAACCAGCGCCTACAGGGCACTGGAAGACCACCTCGTCATATGACATATACATGGTGGACACCCCAAAGGATGGGGACGGTGAAGAAGCAGCGGAGGCAGATTCCTCTAAGAAACAGCCCAAGCGCCGACGTCAGCGGCGCCGCTCTAAATCCCGCCACAGCAAGAATAGAGATTCCGGCACCGGAGATAATAACACCCCAGAGAGTGCCGAAGACAACCCCCTCCAGCACAATTCAGCACAGGAGGACGGAGTAGCCAGCCCTCAGGAGAGAGCGGCAGACGAGGAGGACGAAAATTACATGCCTCCCTCCGAAGACGAGGCAAGCCTCAATGCGACGAATTCGTCGTGCCCGAGGATCCCGTCGAACAAGAGCGTTTTAAACGAAGGCTAATGGCCACGGTGAACAGCCTAAAGAAAAAGCAGCAACAACTTCAGGTTGATCAAGACCTGCTGGCCGACAGATGGACCGAGGTCCTCACGGCCGAAGAGTATGAACTCGAACGCCCCTCCAAAATCTACCCAAAACGCAAGTTGCTCCCCCGACTAGAGGAGGAAGCATACAAACCTTCATCACCAGCGCACAATACGGCAGACCGACCACCTCGTGGCCGCGACAGAGAGGCATCTAGGCCCTCCATCAGGACCGTACCCCGGCACCACTCGAAAAGCGTGAAGCCACGAGGAAATGCGCCGGACTTGAGGGATAAATTGGAGGACAAGGCAAGACAATCCGGATCTATCTACGGATCACGTGGGCGCCCCACAACCCACGACGACTACCGTCGCGCCGGATACAGCAACTCCGGCCGGGCCGAACACAGCAGACAATGCTCTCTTGAGCTACGTCGTGATATTGCTCAATATAGAGGCGCCGCACACCCACTATGCTTCACAGACAAAGTAATGGATCATCAAATCCCTGAAGGGTTTAAACCCGTGAACATTGAATCCTACGACGGCACAACAGACCCCGCGGTTTGGATCGAAGATTATCACCTTCATATCCATATGGCCCGCGGTGACAATCTCCACGCCATCAAGTATCTCCCACTCAAGCTTAAAGGACCAGCTCGGCATTGGCTTAACAGCTTGCCAGCAGAGTCAATTGGGTGTTGGGAGGACCTGGAAGCCGCATTTCTTGATAACTTCCAGGGCACATATGTGCGACCACCAGACACCGATGACCTAAGCCACATAATTCAGCAGCCAGACGAATCGGCCAGACAGTTCTGGACACGGTTCTTAACAAAGAAAAATAAAATCGTTGACTATCCGGATGCAGAGGCCCTCGCAGCCTTCAAACATACCATCCGCGATGAGTGGCTGGCCCGGCACTTAGGACAGGAAAAGCCGAAATCCATGGCAGCCCTCACATCACTCATGACCCGCTTCTGTGCGGGAGAGGACAGTTGGCTAGCTCGCAGCAACAACCTCAGCAAAAATGCTGGTAGCCCGGATACTAAGGACCACAATGGCAGGTCGCGTCGAAACAAAAACAAACGCCGCGTTAACGGTGATAATAATGAGGATACGGCAGTCAACGCCGGATTCAGAGGCTCTAAACCCGGTCAGCGGAAGAAGCCATTCAAAAGAACCACTCCGGGTCCGTCCAATTTGGACCGAATACTCGACCGCTCTTGCCAGATACACGGCACCCCCGAAAAGCCAGCTAACCACACCAACAGGGATTGTTGGGTATTCAAGCAGGCAGGCAAGTTAATTGCCGAAAACAATGACAAGGGGCTGCATAGCGACGACGAGGAGGAGACCCGTCCGCCGAATAGTAGAGGACAGAAGGGTTTCCCCCCACAAGTGCGGACGGTAAATATACGCAACCCACATACCCAAGAGGGAGCGGAAGCGTGCACTTCGGGACGTATATGCGATGGAGCCAGTCGCCCCGAAGTTCAATCCATGGTCCTCTTGCCCGATCACTTTTGATCGAAGGGACCACCCCACCAGTATCCGCCATGGCGGATTCACCGCATTGGTTTTAGACCCAATCGTCGATGGATTTCACCTCACTAGAGTCCTCATGGACGGCGGCAGCAGCCTGAACCTGCTTTATCAGGATACAGTGCGCAAGATGGGCATAGACCCCTCAAGGATTAAACCTACAAATACGACCTTCAAAGGCATCATACCAGGTGTCGAGGCCAATTGTGCAGGCTCGGCCACGCTCGAAGTGGTCTTCGGATCCCCAAATAATTTCCGAAGCGAGGAGTTAATCTTCGACATAGTCCCGTTCCGCAGTGGCTATTACGCCCTGCTCGGACGAACCGCGTTTGCAAAGTTCAACGCGGTGCCACATTATGCATACCTAAAGCTCAAGATGCCAGGCCCTCGTGGAGTCATCACGGTCAACGGAAACACTGAACGCTCCCTCCGAACGGAGGAACACACAGCGGCTCTCGCGGTAGAAGTACAGAGCAGCCTCTTAAGGCAATTTTCGAGTCCGGCCGTTAAAAGACCGGACATGATTAAACGCGCCCGGAGTAACATACATCAAGACCACCTGGCACGTTCCGAGCACGTGTAGCAATGCGGCCCCAACCCCAGCCCTTGCATGATTGCAAGACAAGCTCTCCGCGTACATCATTACGCTCTGGAAATACCTTGGGCATAGGGGGAGGGGCACGACCACGACAGACCCAGAGTGCGGCTCAACCACACTAGGGGCTCCCAAGTGTGTCGCCTTTTTCTTTTCCTTTTTTATATATCCACAGGACTCCCCTTACCAGAGGCCCTGTCCTGCAGTAGATCTGCCGAACTCACGATGCAATAGCCAGGGAGGAAGAAGGGCTCCGGCGAACAATCAGGTGGTCTCCATTACGAGCATTAAATCTGTTTATTGCACCATTCCGCAGCCTACCCCTGGAGGGGGACATGTCTAATAGTCCAAACCCTTGCTTACCGCACTATTTGTATCATTCTGCACTCATAGCAGAATTCCTTGAATAAACAATGCATCATTTTTCGCTTACAATTGCATTCCTTTTCTTCATATATATGTTCATTTATGACATCATGCATCCGTACAATTTGGTACGGCCGAATACACCAGGGGCTTATGTTCCCCGCATTATGGTGTGATAAGTCCGAACACTTTCACAAGTGCGGCACCCCGAACTTATAGCATTATATGCATCGGCTCCGAATCATGTCTTGGGTCAATAGTTGGGTTTGCCCGGCTCCCATGTTTTGGTACCTTACGTTCCGTTCCGTCGGCTAAGGTAGCACTGGGAGAACCGCTGCGATTGCGCGCCGGTTGAGCTGGGGGAGCGCCTCAGTGGAGAAATCTAAAACTGACCGTCATGATAAGGCGAGAGTTGGTCGCTGTTCGAGAGGTATCTTCGAGTCCTTAAAGACTTATGCCGCTTAGAGCGAGGAACCGGCTGTGTCCGGCCCAGGCGTGGATAGCGCCCCGAACTCGGTCTTCCGAACACTAGGGGCTTCGCCAAAATTTAAAATTATAGAATTCTATGGCTAAGTGAGAGTGTTCAAGCATTATAAGTCCGGTTGCCTTGTTCGTTGTGTTGAGCGCCTCCCTAGATGGACCCAAAAATGGGAACAAGAGCGCTCAAGTTTATCCCGAACACCCCAGCACTCGTGGCATGGGGGCTGAAGCCGACGACTTGCCATCTCTCAGATCTGATAAACGGCCGAACAGAAGGTAATATTTTAAATTAACAAGCGTTGCTTAGCGCATATGAACAAGGTTTTCAGTGCACAGGATAACACATTGCGAGTCTACTCAAGAATTACATCTCTGGGGCACTCATCCGCAATCTTGCGGGCACCCTTCAGGACAGTCTTATAGTACATTTCGGGCGTACGATACTCCTTGCCCTCCGGCGGCGCGTCCGTCAGAAGCCTCTCAGCATCCAGCCTACCCCAGTGCACCTTTGCGCGGGCAAGGGCCCGATGGGCACCTTCAATGCAGGCGGAGCGCTTGATGACCTCCACCCAGGGGCACGCATCCACCAGCCGCCGCACGAGGCCGAAGTAGCTCCCAGGCATGGCCTCTCTAGGCCACAGCCGGACTATGAGGCCCTTCATGGCCTGCTCGGCTACCTTGTGGAGCTCGACCAACTGCTTCAGCTGGTCGCTAGGGGGCACCGGATGTCCGGCCTCAGCGTACTGAGACCAGAAGACCTTCTCCGTTGAGCTCCCCTCCTCAGCCCGGTAGAATGCGGCGGCATCGGACACGCTGCGAGGCAGATCTGCAAACGCCCCTGGAGAGCTCCGAATTCGGGTAAGTAACAGGTAATTTACATTCACATGCTTGCTTTGCATGAAAAATGCCTTACCCGCCGCTATCTTCTTCATCGCCTCAATCTCCTAGAGGGACTTATGGGCCTCGGCCTTAGCGGCTTTGGCACTTTCAAGAGCCGAGGCAAGCTCGGACTCTCGAGTCTTCGAGTCGCCCTCCAAACTATCATGCCTTTCCATGAGAGCCTAGAGCTCTTGCCGCACCTCCTCCACCCGCGCCTCCTGCTTCTCTCGCTCCGCTCGTTCCGCGGCCGCATTGCGTTCGGCCGCGGACACGGCCTCCTACAGGGTCGCCACCTCGTTCATGGCCCCTGCAGTACCCACGTTATCCTTGTTATTTCTATTGCAACCAAAATCCTTTTCTCTAAGGTACAAATTTAAAAATGGTGTTACTCACCTTCTTTGTCCTCGAGCTGCTTCTTGGCAAGGCTGAGCTCTTGCTCGGACCCCTCGAGGTCCTGCTTCAAAGCACCGACCTCCGCAGTCAGTGCAGCAGAGGTCAGCAGCACAACCTGCAAACCCATATTGACATAATTTTTAGCACTCCTGCATATATCTTTTATAGATCCTCAGTTCGGTTTTTCTTTCCGAACACCGAACCGAGCATCAGGGGCTACTGTCTATGCGGTATTACATTGCATATTTTAAAACTTCTTACCTCAAAGCCTGTTAGAAGGCTGCTGGTCAGCCCGCTCTTGGCAAGCTGAACCTTCTGAATCACCGCACTCATAATAGTGCGGTGTTCTTCCTCGATGGAAGCACCGTTGAGCGGCTCCAACAAGTTGTCCGGTGCCTCCGGTTGGACGGAGGCTACCAGTGTTACGGTCTTGCCCTTCTTACGAAGGGGCCGCCTGCCGGACTCTGGAACCACTGCTGGTTCCGGCATGGAGTCCGGCGCAAAGTCCGGGAGGCTGCCTTGCGGCACCTCCGGAGCCTCCTCCTGATGGGTCCCCTCCTGGGATCCCACCTCGGCATCATCAGCATCACGAGGGGTGGAGGCGGTCGGAATGGAATCCACGTCCGACGGAGCCAAGGACCCGCTCGATGAAGCGGGAAGATCATCCTCGGTCGGACTGCAGGTAGTGTGCAGCATTAGAAGGACACTATGTGACACAAAAGAGATATTACAAATCATTCAGGAATCTGAATACTTACGATCTCGCCGGAGGCTTGGCCCTTGAAGGCCACCCTTCATCGCCAACGTTGGCGTTGGCAGAGCTGTCCGGAGGAAGGGTCCTTCCTCTCTTGGACCCTTCGGCCTCCCCTGTCGGGGAAGCCTTCCTCTTCCTCTCTCCACCCTCTTGGGGAGAGTCTTCTTTCTCCTCCTCGTCTTCAGGGGAGGAGTCCGCCTCGGAGCCATCAGATGATGAGTCCGATATCACCTGGCACCGGGAACTCCTTCGGGTTCCCGTGGCCTTCTTCTTGGCCTTCTTCTCCGGCACCACGTAAAGGGCCGGAACCAGCAGCCCCGTCAAACGGGTGTCCGCCGGGTCTTCGGGAAGGGGAGCCGGACAGTCCACCTGTCCGGACGTCCTCTGCCAGTCCTGTCAAAGGCATTGGGAGTTTTAGATCCCACATAAAATTAAATTGTGAAAGAAAATAAGTGTCCCATAGAGGATAACAAAGCTTACCTCACCGGCCGGACGCTTGGTGCTGAATCCGCGGTCTTCCGTCGCGGAAGCGGGGGCTTCTCCGCCCTTGAACAGCACCCTCCAGGCAGCTTTGTACGTCGTGTCGAAGAGCCCGCTCAGGGTCCGGTGCTGTGCCGGATCAAACTCCCAGAAATTAAAGGCCCGCTATTGGCAGGGGAGAATCCGGCGGACGAGCATGACCTGGATCACATTGATAAGCCTAAGCTTCTTGTTCACCAAGGTCTGGAGACAGGACTGGAGTCCTGTCAGCTCCTCCGAACTGCCCCATAGCAAGCCCTTCTCTTTCCAGGAGGTGAACTGCATGGGGACACCAGATCTGAACTCAGGGGCCGCTGCTCATTTAGGGTCACTTTGCTCGGTGATGTAGAACCACCCCGATTGCCACCCCTTGACGGACTCCACGAAGGCCCCCTCGAGCTAGATGACGTTGGGCATTTTGCCCACCATGGCGCCTCCGCACTCCGCTTGGACGCCCTTCACTACCTTCGGCTTGACATTGAAGGTCTTTAGCCACAAGCCGAAGTGGGGCTGGATGCAGAGGAAGGCCTCGCACACGACGATAAACGCCGAGATGTTGAGGATGAAGTTTGGCGCCAGATCGTGGAAGTCTAGGCCATAGTAGTACATGAGCCCCCGGACGAAGGGATGCAACGGGAAGCCCAGTCCGCGGGGGAAGTGGGGAAGGAATACGACCCTCTCATGGGGCCTGGGGGTGGGGATGAGCTGCCCCTTGTCGGGCAGCCGGTGCGCGATGTCGCTGGACAGGTATCCGGCGCCGTGCAGCTTCTCAATGTGCTCCTCCGTAACGGAGGAGGCCAACCACTTGCCTCCCGCTCGGGACATGACTGGAGAAGGTCGAGAGAGATGTGCGGGCTTGGGCGCTGGAGCTCGAGTGCGCGGAGATGGATAAGCAAAGGAGGAAGAAGGCGTAGGTAAAAAGGTGTATCCATATCCCCTTATATGGGCGGACGAATGCGTCCCCACCGGCCTGGTAAAACTTGCTTATTTCCCAAGCGCCACCATCAATGGCGCGGTTGGGTTACCCACGTACGTATTGATGAGAATCCCGGAATAAGGGGAATGTGATCTCTGCTTCGACAGGACGTGCCAAGGAAACCGCTTCGCTATACGCGCTGAGGTGGTATGATAAAAAAATGATTCAAGTAAAGGCTTGGTGGTGGTATGACGTCATGCCACAAAATACGTCAGCAGATTGAACTTGTGTACATATTATTCTCTCTACGGTGGAATGTGGAATTTATTTTGCAGAGCCGAACACTATCCTGGCGTTCACAATCTTCTATGAGTTATTTGGAGGAACCCACCTTGCAATGCTGAACAATATGCGCGCCGGACTCATCGTCATTGAAGCCTGGTTCAGGGGCTACTGAGGGAGTCCTGGACTAGGGGGTGTCCGGATAGCCGGACTATCATCATCGTCCGGACTCCAAGACTATGAAGATACAAGATTGAAGACTTCGTCCCGTGTCCGTATGGGTCCTTGGCGTGGAAGGCAAGCTTGGCGATACGGATATGTAGATCTCCTACCATTGTAACCGACTCTGTGTAACCCTAGCCCTCTCCGGTGTCTATATAAACCGGAGGGTTTTAGTCCATAGGACGAACAACCATTACAACAATCATACCATAGGCTAGCTTCTAGGGTTTAGCCTCCTTGATCTCGTGGTAGATCCACTCTTGTACTACCCATATCATCAATATCAATCAAGTAGGAGTAGGGTTTTACCTCCATCGAGAGGGCCCGAACCTGGGTAAAAACATCGTGTCCCTTGTCGTTACCATCCGCCTAGACGCACAGTTCGGGAACCCCTACCCGAGATCCGCCAGTTTTGACACCGACAATTGCCTTAGATATCGTCATAACATTGCGCCTTTCTATCAGTTGCTCAACAGTAATTTGTTTACCCACCGTATGTTTTCTTTAAGAGAGAAGCCTCTAGTGAAACCTATGACCCCCGGGTCTATTTTCCATCATATATTTTCAGATCTACAAAACTAAAAACCCAAAAATACCTTGCTGCAGTTTATTTGTGTTTACTTTATTTTGCCTTTTTAATTATCTTTTATATCTATGTCTATTAGATCTCACTCTTGCAAGTGACCTTGAAGGGATTGACAACCCCCTATTCACGTTGTGTGCAAGTGTTTGTTAGTTTGTGCAGGTGCATATATTGTGAACTTGCTTGTGCCTCCTACTGGATTGATACCTTGGTTCTTAACTGAGGGAAATACTTATCTCTACTTTGCTGCATCACCTTTTCCTCTTCAAGGGAAAAATCAACGCAAGCTCAAGAAGTAGCAGTCGTCGCTGTCCATTTTTTCGGCCGCTTTGTCGTTGTATAGGTCGGTCGCCCAACTGCCCTGCCCCTCGTCCCACTGCATCGACACAAAGCTCCCACCCCTCGCCCTCTTTCGAAGGAGATCTTTTCGGTGTTTGTGGGATTTCTTTGCCGCCTCCAGTAGTAGAGGGACCACGAGCATCGACGACGCCCATGGGCCCTAACATTGTCTGTCACATGCGTCTCCGCTACTATAGGCGTGCTGCTTGTACGGGGATGCTGATGGGTTCTTCACCATCCGCATCTCCACCGCGAGCATAAGGTGTTCGACACTTTGCTCACAAGGTACCATGGATAGTGGCGACGAGTATTTTTTCAACAACTTCATTTTCTTCAACGGATGACTTGCCATTGGACGACGAAGATCTTGTGGTTGCTGCATCTGTCATGAATGTGCACATTGCCAGGCAGCGGCCTAGGTTCAGGAGATCAATACCAGGCCATGCTCTAGCGTCAAACCACAATTGAGAGAGTAGTCATTCCCTGATTTTACGCTGATTACTTTGAGGATTCTGCAGTCTTCAAACCCCATCTCTTCCAGCGCCGCTTCCGGATGGTGAGGCATGTGTTCAATCGTTTCAAGAGGGGGTGGTAGCATATGATAATTACTTTGAGTGCAAGGGGATGCCATTGGAAAGGTTGGCTTCTCCTCTTATCAAAAATGCACTGCGACTATTCATATTCTTGCATACGGAAATCCCGGCGATCTTATGGATGAGCACGTACGCATGAGTGAGTCCACATGTCTCGCATCTATTTACATGTTCTGCATGGATGTGGTCACATTGTTTGTCCAGTGTTTGCAAGGCTTGTAGAAGGCCACTATCCAGAGGTCAACTTTGAGATCAATGGCCACCATTACAACAAGGGATACTACCTAGCTTATGGTACTTATCCTCAGTGGTCAACTCTTAAGAAGACAATACCCAATCCGGAAGGAGTGATGAAAAAAAGATTTTTCCCAAGAACAAGAGAGTGCTAGGGAAGACATGGAGCATGGTTTTGGTGTGCTTCAATCTCGATGGGCTATCATTCGACACCATGCACTAACATGGAGCACTGACAAGCTTTGGGAGGTGATGACTGCTTGTGTGATCATGCACAAACATGATCATGGATGATGGGCGTATAAGTAAGCAAGCAGTTGGCCGTTATGTAGCTCAATTAAAGTCTTAGGGAGCATAATGAACAACAGAGGGATTCATACAAACCTACTATAGCAAGCAAAACTATGCAATCATTAGCCTCGTATAAACTAGATTGTGAGCCTGATGCAGTTAATAGTTGGTTGATAGACTTCAAAGCTTCAGGCACACTTCGGCAGAGTAATTAAATGGTAAGGCCTTTAATTATGTGAACTAATAGTTATACAAGTACTCCTACCCAACATCTGGCATCATTGTTTGGGCATCTCATTAGCTGAGGACAAATAAAGCAAATGAAAAGAGCAATTTAACTATGACTGAAATAAATAAGAAATTGAACTGTTGAGTTGGCAGCATGCATACATGCATGCCTCAATAACATCCATGGCCTAGCTACATTTACTATATAAAGGAACAAGTAATGTAATAGTGTTTTCCCCCAATGAAGTATCTCGACTAGTATGTAATCGAGATCCTAGTAATGATAGGGAGGCTAATGATGTGAATATGTGTTTGGTTATGACATTTATGACACCAACAACTCTACCGTAGCAGGAAGCAATTTCACACAGGTTCATTACTATAAGATGTTTTAGATATTTAAAAGTAGACTACATCCGTAATGAGTGAACAGACACATTAAAATGTGTTTACATGCATCTGATTTACAAAAAAGTTAGAACATCATATAGTAGTGAGCGGAGGGAGTTTTAATCAATGGCCCAATGACAGGGTTACAAGTGAAGAATCCTACGCAAGCACAATGTCAAACAAATAGAATGTCCTGATAATTGTAATACAGTGACTTACCATAACTGGTTGAACAGGCTCAGCACTGCTCCTCCTTCTCTTGCAAGGCTCTTTCCTAACATCTTGTACATGGAAATCCTCAATCTTATCTTGATTGCACCCCCTCTGCAAGGTGACACAAACTAGTTACTGGTCTCCTTGGAAGATAAATATGCATACCTTCCAGTCTGTGAACAACACCAAAGGATGAGTTTATAACAAGACAACACCACATAATGAAACATGCCACATCTCTTGCACACAATGAAATGAGCATTTACTATGTGTGTGCTGTGTAAAAACTAGGCATACCTTCAAACTGGACCTCCAGGTACTCTTGGAGAGCCTACTATAGTGTACAGCCAAACCTTTATGTCACCTATGAGTTATACAAGCCCCCACAACAATAGCCCTTAGTGTTTAAATTGTTGACAAGCTCAGTTAGGTCAAAAACATCAAGTAATCAAAGCAAACAGTCCTAATATGGTTGGCTGATACAAACAAGCAATTGAACAGATGTGTGAGCAAATCTTGAACAACACTGAATTACATATCAAGAAAAGAAGCATAGAATGAGGCTTAAAGACCATCACTTGACTGACCAGATTTAAGGAGCATTTAAACATCATGTGCAACGTATGAACTAACATAAACATTGCATATTTCAAATTCTATAATCGAATGCACATGTACTAGGTTATGCCATGTATGATACCTAAATGTACACTATAGCAGGCAGGAGTGATTTATCATTGCACACACAATTGAATTGCGGGTTAAGGTTAAGTTATGGGCTTGGGCTTAACTTATTTCACTTTGGTGTGTGTGTGGGGGGTGGGGTGCTTCGGGTCGAAGCTCACTAAAAATTGAAGGGAAGGGGAATAGCGAAATGTCTCTGTTGTCTGCCTATATTACACTCAAAATGCCACTGCTCACACCCGCGTCACATGTGACTCTCAAGTAAAATCAAACACGCAAGCATTCATTGCCCTGCCCGCTTGCATCTCCTCTCCCCTTTCCCTCTACCTTGATCTCTTGCTTGCAGCGCTAGGGTTCCTACAGCGAGCCGTAGCCACTAGTCCCATCTGGCCTGCTCCTCGATGATGCTCTGTGCAGCTAGGCTACATAGCCGACGGGTAGGGCCAAATCTCCCCGGTTGTTGCTCACCTCCTGTTATTTTCTGGTGATGCCAGCCTCACCCCGCAGCCGAACCAGTCACAACCCTCATACTCCCCTCGGCGTGGGCATCCACTAATGCGGCTTCACCGGCTCCGGGTCATTCCCTTCCTCGGCCTCGCCATCGTCCACCATGTTGATGCTCTCGACGCGACATGGTCAACGTGGTCAACAATCGACAGTCATCAGAAGAGGGATGTAAGTGAAGAGCCTGATAGTAGGGACCCACATGGTCCACGCCGCACGCAAGCAAGTGCAACCTTGTTACGTGAAAAAATGAATCCCCCCTGACCGTTGGGACCCACCAGCTATATCTTCACATGCAAGGAAGTGCCTCCTTACTAGGCAAAAAATAATGATTGCTCCCTTTGACAACTGGGCCCATCATATTTGGAGGCTGACTTGTGGCCCTACTCAGTTGATGCGTACGCAGGGCTTTGTCAACTTAGTCAACAAATGATTCTATCAGCAGTGACCATTGGATGCCAATCCAACAGTTATTCTGCTTCTTCAGCCTCTAATTTTCTTGAAGCAGCCACGTAAACCAGCGCCGGCGGGACCCCCCTGCTCCTGCCTCTCATGGCTGGCTGTGCTGCCACCCAGGCCTCGCCGCCCCCTCTTACTCCAACCGCTGGCTAGGCCATCCCTCTATTCACCCACAACCCCTATTATTCTGTGGCGACGGCACACCGCAGCTGAACGAGTCAACCCTCGTACTCCCCTCCGCATGGGCATCCACTGCCGCGTCTTCCCCAGCTCTACGTCGTTCCCTTCCTAGGCCTTGCCATCGTCCATCACCTTGGTTCTCTCGGCGCGGTGTGGTCAAAGAATGACAGCCATCGGAAGACAACTGTACGCGGTGACGCTAAGAGCTAGACCCACCAGCTACATCTTCGAACACAAGGAAGTGCCTCCCTATTACACACAAAAAAATGATTCCTACCGCTGATAGCTGGGACCCACCAACTATATCTTTGCACACAAAGAAGTGCCTCCTTATCCTCCCTGATAGCTGGGACCCACACGGTCGAAGCGTACGTAGCGTTGTTTGTCTAGTCGCCAATGTGTACGTACATATTGGCCGATCGGTGTCTCTGCAAGGATGAACTATGGCCGACCAAGCAGTGGCACATGTCGTACTATAGTTCGGCCCCTACATAGCAGTCCATGTAGTCCAGTCTAAATGGAGTACATGTACGTACATCAATGCTCCAAAAACTACGGGCATGTACGTACATACGGGCGGGGTCTCGAGCGCGTACTCGCGCATACATATGACTAGGGATCGTCTACATGGAGATAGCAGCAATGACATCGTGTTCATCGGTAACCAACCGGCTGGGTCAGAACAGAGAAACAACGTCATGTTCATCAGGAGCTAACTGAACGCGTCATGTTCTTCGGGAGCCAACCGACTTGGAAGTAATGGCCGAAACGGGGTCTGGTGTACCGTAAAACGGAGGAAAATGGGGTCCTATTCATCCAAGCCCCACCATAGGGAACTGTTCATCCAACCCCCACCATCAGGGTCCTGTTCATTGGGAAGGGTCTGGTGTACCACAAAACAGAGGAAACGGTCTTCTGCTCGACCGGCTACGGTCGAAATGGGATCCTGTTCACCAGGAGGGGTCTGGCGTACCGCAAAACTAAGTAAACGAACTTCAGTACGAGCACTATGGTTGAAACGGGGGTCCTGTTCATGGGAAGGGGTGTAGTGTCCCGCAAAACGGGACTCCACGGGCTACTGTTCATCCATCATCTACTACCTCGCTCTAGCCTCCATGGGCTACTGTTCATCCACCGCGGCTTCCTCCTACCTCGACCTGCTACTGTTCATCCACCGCAGCTTCCTCCTGCCTCCACCAGCCATTGTTCATCCATGAGCTACTGTTGAACCAGCCCTCCACGGGGTCCTATTCATCCACCCCAACCGGCTTGGGTGTGGCGGCCTCCTTGGGGTCCTGTTCATCCAACAGCAGTGGCCTACTACCATAGGGTCCTGTTCATCCAACCCCCACCACCAGGAACTATTCATCCAACCCCAACCAACCGGCTAGACTCACCACATCTCGACTCGTTCAACCAACCCCCAATGGTCACTGTTCATCAAGAGGCATGTTTGATCGGCTTCAGTAAGCAGCAGCAGCGATTGATTGATCGGGTTCAGTGCTACTTTTTGAGCTTGTGTTGACTTTTTCCTTGAAGAGGAAAGGGTGATGCAGCAAAGTAGAGATAAGTATTTCCCTTAGTGAAGAACTAAGGTATCAATCCAGTAGGAGGCACAAGCAAGTCTCCAATATATGCACCTGCACAAACTAACAAACACTTGCACACAACACGAAAAAAGGGTTGTCAATCCCTTCACACTCACGAACAAGAGTGAGGCCTAATAGAGATAGGTATAAAAGATAAATAAAAGAGCAAACTAAAGTAAATATAAATAAATTGCAGCAAGGTATTTTTGTTTTTTTTGGTTTATAGATCTGAAAATATATGATGGAAAATAGACCCGGGGGCATAGGTTTCACTAGAGGCTTCTCTCTTGAATAAAGCATACGATGGGTAAACAAATTACTGTTGAGCAATTGATAGAAAAGGGCATAATTATGATGATATCTAAGGCAATGATCATGAATATAGGCATCACGTCCGTGACAAGTAGACCGACTCCTGCCTTCATCTGCTACTATTACTCCACACATCGATCGTTATCCAGCATGCATCTAGAGTATTAAGTTCATAAGAACGGAGTAACGCCATAAGCAAGAAGACATGATATAGAGGGATAAACTCAAGCAATATGAACCCCATCTTTTACTCCTTGATGGCAATAATACAATACGTGTCTCCCTACCCCTTCTGTCACTGGGTGAGGACACTGCAAGATTGAACCCAAAACTAAGCACCTCTCACATTGCCAGAAAAACCAATCTAGTTAGCCAAACCAAATCGATAGTTCAAAGATAAATACAAAGATATATTAATCATGCATAAAAGAGTTCAGAGAGGACTCAAATAATTTTCATAGATAATATGATCATAAATCCACAATTAATCGGATCTCAACAAACACACCGCAAAAGAAGACTACTGATACGTCTCCAACGTATCTATAATTTTTGCTTATTCCATGCTGTTATATTATCAATCTTGGATGTTTTATAATCATTTAATAGTCATTTTATATCATTTTTGGTACTAACCTATTGACATAGTGCCAAGTGACAGTTGTTGTTTTCTGCATGTTTTTTACATCACAGGAAATCAATATCAGTCGGAGTCCAAACGCAATGAAACTTTACGGAGATTTTTTTGGGACCAGAAGGAATGTAATGGGCCCTGGCTGCGCTTGGGGGTGCCTCGAGGAGGGCACAACCCACCAGGGCGCGCCAGGAAGCCCAGGCGCGCCCTGGTGGGTTGTGCCCACCTCGGGTGCCCCCCGGACCGCCTCTTTGCTCTATAAATACTCCAATATTCCAGAAACCCTAAAGGCCTCGATGAAATATTCATCCAGACGCCGTAGAGTCCAGAACCACCAGATCCAATCTAGACACCATCTTGGATGGGGTTCACCACCTCCACTGGTGCCTCTCCGATGATGCACGAGTAGTTCTTTGTAGACCTTCGGGTCCGTAGCTAGTAGCTAGATGGCTTCATCTCTCTCTCTCTGAATTCTCAATACAATAGTCTCTTGGAGATCCATATGATGTAACTCTTTTGCAGTGTGTTTGTTGGGATCGATGAACTTGGAGTTTATGATCAGATCTCTCTTTTATATACATGAAAGTATTAAGTTTCTTTGATCTGTTTTATGCATGATCTCTTATAGCCTCGTATTTCTTCTCCGATATTTGAGTTTTGTTTGGCCAACTCAATCTATTTATCTTACAATGGGAAGAGTTGCTTTGTAGTGGGTTTGATCTTACGGTGCTTTCCCAGTCACAGAAAGGGAACCGACACGTATGTATCGTTGCTACTAAGGATTAAACGATGGGGGTCTATCTTTACATAGATAGATCTTGTCAACATCATGTCATCGTTCTTATTGCATTACTCTGTTTTCCATGAACTTAATACACTAGATGCATGCTGGATAGCGGTTGATGTGTGGAGTAATAGTAGTAGATGCAGGCAGGAGTCGGTCTACTAATCTTGGATGTGATGCCTATATAATGATAATTGCCTGGATATCATCATGAGTATTTGAAGTTCTATCAATTGCCCAACAGTAATTTGTTCACCTACCATTTGCTATTTTTCTCGAGAGAAGCCACTAGTGAAACCTACGGCCCCCCGGTCTCTTTCTCATATTATTTGCCTTTGCGATCTACTTTTTTCTTGCATCTATTTTCAGATCTATTAAACAAAAAATACAAAAATACCTTGCTGCAATTTATTATTATTTATTTTATTTGGCGTTCAATCTATCAGTTTACTACAAATTTATCTCACGTCTGTTTGCCTACTTGAGGCGCCGTACCCCGGAAGGGGTTGACAACCCCTTTAATACGTCGAGTTGCAAAGATTTCTTATCTGTGTGCAGGGGCTGTTTACGTTGTGTTGCTTGGTTCTCCTACTGGTTTGATAACTTTGGTTTCATATCTGAGGGAAATACCTACCGCCGCTGTGCTGCATCATCCCTTCCTCTTTGGGGAAATACCAACGTAGCTTCAAGCGACATCAAAAGGAATTTCTGGCGCCGTTGTCGGGGAGGATCTTCAACATATACCAGATTCCTAATCACAAATCTCATCCCCTTGCAATTTACATTATTTGCCATTTTCCTCTCATTTTCCTCTCCCCCACTTCACAAACAATTGCCGTTTTATTCGCCATCTCTTTTTCTTTCGTCGTTTTCTTGCCCGATCTGTTTTTGAGTGCAATCTTGTTGTGTAGTCATAATGACTCTAGAGAACACCAAGTTATAGGATTTCTCAAATACCAACAACAATGTTTTTATTGGCACTCCGATTGCTCCTCCCGCCACTAGTGCGGTGTCTTGTGATATTAATACTACTTTGCTAAATCTTGTTACGAACAATCAATTTTTAGGTACTCCTAATGAGGATGTCGCATCGCATCTTAATACCTTCGTGGAATTATGCGATATGCAAAAGAAAAAAGATGTGCACAATGATGTGGTGAAGATGAAATTATTTCCGTTTTCTTTTCGTGATTATGCAAAAAATTGGTTCTCTTCTTTGCCTCGCAATAGTATCGATTCTTGGAATAAGTGCAAAGATGTTTTTATCACTAAGTATTTTCCTCCCACAAAAATTATTTCCCTTAGAACCCAGATCATGAATTTCAAGCAACTTGAACATGAGCATGTTGCACAAACTTGGGAAAGGATGAAAATGATGCGGGTGGGACTTTTATGGAAATTACTTTGGGTGAAGCCACCAAATTGCTTGGTAATATTATGGCAAATTATTCACAATGGCATACCGAAAGAGCTCCTACTAGTAAAAAAGTTAATTCGGTTGAAGAAATTTCTGCTTTGAGTGAAAAAGTTGATGCTCTTATGAAATTGGTTGCTAGTAAAAGTTCTCCTATTGATTTTAATGACATGCCTTTGTCTACTTTGTTTGAGCAAAATAGTGATGCCATAGATGTGAATTTTATCTCTCAAAATAATTTCAACAACAATGCTTATAGAGGTAATTTTAATCCTAGGCCTTTTCCTATAAATCCCTCTAATAATTATGGCAATTCCTATGGAAATCAATCTTATAATAATAATAGGAACACCTCTTATCTTGATAACAATATTAAAGAATTTATCAACGCGCAAAAAGTTTTCAACACTTCCATACAAGAAAAGTTGAGTAAGATTAATGATTTGTCTAGAAGTGTTGATAGAATTGCCCACGATGTGGAAAATATCAAGATGAATTTTTTTGAGCCTAAAGTAGATGAATCAATTAAAGCTCTTTATGTTTCTATGGATGAAAGTAAGAAAAGAACCATTATGCTTAGATCTAAAACAGAATTTTTGAAAAAGCGTTTTCTAGTGATTTCTTTCACAAAAGTCATGAAGATCTTAAAATGACTGGCGTTTCTTCTATTGATTCCTTGTTTAGTAAAGATAAGATTGATTAAAAAGGGACTGGAGAAAAGTCAACTTTTGGTAGAAGGCATCCCAATATTTCGGAGGGTGAAAATCTTGTTGACAAAATTGATGAAAGTGGGTTTGAAGAGGTTAAAACTTTAACTAGTGACGTGCCCACTCTTTTGGATTACAAAGACTTTTATTATGATAGTTGCTCTTTGATTGATTGTATTTCTTTGTTTCAATCCATGATAAATTCACCCCATGCTTATGAACAAAATAGAGCTTTTCCTAAACATATTGTTGATGCTACGATGAAAGTTTTTGAAGAAAAAAATGGAATTGGAAGTTTCAATTCCTAAAAAATTGCATGATGAGTGGGAACCTACTATCAAAGTCAATATTAAAAATTATGAATTTTTTTTGTGTGACTTGGGTGCTAGTGTTTCTACAATTCCGAAATCTTTATGTGATTTGCTTGGTTTTACCGATCTTGAAGATTGTTCTTTAAATTTGCACTTGGCGGATTCCACTAATAAAAAGCCTATGGGAAGAATTAATGATGCTCTTATTCTTGCAAATAGGAATTATGTGCCCATAGATTTTATTGTTCTAGATATTTATTGCAATCCCTCTAGTCCAATTATTCTTGGTAGACCGTTTTTACACACTATCGGTGCCATGATTGATATGAAAGAAGGCAATATTAAGTTCTAGTTTCCATTGAGGAAGGGTATGGAACACTTTTCTAGAACAAGAATTAGGCCACCATATGAATCAATCATGAGAGCATCTTATGGATCTCGAACCAAAGATGACAAAACATAGATCCTTGCTTTATGCCGAGCTAAGGGCGTAAAACTATAGCGCTTGTTGGGAGGCAACCCAATGAATAAAATTTATTTTTGCCTTTTGCTTTCTGTTCTTGAGTGTTAGCACAATTATGCTAATTTTATTATTGTGTTTTTTGTGTGTTTTAATTAGTGTTTGTGCCAAGTAAAGCCTTTAGGATCTTCTTGGGTGATAGTTGTTTGATCTTGCTGAAAAACAGAAACTTTTGTGCTCAAGAAAACAATTCTAGTTTTTTACCAGAGCGTGATAAAATACTAATTATTTTTTTCAAAAGATTAATATACAAATTGTTCAAGCCGTCCTAATTTTTCAGAATTTTTGGAGTTCCAGAAGTTTTTGTTTAAGTCAGATTGCTACAGACTATTCTGTTTTGACAGATTCTGTTTTCCTTGCGTTGTGTGCTTATTTTGATGGCTCTATGGTTTTCCTTGATGGGTTTTTTCCATAGAAAAGTTAGAATACGGTAGATATAATGCAAAAAACAAAATATGAATTGGTTTGGTACATTACTTATAGTACTGATTTGCTTTCTTTTACTAACGATCTCATGAAGGATTTGTTGAGTTGTGTGATTGAAGTTTTCAAGTTTTGGGTTATCTTACGATGGATGAAGGAATAAAGGATAGAAGAGCCTAAGCTTGGGGATGCCCCGACATCCCAAGATACTATCCAAAAATGAGCAACCAACTAAGCTTGGGGATGCCCCCGAGTGGCATCCCCTCTTTCTTCTAATAACCATCGGTATTTTACTCGAAGCTATATTTTTATTCATCACATATTATGTGTTTTGCTTGGAGCGTCTTGTATGATATGAGTCTTTTCTTGTTTTATTTTGTTTTTTAAGTCTTGATCCTTCCTGGACAAACCTATTTGAGAGCCAAAATTATGTCATGACTTGTTAGAATTGTTCTCTATGCTTCACTTAAATTTTTATGAGCAATGGACTTGCTCTAATGCTTCACTTATATCTTTTTGAGCACGGTGTGCTTTAGTATTTTTGAAGAAATGCTCTCTTGCTTCACTTAGATTTATTTGAGAGTTAGTAAAATTTTCAAGAAATTCTCTCTTGCTTCACTTATATTAATTTGAGAGAAATAAAAACTTATGCTCATGATCTTCACTTATATTTGTTTGAGATTATGAAAAGCAACACATGAAAATTAGTCCCAAAGTGAAAGATATCCAAGAAGGATATAATTAACTTTCATGAAGATCATTGGACAAAATAAAATGGATTCTTAGTAATAGTTTTGAGATATGATGATGTGATATGTGAGTTATGTTGACGAGTAATTATGCTTTAGTAAGAATATTGGTGTTAAGGTTTGTGATTCCCTATGCAAGTACGGAAGTCAATAGTCATGCAATGAAATTATATCCTACTTGTGGTGCATTATTCAGTGTTATTATGCTTAATGCTTGCTTATGAGATTATTCGTTTCTTGGTTGGTCACTTCTCAATCTTTTGCTAGCCTTCATTTTGCACTAAGTATGATCTCTACTTGTGCATCCAAAAACCTTTAAATCAGTTTTGCCACATGAGTCCACTATATCTACCTAGGTGCGGTATTCTTTTGCCGTTCTAAGCAAATTTGTATGTGCCATCTCTAATTTTCAAAATAAACCTCTCTTTTGTGTGTTCGTACTGCTCGCGGAGCGGTGAGGGGTGGCTAATATTTTCCATGCTAGATGGGTTATTCTCAAGATGAGTGTTTATTCACTTGTCATTGCACGAGAGTAAGGCAAAGGTATTAGGGATGCCCAGTCCCGAAATGAAAAATGAATTTATTTATATTGTCAAATAATAAATTCCTTGGAAAGTGTTTGTATGGAAGGCAACCGTGGATACAGCTAGCCATGGAAAGTGAAATTATGGTTGAAAAAGGAATACACTTTATTTTATGTTTGGGAACCGCCTATGATATATCTAGCATGGAGAGTGTTGGGAACTCTAAGTGGTTTTCGTTGGTGGGATGGATACACCTCCCAAAATGTTTTTATCTCTAAGTTTTTCGCTTTAAGCTCTGGCTCCTCTACGAATCCCTACTTCCCTCCGCGAAGGGCCTTTCTTTTACTTTATGCAATTTTTATTTTTGAATTTGAGTCTCCATGTTCTCTTACAAAAGCACCAACTAGGAGGCAATATGATCGTACTTAAGTATTGGGTGGAACTAATATGCGAGTGTGTTTCATGATTGGATCAATGGTTGAGCATGATGGGCTAGGGATAACTTATTTTAGCGTTGATATTTTGAAAGACATGGTTGCTTGTTGATATGCTTGAGTATTTAAATTATCATGTCAAAACTAGACTATTGCTTTGAACAATATAAAATTCCAAATGTCCATGCTATAAAGAAAAGAATATGATATGACATGATAGGCCGCATTCCACATCAAAAATTCTGTTTTTATCACTTCCCTACTCGAGAACGAGAAGGAGTTAAGCTTGGGGATGCTAATATGTCTCCAACGTATCTATAATTTTTGCTTGTTCCATGTTGTTATATTATCAATCTTGGATGTTTTATAATCATTTTATAGTCATTTTATATCATTTTTTAGTACTAACCTATTAACATAGTGCCAAGTGCCAGTTGTTGTTTTCAACATGGTTTTTACATCATAGGAAATCAATATCAGACGGAGTCCAAACGCAATGAAACTTTACGGAGATTTTTTTTGGACCAGAAGGAACGTAATGGGCCCTAGATGCGCCTATGGGTGCCTCGAGGAGGGCACAACCCACCAGGGCGCGCCAGGAGGCCTAAGCGCGCCCTGGTTGGTTGTGCCCACCTCGGGTGCCCCCCAGACCGCCTCTTTGCTCTATAAATACCCCAATATTCCAGAAACCCTAAAGGCATCAACAAATTATTCATCCAGCCGCCGTAGAGTCCGGAACCACCAGATCCAATCTAGACACCATCTCGGATGGGGTTCACCACCTCAATTGGTGCCTCTCCGATGATGTGTGAGTAGTTCTTTGCAGACCTTCGGGTCCGTAGTTAGTAGCTAGATGGCTTCATCCCTCTCTCTCTCTAAGTTCTCAATACAATGATCTCTTGGCCATATGATGTAACTCCTTTGTGGTGTGTTTGTTGGGATCGATGAACTTTGAGTTTATGATCAGATCTATCTTTTTATATCCATGAAAGTATTTGAGTTTCTTTGATCTCTTTTATGCATGATCTCTTATATCCTCATATTTCTTCTCCGATATTTGGGTTTTGTTTGGCCAACTTGATCTATTTATCTTGCAATCGGAAGAGGTGCTTTGTAGTGGGTTCGATCTTACGGTGCTTGATCCTAGTAACAGAAAGGGAACCGACACGTATGTATCGTTGCTACTAAGGATAAAACGGTGGGGTTTATCTCTACATAGATAGATCTTGTCTACATCATGTCATTGTTCTTATTGCATTACTTCGTTTTTCCATGAACATAATACACAGATGCATGCTGGATAGCGGTCGATGTGTGGAGTAATAGTAGTAGATCCAGGCAGGAGGCAGGCTACTAATCTTGGACATGATGCATATATAATGATCATTGCTTGGATATCGTCATGAGTATTGGAAGTCCTATCAATTGCCCAACAGTAATTTTTTTCACTCACCGTTTGCTATTTTTCTCGAGAGAAACCACTAGTGAAACCTTCGGCCCCTGGGTCTCTTTCTCATATTATTTGCCTTTGCGACCTACTTTTTCCTTGCATTTATTTTCAGATCTATTAAACCAAAAATACAAAAATACCTTGCTGCAATTTATTCTTATTTATTTTATTTTGCGTTCGATCTATCAATTTACTACAAATTTATCTCACGTCCGTCTGCCTACTTGAGGCGCCGTAAGCCGGACGGGATTGACAACCCCTTTAACTCGTCGGTTGCAAGGATTCGTTATCTGTGTGCAGGGGTTGTTTACGTTGTGTTGCTTGGTTCTCCTACTGGTTCGATTACCTTGGTTTCATATCCGAGGGAAATACCTACCGCCGCTGTGCAACATCATCCCTTCCTCTTTGGGGAAATACCGACGTAGCTTCAAGCGACATAAATTATATCGGATAGAACTCCAAGAACAACGAGAAGAATATTGTATTGAATATAAAAAAGAGAGAAGAAGAAGCCATCTAGCCACTAGCTATGGACCCTTAGGTCCGTGGTAAACTACTCATGCTTCATCGGCGAGGCAACAAGGTTGATGTCGAGGCCCTCCGTGATCAAATCCCCCTATGGCGGAGTGCTGGAAAAAGCCTCAAGATGGGGTCTCATGGGAACAGAAGCTTGCAAGGGCGTGAAAGTATTTTTGGTTGCCCTCTGGTATAGGGGAATATTTGGGTATTTATGGAGCAAGAATTAGGGTTGGAGGGTCTACAGGGGGCCGACAAGCCTGGGGGACACCCTCTTGGGGTGCGCCTCTAGGGCTTGTGGCTTCCTAGTAGGTCTTATAGCCTCCTCGCCAAGTCTCTTGGGTTTCTTCTGGTCCGAGAGAAATCACTGTAAAATTTTATTCCGTTTGGACTCCATTTAATATTCCTTTTCTGCAAAAGTCAAAAACAAGGAAAAACAAAAACTGGCACTGGGCTCTAGGTTAAGAGGTTAGTCCCAAAAATAATATAAAACAACATATTAATGCATATAAAATATCCAAAATTGATAATATAATAGCATGGAACAATAAAAAATTATAGATATGTTCAAGACATATCATTCAGTTAGCAGCAGTAGGAAGGAATCGCTCGGGTTCAGTAAGGTAGTTAGTGCAATCGCTCGGGTTCAGTAAACGAATGCCTCACTTGGGTTCAGTTAGATCCCAACACCTCACACACACGCACGTACGTATACGAGAGAAACACGCAAACCTTCATGCATCGCTCGGCCCCGACCACCCACCGTAACCGGGAACTCCCCAAATTTTTCCTCGCCCTCGGTTCTACTACTATTTTTCCCATCATGGACGGTCCAAAGAATGTCATGAAGGTGCGTCCCCGACCCACCCAGGACGAAAAGCCCTTTTTCTGTCATGATTTTTGATCATATAAGTAGGACCCCATCACATCTATGATGATACGTGTTTTTGTCACAATTATCTTCATAGAAGTGTCATAACCATGACAGAAAAAAATTCATTCGGGCTAAAATGTCATGGATGTGTCTTTTTTTGTAGTGACTCCTGGTGGCTACAATGCCACCTTAACCCTAATAGCGAGAGAAAGGATGAGTGAGGGATAGACATGCCGAGAGGAGCAGATGGGCGTGACAGCTGGAGAGGAGGCACAGTCGCAGGACATGGCGACGGCTGACGAAGGGATCGAAATTTTTGAGTGTAGGCAATTTGAGTTAGTGTGGGGGGAAACCGTGCTACTTCTTGAGCTTGCGTTGGTTTTTCCCATGAAGAAGAAAGGGTGATGTAGCAAAGTATAGATAAGTATTTTCCTCAATTGAGAACGAAGGTATCAATCCAATACGAGGGACACACAAGTCTCCAATAATTGCACCTACACAAATAAACAAATACTTGCACCCAATGTGATCAAGAGGTTGTCAATCCCTTCACGGTTACTTACAAGGATGAGATCTGATAGAGATAGATAATAAATATACGTAAAAGTGAAAAATAAAAAAGGTAAATAAATTGTAGCAAGGTATTTTTGTGTTTTTGATTTTACAGATTTGAAAATAATACGATTAAAGATAGACCCGGAGGCCATAGTTTTCAGTAGAGGCTTCTCTCTTACAAGAAAGCATACGGTGGGTAAACAAATTACTGTTGAGCAATTGATAGAAAAGCGCATAGTTATGACGATATCCAAGGCAATGAACATGTATATAGGCATCACATCCGAGACAAGTAGACCGACTCCTGCCTCCATCTATCACTATTACTCTGCACATCGACCGTTATCGAGCATGCATCTAGTGTATTAAGTTAACAATAACGGAGTAACATCGTAAGCAAAATGACATGATGTAGAGGGATAGATCGAATCAATATGAACAAACCCCATCTTTTTATCCTTAATGGCAACAATACAAATACGTGTCATGGCCCCTTCTATCACTGGGATTGAGCACCACAGGATAGAACCCATTATAAAGCACCTCTCCCATTGCAAGAAAAATCAATCTAGTTGGCCAAACCAAATCAATTGACCGAAGAGAAATTAAAAACTGTATACATAATCATGCATAAAAGAGTTCAAAGAAGACTCAAATAACATTCATAGATAATCTGATCATAAACCCACAATTCATCGAATCTCAACAAACACACAACAAAAGAATATTACATCGAATAGATCTCCAAGAACATCGAGGAGAACATTGTATTGAAGATCAAAGAGAGATAAGAAGCCATCTAGCTACTAGCTATGGACCTGTAGGTCTGTGGTAAACTACTCACACATCATTAGAAGGGCAACAAAGTTGATGTAGAAGCCCTCTGTGATCGAATCTCCCTCCGGCAGAGTACCGGAAAAGGTCCCCAGATGGGATCTCACAAAGACATAAACTTGTGGCGGTGGAAAAGTATGTTTGGTGTCCCCTCTAGTCCGCGGGGAATATTTGGGTATTTGTAGAAGAAGAATTAGGGTTGGACTAGCAAATGTGCCCGTGCGTTGCAACGGGACTAAAAATTAACATGTCCACCAGCGTGGCAAGGTAGCATCAAGATTCACGGGAGGGAGACGCACATCAAGCTATAAAAGACATATCAGTCAACCATTAATCATGCAATAACCCTTAAGTCCGGTGCTAAGGATCAATTAGTTCTCCTTATAATTCTAACATCTACACTTAGTTAGCTTTACACCTCCACACATCCAACTTGTAGCAACACTGATTGTCCCCGCTACAACATGCATTCGGCAATGGCGGTCGTCCTTGTTGTGTCCATATGGTCGTCTTTGCTACATGGTCTATGTGATTTGTTTTCCTGGCAACGTTTATGTAATCGGTTTTGCAGCATGCCGGTCCAACTTACCAATAGAAAAATAATAGAGGCGAATGGTGTTCCATTGGCGTGCTCCCGGACGTAGCAAGCGATTGACCTTCCAAGTTCCAATGTTGTCTTATGCTTTGTGCGGCAGCAACGGGCCTAAAACTGTTGTGTGTGTCGTTTGCAGCAATAATGCTCGATCGAAAGTTGCATGTAGATTAACCTGGTATTGTTTTATTTTAGAATAGTAAAACTTGATAGCAACAAAAACATCGAGAAAGAAAAACATTCCCTTGCACATTGAAAAGGTTAACGGGCCGCCCAAAAATCAAAGCTGAAGGTAGGTCATTTGCTTCATTTTTCATTTTTGAGTAGTTTGCTAGCGAGACCCGATTGATCCCATGGAAAGAAGGCAACAACATGTCCCGTGTTACACACATCTCGGGGGTTGTTTTGTTAGCATGCATTAAGACTCAGTCGTCACTCACCAGCTATATATACCACTTCAACCAGGTATCTTATATCTTTTGTTAGTTAGATTCAGCCATATTATACACTGCATGGGACATGCAAACACATCACGAGACAACAATCCAACCATACTTCCCACATTTCTGTTTAGAGACAACATTAATTTTTTTGTCATGCTCTATTCCCACAATTTCATTTAATTAGAGCCAACCTTAATTCCTTCACTCCCGCAATTTACCCTTCGTTGGGCTTGATGATTACTCGATAACTCTTCGCTGTTATGAACTGGTGGATTTTCGTGGATTGAAGTGAGGTGGGATAAATATTCAAACAAACCCTCTTTATATAAAAAATGACCGTGCTTTTAAAATTTTAAAAAAGGGTCGTGTTTTCATATTTGTAAATAAATTAAAAAAGGTTTTGGATTTTCAGAAAATGTTCGTGTTTTTGAAAGTTTGTTCGGAATGGTTTTGTTATGATTTTTCACAACTTTTAAAACATGTTCAGAATTTTAGAAAATGTTCCTGTTTTCAGAAATTGTTCACAAATTGAAAAAATGTTCAGGTTTTCATTTTCAGGAATTTCAGATAATGTCCCTGTTTCCAAATTTGTTTGAAAATGTTTTAAAAAACTTGTTTTCAAATTTTGTTGGAGTTTATTAAAAAAATTGGAATTTTTTGTTCGAAATTTTCACAACTTTTCAGAGTTTTTGCGTAATTTCACAAAAAAATCCGTTTCCACAAATTGTTCATTTTTTAAAAAAATGCTCATGTTCTCCTTTCTTCGCAAGAGTTTTTTTTTTGAGTTTTTTAGTTTTTCTCGGGAGTTTAAAAATGTTTGCGTTTTCACATTTTGTTTTGGAATTTAAAAAATGTTCCTATTTGAAGAACTTGTTCATGATTTTCAAAAAATGTTTCATTTGTTTAAAAATATGTTTACAGATTTTTAGAGTGTTTTCCTTTCACAAAACATTCTGCTATTATTATTTTTTTAAATTGCATTCGAAATTTTTAAAATGTTTGTATTTGTAGTGGAGATTGGTTCTTAATGCTTTGCACTATCTTATAATCAGTAAAGCTTCGTAGGTCAACTGGTTGTAGCGTGACGTTCTAGTATGACATCCAGGGTTCGATCCCCCCTCAGGGCATCTTTTTTTGAAGCTACAGTTTGTCATCATGGCCTATCAATATCTTCATGGGTCGGCCCAGTTGTTCGAGAAAATCACGGGTGTACGTAAAAAATTAACCCAGCGTCCCATGACGGACGAGAAAAATAACC